>NC_081761.1:25302531-25626698 GCF_963082965.1 Carassius carassius
CAGCTGCACAAAAGGCTAATTTAAACTGTCCTTGTCCTCATCAGCAGAGCCTGTTTATGGAACCTCGCTTATTTCAGTATCACTTCTGCTGACGCCTGCTGTAGCCCATTCAGAGAAGAATTCTATTTATCAAACAAAGCGCATGTAGCACCAGCAATCACAATGCCAGTAGAGGAGCGGCGGCTGACAGACAGGACTCAGGACATTGAAAACCAGCTTTGAGGAGGAAGCTGTGAAAAAGAGCTCCGGCAATGGGGATTGTGGACAGCGCTGCTAAACAACATAATTAGATAGTGGTGCTGGCAGTTTATAAAGCATCTGCTTGCTTATCTGTAGAAAAATAAGAAAGGGTGATGAGAAAAGGGAGGAGAAAAACAGCAGAGAATTGCAGGGAGAATAAGCATGCCAAATGTTGGGTTGAAAGAAAGGCATTTAGCTTGAACACCTCATTTACAAACTGAGAGTTTGAATGTAATGTTGCTAAATGAGTCAGATCATTGTGGCTATTATGCTCCGGTTTACATAGTTCTTTAATGACACAAGTTTATTAATTGACTATATAGTCGTTTCCCTTTATAATTCATTCTTTGTAACATCTTCCTTTCAGTTTCTCCTCAAGTCTCTTCTGTTGCATCTTCTGTTGATTAAATGGCTGGTTAAAGTATACCTTCTTAAAGGGATACTCCACCCTAAAATGAATTTCTTTTTTCATTAATCACTTACTCACATGTCATTCCAAACCCATAAAGGCTCAGTTCATCTTCGGAAAACACAATTTTAAGATATTTTGGATGAAAACCTGAAGGCTTGAGACTGTCCCATAGACTGCCAAGTAAATAACAGTGTCAATGTCCATAAAAGGTATGAAAAGTTGTCGTAAGAATACTCAATCTGCCATCAGACATGCAATCTGGTTTATATGAAGTGATGGGAACACTTTTTGTAAGTAAAGAAAACAAAGGTCTCCTCTGTGTATGCTCCTCCGTGCCACAAGGATGCACTGTATGTAATCTTATCGTATCTTAAACAAACTATCTATAATGCTTAGAAGAATATATCTTAAAATGTAAATAGAGGTACAATTAGCATCAAGCTACATTTTATTTTATTTTATTTTCTTGAGAATGGATTATTCATTCACTCCATGCAGGGGCTGCTTCAGTGCATTATTTGAGAAAGCAGTGTTCTTTATAAAAGAAGTGTTGATGAAAAAAAAAGATGTCACAATAGTATTTTTTTTAAATCAACACGCTCACATAATGCACTGAAGCAGACCCTGCATGTGAATAATCCATTCTCAAGTAAAAAAAATAAAATAAAAAAAATATTAGAATGAAAGAAAAATGAGAGAAACACATACATACGTTACAAAGCACACTTGCGTAAAACTTTACTTTCGCTATGCAATATACACCAAGTCAGTGAAGGAAACCAAGAAAGAAATTTATGCCCAGAGCATCTCCCAAACTATGTTTGTCATATGTCATATGTTCTATATAACTTCTCATTTGGTAATGTGGTTGTCACAAGGAGGTCATGGAATCAAGTAGGCATGATTTAAATGCAGTGTATCTTTATTAATAATGACAAAAATAATCCAAGGAATGAAGAATATTGCAGGAGAAAAAGTGTGTACCAACAACACAAGATAAATGGCCGATCTCCCTGCTCTTATGCATGCTGGACTACATGGATACACAGGGATTTTTTGCCCAGAACAGAACCATACTACCAATCCAAACTGTATGCTAATTGTAAGTCACCTTTGACGATAGTGGTCCTGCCAGATTTTCTTTTTTTTAGCTTCCTAAGAGATAGAAAATCAAACTCCTGCATTCTTTATGATTTATCATTGTGGGCCAAACACGTGCTACATTCTTTATGCACCAAAGAAAAAAGAAAAGACAAAAAAAAAAAACATCTCTTACTGAGATACCTTATTGCTGTTTTACATTAGACGAATGAAAAACCAAATCAAGAAGAAAAGAAAGAAAGAATGAAAGAAAGAAAGAACGAAAGAAAGCTCTTTTATCTCTTCCAAGTCTCTTGGGTTTGATTTGTCTTTGTGCTGGGGAACAGTGACACTCCTTCTACATGATTCTGCTTTGGAGCAGCCATATGAATTGCATAATGAAGGCAGTGATGCTTTTGAAGGCGACATCCACCACTGCACTTTGTTGACCACTTTTAATTAGGCAGCGCATTGTGCCGTGAGCCAACCCACTGCAGTCTGGACTGAGTCAGTTATTGCTAAATTTACTGTAATCAATGTTGAGAAAGCTGAGCTTGATGGTCTGCCAGAAAACTCATGTGTGACAAAAATAGGAAAAAGAGAAACATTCAGAAGACTTAGTTCTGAGTCCTTTTACTGTAATCTACATTGTTTTTACTGATGCATTAAAATCTGCAATGCAGCCCAAAAAATCTTAGATTTTTAACCATAACTGTATTTTTGAAAATAGTCCATTCCTACTTTGAAAATTTAAAACACCTTATTTTTAAAGTTCTTTGGTTTAAATTGCTGCTAACCTCATCTGGAAAACAAGAAGAAAAAAATTAGAAACACTGTACTGCTGTGCTTTTCTACATCCACAATATTTTCTACAACATCTTTTTTCTCTTTAGTTTCTGAGGACAGACAGCTTCCTTCGGCCTCAGATGTAGGCCATCCTAAATGAAGAATGTTGTTTTGTAAGAATGAGTTATATGCAGGACTTGGAGAAATAAATAGTGCTGTGGTTTTGCAAAGTGGGTTTGAGTGTTTCAGCTTTTCTTGGGTTGTAGCCATGTCCTTAGAGTATGCATACATCTGTCAGTTGTAGCACCTCTCAAAAGCAGCTTTAATCTGATAATGCGTTTAAATATGTCATTCATTCAGGTGACAATGCCACCTCAATGTTTTCAGGCTGACTTAAGTGTTAAACAATCATGTGACAATTTAGTCTCATTCTGTACAGCCATAGTTTTTTTTTTTTTTCTAACGTTATTTTTTTTTCTTCATTTGACAGTGCTTAGTCACCATTTGCCATATTAATGAAATTTACTCTGACTAAAATGCCATCTAAATTTAGTAGATAAAAAATAACACATTACTTGGCAGGTCAATCCCAGATATTGTAAACTATGATTGATGATGATTTTTTTTTTATATATATATTTTTCTAAAACATTATTAGTACACATTTTTAATATCACACAATGTTGTATTTTCTAGAAGACTACAGTCTGGCTGCTTATGCTGCATTAATTCACTATTTACTAGGGAGAACTGCGAGGGCTGAGGGTGTCATTTGGGACAAGGCCTACATGTAAATTACTCACAGCAAACTTAAGTCAGTCATTACATTCATAACATCAGCAAACCCCACCTGTGCTCTGCCACAAAGTCTTTCCATCAGAAGCCTCTGCGTCCCTGTGGGAGAGTGATATACAACATTGCTGCCAGCAGTTCCCTTTTTGCGATTGTCAAGTCGAAGTTATATTCTTCTAGTGAAATTCCCCATTGACAACCTCGGATATGCTTGCGTTCTTAATTTTTTTTTTTCAGAAACTCTCTGAGGCCTTAATAAAGCAATGCTTTTGTTTTGAAATTATTCACAAACACAGTGAAAAAAAAGCTGCACAAATCCTCTGAGCTGCTACTGGAATCCAAGCACCTGCCTCCCCATAATCCACTCTGCTAAGTAGCACTCTAAATCATTTCCGTAAAAATATCTGTCTTTTTTTGCTGGATTCATTTTGAGTGAATAATCTCTATCATTTCCAGTTTGCTTACCTGACGCATTTCCAGAGGTGGGTAGTAACGAGTTACATTTACTTCGTTACATTTACTTGAGTAATTTTTTGGGGTAACTAATACTTTTCGTAGTATATTTAAAGATGGGTACTTTATACTCTTACTTGAGTAAATTTTTGGGGAAAAATCTGTACTTTTACTTCGTTACTGTGGGCGACGCTCCTCTCGTTACTTTATCTTAATGCAATAAATGTTATAAATGCTTCAGTTTATTCCAAACGCGCCGTCTACTTTTCTCTGGACAATGAGCAATGCCCATTCGCGAATGATTCATTCTTTTGAGTCAATTCTGTTCAAAGGCTTGAACAAACCAATTGGCTAACGAGTGAATTGGTTCATGAATCAGTTTGAATGAGTCGTTCAGTTCCCTCCCTGCCCTACCACTGAGCATCTGAAGTGGTTCACTCGGAGTTGTAACGTTTAACATCAGCAGCGTTGAAAACGGGGCTATGGAACTGCACTGAATTGAAAGCAAATCTGCAAAGGCTATTATTTGCTTGCGATGGAGATCCTTATTAGATGAACACCGCGTGTGCTGTCTACTGTTTAACAGGTAATAACTTGGACTACATTCGATTACAGTACACGATACCACTGTGACATTACTTTGTTGTACGTGTGTGGCTTATAAGAGGGGAGTCAAGTTGAATGCAGCTTCCAAAAGACAAAAAAATAGCCGATTAAGATTTTATTAATTTTAATACAATCACACCTGTGCGAGTAGGCTACGTTCAGCAAGTCATAACATCAGCTGCTAAATTCAGATCTGTGATTGCTTGCTGGCGCTGAGCCAGAGATTTTTACATTTTTACGTTTCATACGTTTTTACAGCGCTGCGCATTATAACCAATCACACATGATTCTTTTGAGCTTATTAAAGCATTGGCCAATCAGAGGCGTTCAGATGAGTCATCGCTAAAATTTCGGTTCTTCCTTCACTCGCTCACTGACTGAATTCCTCTTTCTGGCGAATTCTCTCGTCAGAAACAACAAAGTGCAGATGTGTGTACGAATCTTTAATTAAGATATTGATTTCACAGTGTTAACAGTTTCAGTGATTTTAATGGGAGTTTCTGAGAGTGATTGAAATCTAGACTGTCAGTGAAAATGATCTTTAATAATGTAAATGTTATTTGCTCTCTTTCTGAACAATGAAAGATTAGTAGCAATATTTATATCACATTAACTTTCAATGTTAAATTCACATTTAATATAAAGTCAGTCGTATTAAAAATATGTTATGGCATGACACCTATATCTGTTACTTAAGTAAACAGACAGGGTTTTATGATAAATTACATAAATTGGAGTAAAGGATGATGAAATATATACATTTATACACACACACATACATTTTATCTATATATCTAAATAAAAATAGGCTCAGTATATATGACCCAAAGTAACTAGTAACTAACTACTTGAGTAGATTTTTTATCCGATACTCTTTTACTCTTACTCAAGTAACTATTCAAGACTAGTACTTTTACTTTTACTTGAGTAAATATTTCTAGAAGTACTTTTACTTTTACTTGAGTACAGTTTTTGGGTACTCTACCCACCTCTGAGCATTTCCATGGCGAGTCTTGCCAAGAGACAAAGCACTGAAAGGCATGTAGACATATTCTGCATGTATGAATGCAGTCGAGTAGACACCCATGTGTGACGGATGCGGGAGAATAAAATGATTCACGGGCCTCCTGCAAAATAGAAATATCTAAACAAAAAATATCTAAAACAAATAAATTATTTATCAATCTATTGCACAAAAGCAACATGAAGTAATATAAAATAAAAACGATTTACAGGTGCAAGCATATGCAAAGTTTCTATTTAGGCTATAACACGTTTGCAGCATTGAGCAATGCAGTGCTGAAATTTGCGTGCTCACGAATCAACTCATAACACACATTATGAAAGATTGATTATGCATATATTTATTGTGTTATAACAGAGATATATGAGATTGTGATGAACTGAGTCTTTTAAAAATTATAAATGCAGCGCCCTTTGTTGGCATTTTGCCATGCCAAACCATGCACGCAGCAGCCGCTTGCTTTAGTTAAAAATAACAGTGTTCTGTGAATGTTTATACATTAATAACAAATATTTATTGGTAACGTGTATGCTGGGATTTCATGGAGAAAAAAAAAAGTTACGTAACTAGTAATGAAACCAATTACTTTTCAAATAAAGTAATCAGAACAGTAACATGATTTCTTTTAAAAGGAGTAATCAGTAATTAGTAATTTGATTACATTTTCAGAGTAACTTGCCCAACACTGCATGTATGTCAGAAGCATGGCATCGCTGAGTTTTTATTAAATCCATTCGTTCTAGTGCATCCCCAGTGCATTAGCACCCGCCACCAGTGAAAAAAACTGTTATCAGGGGTCTATCTGTGAGAATGGATAAATTGTAGATTTAATGGGGGCTCTTAGACATTCTAGAGCTCCACTTTTTACATCCTGTACATGCCTATTGCTCAAATAGAAGAGGCATCAGTAGCCTACAACAGAGGAGCACATTGCTGCACTTAAACAAGCTCTATCTACTGCACACCTCTTACTTCTCCACACGATCATTTTGAGAAGCTTTTTCATTCCCAAATTAGAAGAATCCACAAGGAAATATGTGACATGCTTGTGCTGGCATGATGGAATTGAAGGTTGGCACCAATTCTGCTCTCCCGAGTTTGAAAAATCCTAGACTGACGTCCAACCAGGAAGGCAAATACGCACAGTGCGTATGCGATTACTCAAAAGATTAAGGGTTGTTTCCTGCACAACACAGACCCAGAAGTAAACTAGGGTTTTTCGTGCAGCTGATCAAATCTAAAGGAGAATTTTGCCTTTGGCTGGAATGTTCTGTATAATGTTTAGGGATCAGACTGGAAAGCTTTCTGGTTATTAAGTTGCTGGCTAGATTGATTTCAGCCAATTGAACATGTGTTCTAACAACAGCTATGAGTGAAGTTTTAATCAGTGCATTATAGGACAATTTAGGCGTGAACATGGTACCTCGGGGAGTTCTTGGAGATGTTTCAAATTGAAGTTAAATTACCTCTTATAATAATGCTTTTGATGTTGTATTTTTATTTGAGTTCTGACTCGATTTAGCTTGATAGTATATCTCACTTCTAAAAGTTTATTTCTCCACAGGGCTTCCCACTGGGCATAAATGATGGCCACATTTATATTTGGACAGACGGTTTGAGAAGAAGAGACTGGCATGACAACGAGAGCATCAGGAAAGACAGCCAGCGTGTTGGTACGTGCACTAAATTATCTGAATAGTTCTTATAATAAATACTTGTAACTCTTAAAGCATATGAAAACCTCACATTATCACAGCATAAAGAACATCAACCAGACTAAAGAGGAATGATTTGATGATGATGACGTTTTCTTTATGGCTTTCATTTAGGGTAGGACATTATTTTAGAATCCCTGCCAAGCTGTCCCTGTAAATCTACTGGTTGCCCCTGTGGCTAAAGAGAGTTTATTGATCCATCTGAATTTACGGCTGGTTAATAATGTAAGGGTGTCTTTTTGCTGTGTTAAATTTTAGCTGCATTAGGGCCTCGGCAGTTAAGCATATAAATGGCTTTCGAGGTGGTTATTTTGGTGTTTATTTTATTCCGTCATTCCATTTTCAAGGATGACCCAAGGTGCTCGATAGGATGTGATTTTTTGTTGATGAAGTCTTTTGATGTGAAGTCTTTGGGACCTATTATAAAGATCTAAATGCAAAGTGTTAAGCGCACGGTGCAGGTGCACTCAGGGCGTGTCCAAATCCACTTTTGCTATTTTAATGACGGAAAAACGGTCCGTGCACCAGGCCGCATTTTTGAATGGGTTATCCCTATTCTCTTAATGAGTAATGGGTGTAACGTTCACTAAACCAATCAGAGTGTCATCTCCCATTCCCTTTAAGAGCGAGATGTGCTCGCGCCAGGTTGGATCGCTATTTACATGGCGGAATTTGTGGGCGGAGAAAGCTGAACGCTTCTCAAGCGTAGAAACTGATCCAAAAGAAACCAAAGCTCAGCACGATGAGTCAGTTAATATATATGTATGTGTACGATTGTTCAATTAATGACTATCCATCATTAAATTTTTATATTTATGTAGCTTACACAATAATATTATTTTACACTGTAATCCTTTTGTTTTTAATATTTGGCATATTTGTGTGATGCCCATTCCTGTGTGTAATAAGCAAAGTCAACGAGCACTGTGGACCCGCCCAGAGGTGCATTTTCTACCAACGCGCTCTTTATATAACAAAAAAATATTGTGCCATTGACTTTAGACCAGGTTTGAGTTGGTCTATGGCGCAGTCTATTTTCAGCTCCTTAAAATAGCAATGCACCAGCAATGCGCCTGAACACACCTCTTTTTTAGACCAGCACGCCCATGGGCGCGCAAATAGACGCAAATGCATTTTCTAATTAAACAACATGGCGCTGGACAGGAAAATGCCAGACTGAAACTATCAAACACACTTGCACTACACCTTGCAGCGCATTGCGTCGGTTGTATGATAGGGCTCTTTGAATTGTTTACAATTTCAATTATACATCAGTTAATTGCTGGCATGGATAGTAGCAGTCGTGCCAGAAATAATGTATTTATTTATTATGGTGATGTCACGATTCTCCTCGACACGCTCCTTAACATGCATCATTGCCATATATAATCAAGTATGTGTATTCTGAACAACTCGTGTACATTCATTGATCACAAGAGCAATACTGCTATTGGATAAAGATGTCAAGTTAGCCCATTAAACTAATATGCTGATCTATCAATGTTATGTTGATCTAATATGTTGATCTTTCAAGAGGTAACCCCTTTAATTTCTCTGGGTTTTTTTTTTTTTTCAGAGAGCGTGAAAAGGAGGATGGAAAATAAAATAAAAATAAATATTTTTAGAAATATTCTTTTTTTTAATGCAAAAACATAATATAAAACTGCATTTCATGACCCCTTTAATATAAATGTTAGTGCTAGCAGTTAGTAGCTTTAGTAGCCCTTCATGTTCCACCTTTATTTTCTCAATGCCTCTTCAGGGACTACATTTCTTTTTGGATAAATGCATTTTGACATTGCAGGGCTTCTACATTAAAAATTATTTTTATCTTTAGATACTTAAAAATACTCTTAAATCCCAGATGCTAAATGCAAGTGCTCAGGATAACAAATAATTGCGTGCAGCAGATAACTGTATGAAAGCAGGTAACCAGAAGGTACCCAGAAAGAGGCTTGTTTTGTTGCTGTTTGGAAAAAGAAGTCACTGTATTAAGCAGGGAGATTTATCAGATTAGAAGGAGGATGGCTTTTCTGGCGCCTGCAGGCAGGACCACGTACTTCTGCATATGGCCCACTTGGCCCAACTGTTCTGTGTTGACCCGTCACATCGGAGCATGCAGCATTATTCTATCAGAGAGCTTTCAGAGCACACCATCTGTTGGTGGCAAATTTTGTGATAGCAGCATTCATTATAAAAACATCCACAAATTTTAACATGAATCTAGTTCATTGGAGATGGTAGAATATGAATGACAGGGAGAAGTAATAGATCTTTCCAGATTAAAGTGTTTATTATTATTATTATTACTATTAATTTAATTAATTAATTTATTTTAATCATACACACTTTTTTAAACATACACATAAAGGCCTTTATATATATATATATATATATATATATATATATATATATATATATATATATATATATATATATATTTATTTATTTATATATGTGTGTGTGTGTGTGTGTGTTTATGTATACAGTGGGTATACAGTATTCAGACCCCCTTAAATTTTTCACATAATGCTTTTTTTAATAACTTCTAAATAATAACATTTCTAGGCTATTTGTTAAAATATATTCATTTACATGGCTATCTGTCATAGCATGTTTCATAACAGATTAATTTAAACATTAAATAATTAAGACTAACAGGTTTAGAAAAATATAATAAGTTATATAAATAGTAAGTTGATGCCCTCATGTAATCAATGAAATTTTGGTGTGCATCATGGCAGGAATTGTGTACTGGTGTGTTCTCTGTGCAGACTCATTGGCATGATTGAGAGCAAACGTGAGAGGTCACGGGCCTACAGCAGGTCACAGCTACAATAAGAAATTAGCAAATTTAGTGACAAAATCCCAAAATTGGCAACACTGAAGATCATGTTCAATCACGCTCCGTTCTGCACAAGTCTGTGGCACGTCACGGCTCAGACACGGAAACCGGAGCGGATCGTGGCTGCTCGAGTCAATGCTTGTGTTGGGTTTAAACCAGCATGTTTCTGAACCATCCCAAAATGGCTCTCCAAGGCTTTTATACAGCGATCTGTCATGCCACATCGAAGACTGTCAAAAAGCCATTTATTATTTGAATTTCCAGAGAAAAATAAATAAATAAAATTAAAAACTAAAAAAAAAAAAAAATAAGTGTTTGTTCTGTCCACATGCATACTGAACCGAAAGAATAGCTCAGTACGAATGCGTGTATTGTTACAAATAATAATTATTAATAATAATCATATATATATATATATATATATATATATGTGTGTGTGTGTGTGTGTGTGTGTGTGTGTGTGTGTGTGTGTGTGTGTGTGTGTGTGTGTGTGTGTATTTTTAGGCACAGAATAATTTAACGTTTTAAAGAAGCAATTGCTAGGTTTTACTTATCTTTAACCCAGCATGCAGGGACCTTTAAATCTAACTGACAAATCACAACAGCAGTGGCATTCAAAACCACATATTCAGGAGTGGAGATCCCGGTGTGTAAAATTGCCAAGTTATATAGACTATATCTCATTCAAATAATTCAGGAGTCGACACAGAACAGAGGTCCAGCTGATCCAATACAGAACCAGTATTTATCAGATTTAGAGCTTGTTGTGCAATTGCACCAACTGAACAAAATCCTTTGCTTCTGTTATCCACATGCCTGTCAGTGATCAAAACCACAATGCTTTCTAAAGCCTTGCCCCAAAAGTTCTGAGAACAATAATAAACTCTGCATGGAACTGTTGTTCAATGCTTTTAAGAGGCAAACACGTGTACACAGTTACACAGAGGGCTTGTGTGTAGGAGTATTAAAATCTGTAATTTTGCATTATGATTTAAATGTTCTGTTTAACTCTGTTATCATGCCAGAAAAATGCCAGAGGAGTGGGTGTAAAGTTATAGTAATTATGCACATGTCACAGAGAGATGACTTTGTGCTGAAATGCACTAAGGGATGTATTTAATGAATAAGGCTTATAGACACACACACACACACATTATGTGCATACATACAGTATATGCGGGAAAATGCATACATATAGTACATACAGAAAAATACATAACCTGAATGATCTGTTTTTGCTGGAATATTCTCTCAATGCTCCTCATTAGCAGAGTTTTCAAAGTTATGTGAAAAAGTGTGTGTTAATTACACACACACGTTGGGTTTCCATGTTTTATGGGGACAATCCATAGGTGTAAAGGTTTTTATGCTATACAATCTGTATTTTCTATCACCCTACACCTAAACCTACTCCTTACGTGAAACTTTAAGCATTTTTAGATTTTTAAAAAAACTTCATTATGATTTTTAAGCTTGTTTACTCATGGAGACCAAAAATGGATTTTGGGTATTGCCATGTCCTCCCCATAATATATGAGATGGCGACGTTGTTAGTTTTCTCTAATTCTGGTAAGGTTGCATGTTTAATAATAACAGGACAGCAACACCTTTGTGTATTTGTGTGTGTATACTTAGATGTTTGAGAGCTGTATTGGGGATGCTAGATTTAAATGTTCAGTTTTGCCATTTAATTATTTAAGAGATGATAAAATGTTGTTTAATGATTCAGGCAAGCAACCGTTCTCAGGGAGATATTAGTGGCACTGATCAGTCAATTAGGACTACTCAGGACATAAGGAAACCATTCAAAGAATAAGTTCTGATGAAAAGGTGTTGTGAAGCCTATGTTGCTACCGCAGACAAATTCTCACGTTTCATCAAAGAGTACATGTCTTCTCAAAACTGAAATGCTACAGTATGCACTACTTCAGACTGCTTGAGACATGTTTTTAGCACTTTAAAGGGATAACTCTAATCTTCTCACCCTTATGACATTTCAAGTATATGTGAGCTTTCTTTTCCTGTAGGATTATTTTTTTAAAGTTTAGCAGAATTTAAACTACAAATTTAAAATATAGTGGCTTATTTTAGTGTCAGGAGTACACATGAAACATTGTAATATCAAACACAAATTTACTTTCAAAACGGTAGTAATTATAAATATTGCAAAATAGAAAAACCAACATGACAAAGAATTGTGATAAAATCATGATATTTAAAAAAAATAATAATACAATAAAATAAGTTATATTTTTATCATATCGCCCACCCCTAGCCAGGGGGAACAAACCCATACAGAGTCTAAACCCCCACCCCCAGTCCGCGATCGTCCCCTCGTAAAGCCATTTCGCCCCTGTCCTCTGGTGGTCTGTTCATGCCACTGACATCAAATATATTTTTTCCCCCATATTTTCCCCCTAAATTCCCATTTGGTCAATAAGCAAAAGAAAAACTCGACAACAGTGTTTACATGATCTTTTGCACTTTAATATTTGCATACATTATTTCATATCAGGATATGATTATTTGTACAGCACTATTGCTATCGTATAGCATTTTGTGCACTGCGGAAATCATAGGGCTATATGTGGTATTTAATACTATGTCAAAAACATTTAGTTGTGTGGGTTAAATTTAAATTACAACAAATAGTAAGAAGAGTATACAGTTCATAGAGTTTCCCTGTCAATACACTTTATATAGCCCTCTTATCTACTGAATAGCATCGGTATGACAGTATTTGGAAAATGCATTGCATTATGATATTGCAGCAATATGGCTGTAGTTACAGTACACTTTTTCTGTATGGAAAAGAGCAGCACATGCTGCAGAATAACTCCATGAGGGTGAGTAGATGACAGAATTTGAATTTTTATGTGAATATTCCATTAAGTTACGATAAGTAGGATTTCCATCAACTGTGACAAACTAGACACAGTGGGAAGCGGCTGAGACCATAATATACACTGCAGAGCCAGCAACTCAGTCAGCATTTTGAGCCTTCATACTGGACTGTGTCTGGTCGGCATTCAGGGAAAGGCCAGGCTCGTTGGTTAAGTTGTTTCAGCTATTCAGTCATAAAATAATAATAAAATAAATTGTCAGGTTTCACAGCAGTGCTTTCTATCTTTGGAGTGGTGCATGTAAGTTATTAGTACAGTACACACATGCTCACCTTGTCAACATCTTGGCTGTGCTCAGCATGGTTGCTTATGTCTGACTGCATCTGTTTCAGGAAAAGGGGAGCATGGGAAACCGTACCCGCTCGCAGAGGACGAGTGTGATGAATCAGTATACAAAGAGAATGGCTTCAACATCTACGTCAGCAACAATATCGCTCTGGACCGCTCCCTTCCTGACATCAGACATCCAAAGTGAGTAGAGCTGATTCTCACAGCATGTTCACAGTAACCAGCCTCCAGAGCTGCACAGCTTGAGCTAGACATCAGCATGGTTTTAATGATCCGTGGCAGGCCATACTTTCGCAGTGTGTTTTAATTAATGGTTTTGTCCTAAATGAGGAATTAATCTAATTTGGATTAAATAGCTTAGTTATTTCATGGCTGATAGATTTTTTGTTTGTGCACCTTTTACTGTCATATAACATCAAAACAAATGAGAGCAAGTATAGCTTTTTCTTTTTTTTTTTTTTTTTTTACTAGTAGCCTATAGCTTTGAGATTTTACCTCATCTTTGACTATTATTGTTTTCGGTACAGTCTGGTATGTGTTATGTTTATGGAAAAAATACTTTCTAATAAAAATGTAAAAATAAAAAGATTCTATCCAACTACAAGCAACAGCACAAATAAATACAACAGAGTAAAGATACAAAAAATAAACAGTGATTTTCTTTTTTTTTTCTAGCATTCGTTTTTTAGGTACAGAAATTGAATAAAGTAATCGATTATAAAGATAAAGATTATTCTTTATTAGAGTTACAAAAACTTTTTAATCAAGAGCAGTGAGTGGTTTCTTTGTTGTTGCTGTTCGCTTACAGTTTTTCTCGATTGGTTTGGCTCATTTCTTGAAACCGAGATGACATTCTCAAAACCATAAGGTCATTTGGCCAAACAGTCTTACAGTTCTGCTCAACATTATAGCTCACTAGCAAAATCAAATATCTTTCCCCAAACTCTTCTTCCATGCTTCAAAAGCAGATTCCTTTCCCATATAAAAGGTCAGTACAGTCAAAATAGCACAGATCCTTCTCAATTGCCTTGGCACATGTGCATTCATTTAGTGCTTTTGTCAAAATAACCTGGATGGTTTAGCACAACACCATGGATCCCCTGCAAAAGCTCATATCTCTCCCAAAACAGTTTATCCATGTGTCAAAACTAAATATCCTTCTCATATAAATAGTCAATGCCCCCAAAATGCATTATACCTTTGGCATTGTTTAAGCACTGCAAGTCAAAATGCTTAGACGTTTTGTCACTGAGGCACAGGTCTAGCAACAGAATACCACTATGAATAAAACTAAAAGATTTTACAGTAAAATCAGCCTCCAATAAACCACTCATACTCAAGGAAACTGTAAACATTTTTATTCGTACAAAGAAATGTTAACATTAGAGAACATACTGTGAAAAGAAAACATACAGGATTCTGTAAATGTGAACAGTTATAAACTCAAACAAAAAACAAAAAAAAACTCTAGCCTACCATACTGTAAATAAAGTTTCAGAACTATAGTACAGTAATATTTTCAGTGGTCGCCATTGTCACCCTCTCTTTCCTGGCCACCATCCTCATCCTCCTGGCCATCGACGCGCTGCTCTCTGTTAGGCCATAAAATGTTTGATTGGTCATCTGAGATGTGGGAAACTGCTCCTTCGTTAGTTCTAATTTCACCTGATTGATTGTCAAGTACTGTCATAAATTTATCAAATGTTCCAAGAAATTCTTTCATGGTATTATATCTTTGACTAATTTTGACAGTTGAACAGACAATTGTGCATATGATGACTTACACAATGAAACCATGCTGATATGTTTTGGAGAGAGTAACCATTTCACTGAAAAATCAACTAATCAGTTTAGATCAGCAAGATCTATTTATTTGGAAAATGTGCTAAATGTGGGCTCATTGTGCTAACTGTAGCTACTTGTACATAATCATTTGAAAAAAAGCACAGAGTCACTTGAGACATGTACTAAAGCATTTGCAATTTGATAAAACCAATGAAAAATGACATTCTGTTGTGAACAATTGCAAGGTGGTTTGGAGATTTGTCCATGTTATTTTGAGAATGTCATCTCGGTTTCAAGAAATGAGCCAAACCAATCGAGAAAAACTGTAATATAAAGACGGTCACTTTAAGAGAATGCACTTATACAGTAGGCCTACATTCAGGCGGCTATGTCTGCTATAGGATAATTACCTTTTGACATAATTTTTGTCTGAATTTGTTCATTAAAACACAATACTTTATAGAGAGCTTAACATTTGCGCACGATCTGAGGCATGGGTTTGCGCTCTTTGGATGAGCGCACGCACAAATCTTTTCACTGCGCATTCGAGCTTGGTCCTTTGGCCCTTAAATGTTTCAACTGGCAAACCTTAAATGCGTTTAGTTTAAAGACATATTAGCGTGTGTTGTTCAGGTTTCACCTGTGAGTGCGCACTATCAGCACCCGGGTGATGACGGAATAAATGACTATCCATATTCCAGAATACTGCATTCGCATTGAACAAGAGTTTGTCCAGGTTTTATTTATTTATTTATTTATTTATTTTTATCGCTGTTGTTGTAATGGGAAGCCAGAATGCACATCCATCAACAGTAACATATATTAGCTGAACCCTGTTTGTTTTACATGTTATTTATAGCAACCCATATTACAGGTGCTTTGTCAGATTTAAGATGAACCTTGATCACAGCGTGTGCCGAACCATGTATGGTGAACATTTCGTTTTTTTTCAGTGAACCGTGCCATCCCTAATATATATATATATATATATAGAATGAGGGGTGGCATATATAGTGTTAATACTCCCCATATATTCCATTCCCTAACACCAGGGTTAGGGAGTATAACTAGTTACATGTGATGGAATTACGTCATTTAATTACAAAATAAATGTAAGTGCAATCTGCTACAGTTACTGAGAAAAAAAAGTGTTATTAAATTATAGTTGTGAAAATGTTAACAATTACAAAGGGGGTTGCATTTGATTTTTTTCACACAAACACACACATACAGATTAATTGCACTGACCAATGTTTCAGGAGTTTAGTACACAACATAAGATGCATGCTTATTCAATAACTGTTTTATTTCTTATTTGGGATTATGCATATGCTTTAAGATCAACTGGCTTTTTCTTCCCAAGACATTGTTAGATGCCAGTGTTTCCTGTCATAGCTGTGAAAAGATCTGAATTTAAAAACAGTATCATAGATATCAAACTATTTCTTGTTATGATTTTAAACCTGTATTTAACAAGAATGATCAGAATTTCATCAGAATCACATCTCAAAGTAAAAAAAGGTGCTAAAGTGTCATTTTTTGGTGGCTGTGGTTTAAAAGTTAATTATTATAATCTTAATTTAAGTGATGAAAGGCTTTTGAAAGTAAGCCAATAATCAGTGATGAGTTGTAGCTTGAGACTGTAAGCTTAACCCTGCCTGCTTTAAATTTTTGAAAATTAATAAATTTAAAATATTTTAAATTTAGAAATGTAGTCAAATGCAATCTGTTACATTAATTTAATAAACCATTTGATATAGTTACACTACTTTTTTACTTTTTAATAGGGTAACCTTTAAACTGTAAGCTATTACATTTCCAAAGTAACCTTCTCAGCACTGCCTAAAAGTAACATCACATAAAATCTTCTGCAAATCAATGGTGAAAAAATTGTCAAAGGTTCATGTTTTCACTTAGTTTCCACTCCTTTGTGTATCTAGTTATTTTCACCTTATGCTGTTGGATTTATAATTAGACATTAGAAAATCACTATTAAGGCATTTTTAAAAATACTTTGTGAAAGTCCAGCACTGATTTGCATTGAAGTATGAAGAGTTTTTGAAGAGAAAAATGTTTTATTTTATTTTCTTTAATTAGTCATGAAACTTTTCAAAGGTTATCAGAATTAATAACTTATTGAAGTGCAAATTTTGTTTCGAAGGATAAAACAATAGTAGGCTACATTTCAATCAGTTATTTTATCGGTTATTAAATCTAGAGAAGCAGAGCAAAATGACATTAATTTGAATGCATTAGTGAGAGCGCGTTTAGGAGTAAATCAGTCATGCCGATGCCTGTCTGTGTAGCATCTCTAGTGAAGCTGTGGATTTTGACTACATCAAAACACAAAGAAATTTTGGCTATACATTTTCAGTTTCTAAGCATTTTTATTAACAAATCACGACCCAGCGTTGACAATATTTTTGTTTGTGTGTGTGAGTGATCAGTTATGTGTCTGTACGTGTGTGTGTGTGTGTGCAGTACAATCCTTGTAGGAAAGACTAGTCTAGAACGGCTGTAGTTACAGCATTAATTGTGCCAGTGATTGAGCATTAATGGAGCACTCTGAGAGCAAGGGAAATCCAGAATTCTCAGACCTTCAGAAAATCCCTGCTTCAGTCAAAATCGTGATCTCAATGCACTTTGATCCCGTACGCTACTTTAGGGTGGCAAAGCTCATTTTTAGGTTGGCAGCTGCCACCCCGTGCCACCCTTGTGGACACACCACTGTATATGTATGTATATATATATATATATATTAGTGGTGGGCATAGATAAATTTTTTAAATCAAGATTAATCTCACTGTAATCTTGGAATTAATCTAGATTAAAATGGCTCATTTGAATTCTGCCGAAGGCATTCAGAATATGTGTGCTACCCAAATAAAATAATGAGTAAAAGTAAGTCTTTTAGAATGGGTTTCTCAAGACAGGTGGTGCATTAGACCAGGGGCTCATCTCCTGTTTCCAAAATGCATCACAAAGTGCTTGAGAAAGCTGTAAACTAATTCCACATTGCACAAGGTGCAAACAACCTTACGCCTGTTTCACACACACTCCGTCTGCAGTGGGTATGTGTTTCGTATTCTTTTACGCACACATGTTAACGGATTCCAGCGTTCACGCGGTTGCGTTCCGTCAATGCATTCCAGGTGCGTTGCGTATGCAGCAGTGCAGCGATCGTTTACGTACCGAGTAGCAGACTGCAAACGCGCCCTCTGTGCATACGCACTGCAGACGGATGTGTGAAACAGGCGTGCGTCTTGTCGAGGTTTCCATTGGGAAGCTTCTTAAAAAAAAAAAAAAATTCCCTGAAGCAAACCCGGCGGCTTCAGCTGCATCCATGTTAGATAAACCTATAAACCTAATTTGGTCACTTTCTGTGATTCTCCATGGAAACGCGTGGAAAACGCTAGGCACACCGCTTTCTCCTTTCCAAAGCGCTCGGGCAGAAGCGCTCCTGAGGCGTCTGCAGTTGCTAAGCAACAATGGCGCGCTCTCCATGAAAACGCGGAAATTTCAGCAAAGGATAAATGGATTTGCAGCACAAAAAATCGCTTTCAGTAGCTCTGCTACTAAATTTATTTCAAAATGGCAATCCATATACAGCTATGATCAGATGTTCCTTCATCTTGGCTGAGCTTTCAACGTTGTTGAAAGGATGAAGCTGAATGTTTAGTTCTTGTCACATGACCTGCGGTGCGCTTGCGGCATTCTGAAAAGTTGAGATGTTTTTAACTCAATGCGGTGCGGACGTGGCTGGAAAAAACGGGCACGTCGCACCGCGTGCTAATCGCGACCGCGTGCTAATCGCGACCGCGTCACTTCCATTATGAGCGCACATACGGCCACCTACATTGGAATAAACTAACTTTAGCGCGCAAAAGACGTGATATGTGAATGGCCCCTAAGAACTGCGGTCTTCTACAGTACTTCAAATATGCCGTGGAGAATCACAGAAAGTGACCAAATTCAAGAACATTGTTGCGGCATCTCTCAAGCAACGAATAAACACCGTTAACTTGGAGAATGCAGTGAAAACTCCTCTTCTCGCATCTGCCCTAGACCCTCGGCACAAACATCTCAGGTTTCTCGATGAAAACATGAGAGAAGTAAGAAAAAAAAACTTTTTGGAACATTATCAGAACATTTTCCTTGATGCGAGTGGTGTGGATGCAGCCGCTGCCAGAGGATGCAATGCCCACTCGTCGGAAAAGGCTGAGCCAGTTCTTCAGTGATGATTACAGAGAGTCCAGCCGAGACAAGTGGGAACAGTTCTTGCTGGAGCCATATATTCCACCAGATGAGGATCCCATTCAGTGGTGAAACGAAAACACAAAGCGCTTCACAAAACTTATTTGCTTAGCACACCGTTATTTGTGAGTCCCGACAACGTCTGTGCCGTCAGAGCGAGTTTTCTCTGCGGCCGGCCTTATTGTTAACAGACCAAGGAGCCGACTTTCCCCCGATCATGTTTACATGCCAGTATTTCTTAACAAGAACATGTAAAACAATAGAAAAAAAAGCAAAAAAGATTTGCTGACAGTTTAAAAGTTTAAAAGTTAAGTGTATGCTACGTTCTACAATAGCCTAATTGCTGCAGGCTGCTTTACGTTTTTTCTTTGTTCACTTTTTTTGTTTTTTTTTTTGCTTTTAATCTGTACTTTTGTTTGTTTGCACGCATTGTTAAAGGTTTTCAGCTACAAAACACGATGTGTAATGTTCAAGCTTATTGTGTGTAAGCTTGTTCAAAATGACGGAAACAATAAATGTTGCTGAAAAATAACATCTTTCTCATTAAACTTAATTTAAATAAACAAATATTTGAATATTCGTTTTTTGTGAGCTCAAATATTCGAATGTGATATTTGCGGAAAACGCCCATCCCTAATATATTAGGGATGGGGATATTTTTGCTCTTTAATGCAGTTTTTTATCATTAAATTGCATTGCTCACTGCTCTGAATACACATACAGACAAACCGTGGATCACAGGAGGGGATGCTCCTGATCCAATTATTTCGGCAATAAGCATCAACATTCACAAACCACTGTCCACTGTTATTGCAGAAAAGAGCTCATAATCATGACTTTATAAGTTGGAAATAGTACGTTTCTGATAGCACGTGAAGACAGCAGAGAAGCGCTCACGCTTAACACAGTGGAGTGAATAATTTTGTTAACTTTGTGGTTTAAGTTAACAAAATTTTATTTTAAGTTGTATGGGATGTGGTAACACACGTCCCTCTCACAATATATTGCTTTACAGATCAATACTTTTGCCACTCAGAAATATTCACGCAATCATGCAGCACGTATCAGAAGATCTGCACTCCGGCGCGGTTAGCACTCACACTCACTGATCTATATGTAACTGAACCGTGCTCTTGCCTACCTCTTCCAACCAAGTCAGGGACTGTTAAACAGAACAATTACACTAGTCAAACGAACCAGGCTTTGGGGGTCAAATGCGCTCCGGCACGGATAATATTGCCTACTGTGAGCACACCCTCCCGCATCCCGCATACGAGTCTCTACCCACCCATCAAGGTGCATGTTATAATGTTATGATCGAGGCTCTGGACTCTGAGCATAACTTGTTTTTCTGTAACAAACTATAAAATATTTTCTATAAAAACGATAATGTCCTGTCAGTAACAAATGGCTTTTTTAGTTTTAATTTAATTACATTCATGTTATAAGTTGAGATTTAGGCTACAATAAATATTTTAACTGCTACTATGTAAAAGAAACACTGCTGTAAACGTACTCGGTTACTAACGTAACCTTGGTTCTCTCTAGAAGAGGGAACGAGTACTGCGTCTTAGCTAAGACGCTACGGGAAAAGTCTCTTTTCACGAAATACTGAAGCAAAAAATTATCCTTAATTTTGAATTTTTGTAAAGCGCATTTGCAGCAGCACACAGCCATAGGCGAGATGGCTTGCTCGCTCATTGGCTGCTCTGCGGCAACTGCACAGCCTATCGAGTGCAGGCTGATGCAACATCAGACCAATAAGGGCGCTTCGCGCCCTTCATGCCACTTCCCGCCGAAACGGGTGTGGCCCAACCCTATAAAAGGAGCTCGAAAAGGCTGACTCACCTGATTTATTTCATCGCCGAAGCGAACCAGAGTGAATCGTACGCACGGCAGAGAACGCAGTACTCGTTCCCTCTTCTAGAGAGAACCGAGGTTACGTTAGTAACCGAGTACGTTCTCTTACGAGAGTTCTCTCGTACTGCGTCTTAGCTAAGACGCTACGGGAACCCCATGCAAAGCGCCGTGCGCGCAGGGATCACACACCAATAAACCTGGAAGCAACGCCCAGGATTTACAGTGCACAGTCACCCGAGGGACTCACAGAGAGTCCAGGGGGGCCCTCCGTCCCATATCTAGCAGCACCCGTAGATGCAGCAATATGACATCACACAGTCGAGGCAAGGCCTGACCAATGTGGCAATGCGGGTCTTACGCAATACTGCCCATATAACAGTCGGCAGCGCATAACGCTTGCGATCTCAGAGTTCCAATCAGGGCCATGATTCGACTATACCGACAGCAGCCTTGCTTGTAAGGCGGGAACCTCCAGGTTATAGAACCTGATAAATGTAGACGGCGAGGCCCAACCTGCCGCCATACATATATCCTGCAAGGAGATCCCCGTAGACCACGCCCACGATGAGGCGACGCCCCTTGTGGAGTGAGCTCTGACGCCCAGTGGGCACTGAAGGCCCCTGGAAGCGTAAGCTAACGCTATGGCGTCAACTATCCATCTGGATAGAGTCTGTCTCAAAACAGCCATTGCCTTGGAACGTCCACTGAACGAGACAAACAGCTGCTCAGTCTGTCTAAAGACAGCGGAGTGAGACACATAAGCTCTTAAAGTCCTAACAGGGCAAAGAAGACTCGAGCCTCCATCCTCTCCTGACACCGACAGGGCAAACAGGACAATAACCTGAGCCCGAAACGGCGTGTTGAGGGATTTCGGCACATAACCGTGCCTAGGTTTGAGTATTCAATTCAATTCAATTTAAGTTTATTTGTATAGCGCTTTTTACAATACAAATCGTTACAAAGCAACTTTACAGAAAATTATGTTTCTACAATATTTAGTAGTAGCTAGTAGTTTGTGCACGTTTGACAGGATTTTATAAAAAAAAAAAAATAATAATAATAACACAAGACGTAGTCAGCTAGACGATGAACTATCAATATTATTAATTAATAGTTATTATATGATGCAGTCACACATGTAGCAATATTTGTTAGTTCTGTTTGTTGATTCAAGGTTAGGATCATCTGGGGTCCTCTGAGGGTCAGCATAATCTCTTCTCAGGTGTTCTGGATCCAGACTGGAGCTTGTGTAAATCCTAGTTACCATGGGATTTAAATCCCGTGGCAAAACATAGAAACAAAATAGAGAAATCATTAGCATAGCTGCTGATCCAACAAAGTAAAATTAGTTTAACCCAAGCTAAAGAATAAAAATGCACATTTGATCAGATGCAACTATACTCACAATTTAAAAGATACATTATTCGTATGCTTGGTGAAAGAGATGTATTTTTAATCTAGATTTAAACAGAGAGAGTGTGTCTGAACCCCGAACATTATCAGGAAGGCTATTCCAGAGTTTGGGAGCCAAATGTGAGAAAGCTCTACCTCCTTTAGTGGACTTTGCTATCCTAGGAACTACCAAAAGTCCAGCGTTTTGTGACCTTAGGGTGCGTGATGGGTTGTAGCGTGGTAGAAGGCTAGTTAGGTACGCAGGAGCTAAACCATTTAGGGCCTTATAGGTAAGTAATGATAATTTGTAACTGATACGGAACTTAATAGGTAGCCAGTGCAGAGACTGTAAAATTGGGGTAATATGATCATATTTTTCTTGACCTCGTAAGGACTCTAGCTGCTGCATTTTGGACTACCTGTAGCTTGTTTATTGACGAAGCAGGACAACCACCTAGAAGTGCATTACAATAGTCCAGTCTAGAGGTCATGAATGCATGAACTAGCTTTTCTGCATCAGAAACAGGTAACATGTTTCGTAGCTTGGCAATGTTTCTAAGATGGAAGATTGCAGTTTTTGTAACATTGGAAATATGATTTTCAAAAGACAAATTGCTATCTAATATAACACCCAGATTTCTGACTGTAGAGGAAGTAACAGTACATCCGTCTAGTTGCAGATTGTAATCTACAAAATTCTGTGTAGTGTTTTTTGGTCCAATAATTAATATCTCTGTCTTTAAATTATTTGTCATCCAATCTTTTACATTTTTAACACACTCTGTTAGCTTAGATAATTGGGAAGTTTCATCTGGTCTCGTTGAGATATATAGCTGAGTATCATCAGCATAACAGTGGAAGCTAATTCCGTATTTTCTAATAATATTACCAAGGGGCAACATGTATATTGAAAATAGAAGGGGACCTAGGATGGATCCTTGTGACACGCCATATTTTACTGATGATAAATGAGATGACACCCCATTTAAGTAAACAAAATGGTAGCGATCGGACAGGTAGGATCTAAACCAACTTAGAGCCTGCCCTTGAATACCTGTATAGTTTTGTAATCGATCTATGAGTATGTCATGATCTATGGTGTCGAACGCAGCACTAAGATCAAGTAAGACTAGAAATGAGATGCAGCCTTGATCTGACGCAAGGAGCAGGTCATTTGTAATTTTAACAAGTGCAGTATGACCCTTGAGTCATTAGGCCCAAACTCCAAGCACGACTGGCTCACCGAGAGCGCATGCAGGTCACCCACACGCTTCACTGAAGCGAGAGCCAACAAGAACACTGTCTTGAACGACAGATGCTGGAGGCTAATCGTTTGGATAGGCTCAAAAGGGGGACCCTTCATGGCCTCCAAAACCGTCGCGAGGTCCCATATAGGGACTGACGGGGGTCTGGGAGGATTCAGCCTCCTAGCTCCTCCAAGGATGCGGATGACCAAATCATTCCTTCCTATTGACTGACCGAGCGCTGTCTCAGAAAACGCTGCGATGGCCGCCACATAAACTTTGAGCGTGGATGGGGCTCTGCCCTCATCCAACAGCTCCTGTAGGAAGGAGAGAACCTCCGTCACCTCACAACCAAGGGGTGAACATCCCCGAGCTGTGCACCAGCTGGAGAACACCGACCACTTCGAGGCATACAGCCGTCGTGTCGACGGAGCTCTAGCCTGAGTGATGGTATTTAGCACTCCCATTGAGAGATCAGCGGGTAACCGTTGAGCGCCCACACATGGAGGGACCACAACTCCGGTTGAGGGTGCCAAATCGAGCCCCTGGCCTGCGAGAGGAGGTCCCTCCTCAACGGCACTGGCCACGGGGCGGTGTCTGCTAACTGCATCAAATCTGGGAACCATGGTTGGTTCTTCCAAAATGGTGCTACAAGCAGTATTGAACATCTCGTTTCTCTCACCCGTTCTATCACCTGCGGAAGGAGGGAGACGGGGGGGAAAGCATAAAGCGGGCAGCACAGCCATCTCCGTGACAGCGCGCTTTCGTTCTTGGAAATGAACGCGGGGCAGTGAGCGTTTTTGTGGGACGCGAAGAGGTCCACCTCCGCCCTGCCAAATCTCTCCCACAACAGCCGGACTGTTTGCGGGTGTAGAGACCATTCGCCCGTGGGAATGTTGTTTCTGGACAGCCTGTCTGGACCCAGATTCTGTAGCCCAGGTACATGAACTGCCCCCAGCGAGCGCAAGTTGCGCTGAGCCCAAACCAGGAGGCGTTCCGCCAACCTGCACAGGTTTCGGGACCCGAGACCGCCCTGGCGATTTATGTAGGACACCACAGACATGTTGTCCGAACGGACTAAGATATGTTGGAGCTTTTCCCATTCTAACCACAGGCCAAAGGACGGTCTCGAGCAGCGCTCCCCATCCCGAAGTGGAGGCGTCCGTCGACACCATCTTCACTTTCGAGGAAGTCCCCAGGCTTACACCTGATTGGTACCAGTCGTTCGCTGTCCAGGGTTTCAGGGCTGTAACGCAGCTCTGATTGACCCTGAGACGCAGCCGACCAGGTACCCACGCTTTCAGCCAGAACTGCAGGGGGCGCATGCAGAGCAGGCCCAACTTAAGAACTGGAGATGCTGAGTCCATGAGACCCAGCATCCTCTGAAATTCTCTGAGCGAAACGGTCGCGCCGCTGCGGAGAGAACTCACTGCGCGCTGAATGCCCAACGCGCGCTGTGGTGACAGCCGCGCCGTCATGGAACGTGAGTCCAAGCTATACACAAAAACAGTATCGTCTGACTGGGGTTCAGCGAACTCTTCGTCCAGTTGACACTGAGACCAAGTTTCTCGAGGTGATCGAGTAAAATGGCCCTGTGTTCCACGAGCTCCGCTCGTGATTGAGCCAGAATCAGCCAGTCGTCCAAATAGTTCAGCACTCGCATGCCTCTGAGTCTGAGAGAAGCGAGCGCTGCGTCCATGCACCTCGTAAACGTACGAGGAGCTACGGACAAGCCGAACGGCAGGACTGTAAACTGGTATGCCTGGCCCTCGAAGGCGAATCTCAAATATCTGTATTTGAAAATACGTGTCCTTCAGATCTATTGACATGAACCAGTCTCCTCTGCGAATATGCGCGAGGAGTTTCCTGGTCGTAAGCATTCTGAAACTGTGTTTCACCAATGCCTTGTTCAGCTGTCTTAGATCCAGTATGGGCCTGAGACCCCCGTCTTTCTTGGGCACTAGAAAGTATCTGCTGTACAGCCCCCCCTCGCTTTGAGCTTGAGACACAGGCTCTACAGCCCCTTTGCTCAACAGTTTTGATATTTCGGCCCGAAGTATGTGTGCTACTTCTGTTTTGACCGCAGTTTCGACGCGCGCTAAAAAGCGCGGAGGGCATCGAAAAAAACTGTAGCGAGTAGCCTCTCTTTATAATGTCTAGCGTCCAATCCGGAACCCCTGGAAGCGCTGACCATGCGTCTGCATGAACGGCTAGGGGTTGGATGCGAAGTGCGCTCTGTTGCTGGGCAACTGCAGCGCTTCGATGCGCTCTAACATGGGCGTTAAGCCTGTGACATTTGAGGCGGGGAGCGCGCTGATCACAGCGGGCAGATCGCTCGTCCTCGACCCCCCCACGGTGCTTAACCGAGTGAGGGAGGGCTGAGCGGGTCCCGTGGGACTCGTGCTGTCTGTGAGTAATTGTGGGCTGTAAGCGTGCACATTTACTGCTTTAGACTCGCTGTCTGCCTGGGCAGAACGAACGTGCATGGGTTTCGTTTTTACAGAAACCACATGACGCGTGTGACATAGTGTTTGTGGGCACTGAGGAGTGGGCACGTTTACTATGCAGTGCGCGCGATCGACTTGAGTTGCTTTTATGGGTGCGAGCCCTGTGTGAAGGGCTGTGCTTATATGTGGAGATGAGCACTGAGCAGTGGGCATCGTCACTACATTTATAGCACCATCGAGAGCGAGATGGGGTCTCGAGCTGCGTTGCTGAACTTGTTGTACAGGTCTCTGAGTCAGCCTTTTCGAGCTCCTTTTATAGGGTTGGGCCACACCCGTTTGGGCCACACCCGTTTCACCCGTTTCGGCGGCTTATTGGTCTGATGTTGCATCAGCCTGCGCTCGATAGGCTGTGCAGTTGCCGCAGAGCAGCCAATGAGCGAGCGAGCCGTCTCGCCTATGGCTGTGTGCTGCTGCAAATGCGCTTTACAAAAATTCTAAATTAAGGATAATTTTTTGCTTCAGTATTTCGTGGAAAGAGACTTTTCCCGTAGCGTCTTAACTAAGACGCAGTACGAGAGAACTCTTGTAAGAGAACAGCACCTTATTTGTTTAAAGTGTTTGCAAACCAAATGTTATTACACTTTTGTTCATATAGCAGTAAGCCTACTTTTAAATGAAAGAAGTGCACAATACACTACTTTTGAATGCATTATTATTTTTGATCATAACAATGCGATTATGTGCATACAATAGTGTGATTAATCATGATTTAAAAAATAAATAATTCACTGCCCAGCGCTAATATATATATATATATATATATATATATATATATATATATATATATATATATTAGGGGTGTAACGGTACGTGTACTCGTACCAGACCGTTTCGGTACAGGGCGTGTACCGAAAGACCGAATGCAATATTTTGTTGGCGGAACATATACATTTTCGTGTTTCCAAACGAACATATTAAGTGGCGGAAGTCTTCGCGTTCAGCGCAAATCCCGCCCTGCAGTTGATTCCAAGGCCGGTGACACACTGGCTGCGTGGCGTGAGTGTGGCGTTTCTGCTGTTTGTCAGTTGCGTGACACCTGCTTCGCGTTTTCTGTGTCCTTACACACCAGAATGGTGCCTGACGTGGCGCTGACGCGCTGCTGACACTGTAGGTGACAAAGAGGGAGACCGCCGAGGCGCCGACAGACCAGGCTCTTGTCTTCACTACAACAATATCTATACTTCATGTTGAGCATAAATATAAAGCCTACTGATAAAGGACACCGTCAACAGTGTTGACGGTGTTTGACAGGTGCAATATGCCAGTGTGTCACCGGCCTAAAGTTTTCTAAAGGCATCACGCGAGTGTGAACATCACTACAACTAGGAAAAAAATGATTGTAATTCAAACGCAGCTCCCGTCGGCATTTAAACAGACCTTTGCTCTTAATTCCGATCGGTCCAACGCTATAACGAAATCTGAGCAGGTCTCAAAACTGAAACTGTTCATGCTGCACTTTACACTTTGGAAAAGTTATATATATTTTTAAAATATGAGCAGGTCTACAAGCTGGAATTGGTAATGCTGCACTGTAATCATAGTTATTTATTTATATTTTTCATTATATTTTACTATATGATATTGGTTTGAGACTGAGAGTATTTTATTTAGTGGAGAACTTTGCAGCAGTATTTTATTTCTTATTCTTTTTTTATTTTATATGTTTTATTAAAAAGTATTTAAAAAAAGTGTAAACAAATTGTTAAAACATTTTTTATAGTAATAAACAACCTGCAGTTTAATGTTTGCATTTCTTTCCCTTACTGTACCGAAAATGAACCGAACCGTGACTTTAAAACCGAGGTACATACCGAACCGTGATTTTTGCGTACCGTTACACCCCTAATATATATACACTAAGTAGACATCGAAAACGCCTCTTTTACCGCCGCGGGTACCGCCGCCGCGCCGTCTATAAAGTGCATTTGCAGCCTTTGACCGCTGAGTGTCGCTTTAACCACAAGTTATCAAACAAGCGCATCAAAGCACATTTTCGCAAATAGACGTCAGTTTTGCCTTGCTGATGTGTTACATTTGACTGCTTCAGTCATGGAAAATGAAAGAAAAACACTATAGTTTAAATATTTAATATATTTAATATTTAATATTCACAGATGAAAGTTTGGTATTTATTAAGTTATGTGCATTTCTTAGAACGAATTCAAGCAGGATAAATGTCAAGCCTGTGCCTGAGTCTGTGCTTATATTTTCTAAGCTACATGGTATTAAACCATATTTTAGATTTGACACATTTAAAAGGTGTGATGTATTATTTATATTATATTAATTATCCGTTATATAATTCAAAGGAAATTGTGGTTTACTTTGCATCGGAGCATTAAAAGTGGTAGCCTATTTTAGGGGGGTAGGCTACATGGATTAATATGCAAAATGTCAATATTTTAATATATTATGCCTATATTTTCATTTATATTTTAAATATAAATATATTTTTTCCTTTAATAAAACAACATGCATTTTTGTTTTCGTTACCTGTCCCTTATTTTGACATAACGTATTGGGAAAAAGACATTTGTCTGTAAACTGATTAAGAAATTGTTGCATGTTTAAATGTGAAGCACTGTATAATTTCGTTCCCATTATTTAGCCCTAATTTGCCTAAAACAAGAAACGAATAAAATTAAACCGGCACGATTAAATCTTTGAAACTCTAAAGAATTAATAAAACGTCCTCACGATTAAACTCAAGTTCTCTCATTAAAATCAACAACATTCACACGATGTAAAAAAAAAAGCTTTAGTAATTGACAACTTAAGTGATTTTAAAGGGAACCTTCTTTACTTGCTTTTAAAGTAGGGTGACATCATATGGCCTAAAACAAATCACAGTTTTTTTTTTTATTTTAGAAAAAAAAAATCTGATTTATGATTTAAACCGATTTTTAAATCAATATTCAAATGACGAAGAAATTTTACAAAACAAGTTTTAATATAGTTCTTTATCATTCATTTAGCAGTCAAATTTATAACTGCAACAAGATGATTTAAAAAAAAAAAACAGTACTGTTATACCTAAATGCTGGAAAGACCTTTATTTTTTATTTTTTTTTAATACTAGCCCATCATGCATCTAACCATCACTCAGCTTTAAGAGCTGTTCAGATTAAAGCTGCCAGCTCCACTGTGAGTCAGTGTCATGGATGGAGGACCTGTTAATATTTTTTCTAGTTTATAGTTCCATCTCGTTATGCCGCTGGTTTAGTTTTTTTTTTTTTTTTCTTATAGAACTTATTTGTAAATAGAGCAGTCACTGTCTGTGTCTACACCGGACGCGAGAGTTGTCATCTGTGCCCTACAGCGAAAAGTGTGTCTAAACTTGATGACATCACACTATAGTGTCAAATCATCTGAATGTAGTGTCAGAACATTTCATCATAAACAGAACGGGCATCAGTTCACTGATGGGGATCGAGTCCAGTGTATCCATCACTGTGTTCTGTTGTCTTTTGTTGGATCGTTCCACTTGTGTCCGGTGTAGACCTGGCGTACGTTTTTTATTGTTTTATTTTACAGACCTGCTTGTTTTAATGTTTTTATTAAATATCTGTATTGACTGCATGGTCATATGATCGAATTATTTACTGCCATGCGACCTACAAAAGTAAAGCTTCACTAGTCGATGAACGAGCATTGCTGCAGGTTGATTTTTGGCAGATGTGCGGTGCTTGTGCAGCCGCTGTCGTCTTCATTTCGTCCGGGTGAAACGTCTCTCTCACTCGCAGCAGAGTCTGTGAGAAGCAACAACTTCCCCTCCGCGCTCACTGATACCAGAAACACGCTTCACCTTCACTCCGTGAATAAAGTATTTCAGTATGTTTGAAATGTTATGTTCATAACAAAGCATATAAAATAATAATAATAAAAAAATAACAGGAGAGTTTCAAAGTGGCTTAAGCTATTTTCTGTAAACTTTTTTCCCTATATCACATGCCAAACTAATAACATTGTAAGCATTACATCTTTAATTGCTGCTTTCTGCTGTGAAAATTTTGTTTGTGATGAAAATAACAGTATATTTTTGTCAGTTATTTTATCTAAACAGATCGATTAACTTCTTCAAGATTTCAAAATCTTTTCAAAATCAGATAGCATGCTGATAATGTAGTAGCACTGTAAGATTACATTTGTTTGAACGCATTATTGCAAAAGCGATTGAGTGTGAATCTGTTTATATCATGCTTTAACCCGAAAATAATCAGTAAAAGAAACAGACAAACTCTTAACATCCCGCTCGACTCTTGCAGTCAACCTTCTGATCAAGCTAAATATGTTGGCTGTTGGCATGAATTTTACTCGTGATAAGAAGCTCATATTCAAGTGTTTGTGCAAAAATTATTAATGTGCATTAATGACAGGGAGGCGCCGTCTCATCACCTTAATTTTTTCATGATAATGAATGTGTATTTTTTTAATTAACATAATATCGTGGTGTCTAACATAAGTACATTAAAAATATATCTACAGAAAGCTTGAAATGTTTTTTAAACGAAAACGAATTGTGAAATCTGCGAATGTTGCATTTCTCTCGTCGGAGAGAGCCAGCACTGTGAATATAACCAAAACAACAGTCCTAGGTATAAACCAGTTCAGCAAGTGAAAGCCTCATAAGACACTGTCCATATGAAAGAGCAATTCACACCTTTATCTCGACCCCCACAAGCCATGAATAACTAGCCAAAACCCAACCCCCTCCAGCTGAACAGAATTCGGTCTGTGTTTTGGCTCTGAGGAACAGTGTGTTACTGGGCTGAAACATGCCTGCACTCAGCAGCACTACTCTTTGTATTCATAATTTTATTATTTTCACAAGACCATAATGATAATAACAAATCATCAATTAATAATTAATCATTATTTTAAGAAAATCATTGTTAGCTATTTGTGATCGTGGATGTTTGCGGCAGGCTTTAAGACCAAGCGGAATCCTCTGTTCCCGCCTCACAGCGAGTCCCACGCGCTCAGTGATGCAGCTTCACTGTCTGCGGTTTGACTTTACTGAATCAGATTGAGGCCAATACAACTTATTGATCATTCATGAGCCCAACATTTAGCAAGGCAGGAAAATTCTAATGGAAGGAAGACGTATATCATTGAGCTAATGCTGTTAAAGAGAGAGAGAGAGAGAGACAGAGAGAGAGAGAGAGAGAGAGAAACTAGTCTAGGGCTATTCTTAAACTTGGAGCTCATTATATTGAAGTACAAATCCAAACACCAGAAACGTTATGCATTTTATGAATAATGAAATGTTATGAAAATTATGCATTTTATTTATTCACATGCTGTATGGTTGAAATAATATTTTAGTTCACAACTTTAAGTTCCGTTGTTTAAAAAAATGCTTTATTGGCTAATGTTTCATAAACCTTCAGTTGTTATGCTCTAAAATCCATGCCATTATTAATTTCACAGTATGTTTACCACCTAAATGACTAATCTTTAAAGTCACAATTCTATAATGGTCAAAATTACTCAGGCCAATGGTATTTTTAATTGACATTATTTTATTATTATTATTATTTTTTTTTTTTTTTGAATAATTGTAGCTTACATAAATAGGTAAAGCAAAACAAATATTCGGATTGTTCCTTATTTTTTCCCTTGTTTTCTTAAAGAATAAACACATATTTTTTACAAGAATAAACATGATAACATATTATTAATTAATAAAAATAATTTAAGCAATTCAAACCTTTTTTTAAACTTGAATTTAAATACTATTAAACTAACTTTTAAATCTCAAGGAGTTTATAAGTAAAAAAAAAGTTCTAAATGAACTTGTGTTAACAATATAATTAGAACTAACAATAAAATTAGATTTTTTTAAATGAACAATTCCTGTATAAAATGGGACAGCAACCTTTATATCAGTGGTTCTCAACCTTTTTTTCCAGCGGGCCATACTATGGTCTAAGTGCAAGTCTACGCATATAATTTACATATTACGTCAGCAATACAAACCAACCTGATTTATAATAGTATAGCCTAACTATTATGATATATAATCTATTACATTCATTGAAATAAACAATTCTACTCCCCATAAATAAAACACCTGATGCTGTCGGGAGCTGACCAATTTTGTGAGATTCAGCTTGAAAGGAGTAACACAAAGAAGTTGCGATTGTAACGCCTGTGTTATACTTTCCGCATGAGCAATCCGGACGCAGAAACGGCCAGCGCGGACGCAGACTTCTTCAATTTATACTTCTGAATGCGCAGGCTTATGGTCCGCTCTGAAGTTGCCCAGAATTATTGCACATCTGTCTTTATATTCTTTTATTGACGGATTGCACAGGTTCGAGTAGCAATGAGCTTCTTCACTCTGCCTGCACATGTGCAATTTTGCTTTTGAAGCCTACTGACCACGCGCACCTGTCTGCGCGGTCGTCTGCTCATGAGCCTCGGCACACACTCTCCAATGACGATTTTTACGTCACGCCTACCTAACGGTCCATAGCGGACTCGCGGACGCAGAAAGTTTGACAGAGGCTTTAAGATGCAGGCTTGCATGACCTGACGCGCAACATTTCAGAAAATGTGCGTTAACAAATGTAGCCTATTTTGATCCAAATATGGAAAGCACTTTTGAATTTAATAATATGAGGTTCTCTCCAGAGATATTTTGCCACATTTCTTCAATTAAGGATTGTTACATAGTGTATGGTGTTTCTATTTATCTGAACTTCTTCAAGTGAGTTGTGGGGCAAAAAAAAAAATACTGATACTTCTCCTTCAATACTGATACTGCGACTATTCACAGTTTGTACATGTTCATTCACTGGCATTTTTTGAATTTCTTTTTTTTCTCCCTTCAAAAACAAATTTGTCCATTCTGATGCGCAATTTTACCTTAAAGGCAATTTACCTAATGGCTGTTGACAGTGTTGGGCAAGCTACTTGGAAAATGTAGTGAGCTAAGCTACCAGTTACTCTACAGTAAATGAAGCTTCACTACACTGAAGCTACCCCCTGGGAAATGTAGCAAGCTTAGCTACATCAACAGTAGCTTGCTACATCTAAGCTACTTTTAAAATTCAATTTTTATGTTGAACACGTTTATGTTTTATTACAAGTCAATGCTATCTCAGTGCTCAAAACTGTCAGTCAAACAGATAGGCAGGTGTAATTGTTTAGTTCAATTGTGTATTGTGTTCCTTATCAATTTGGCAACAAAAACAATCAAAATATATGTAATTCACATAATAATGTACACACAAGTATGTGTACGCACCTGTTTGCATGGGCATGCTTAATATAGGCCTTTGCAGAACAAAATGCAATGTGAATGTCTTTGGAAAACCAGCTAAATTGATTTATTTTCTGATTTACTGTTTTCTACATTAAATCATCCTAAAGAACATTATGTGAAATATAATCTTGATTATATTTAAATTATAATTAAATAATATAATCATATCAGTTATTTAAATCAAACTTTAATGGGGTTTTTAAATTCACAAATTCTTAATTTAGCATGAGGGCATGTGCTATTTTCCCCTTTGTTTACAATATACTATCTGAAATGTAATTTTCTTAACAAGGGAAACGCTTTTTTTCTACCAACAGATAGTAAGTGCTTAGTTTGTGATTGAAGACTGAATTGCGATGGTTGTATATTTGGGAATCAGTGTCATGTACTTGTCGAGGTACGGCCACGGTCGACTCGCTCCTCGGGATTAACTGTTCTCCGACCTCACCCACTGCCATCATTTCATCAAGTAATTTTTTGCCTGACTGGCCAAGGAGTGGTACCGTCCGGAGCAAAAGGTGGCAGTAATGCATCATAAAGCTAGTTGGTTGCTATCCACCGTAAACAAGAACAAGATGAAGTGGCGGCGTCGCGTCACTTACTGATCCAGGATCAGTGATCTTAGCAGTTGTATTTCCCGATTTTAGTTTGAGCTTCAGAAATGCTTACGAAAATGTAGCTTGTGTGGAAGCTACCGTGCTACTTGGTAAAAAAAAAAAAAGAGCTTCGCTACAGAAAAGCTATTTGATTCAGAAAGCAGCGACGCTACTGCCCAGCACTGGCTGTTGATGACTATTTGAATTGAATTCTGCCAAAGTGCGCGCTTGTATGTGTTCGTTAAATGCTTATGTCAGTAGGTCTGCTCATGTCTGAAAATAATATATGAAGAAAAGAAAAAAAACACATAAAAACATTAGGATATAGCTTATATTTCATTAGTAGCATTTTTGTTTAATTGATGTAAACAATAAAATTTTACAAACTGATAAAGTTTTTTTTTTTTTTTTTTAATTCAGCATGTGGTGCGTGCCGCATTTGAATTCGTGACGGGCCGCGGGTTGAGAACCACTGCTTTATATCAAACATTTTTAAATCGTCCACAGCTGAGCATCGCGGGAGGCTGATCTGCGCCAGATCGAGTGAAGTGAATGTAAAGAACAAAGTCATTTTCAGGTGCAATGAAAAAAAAAAAAAAACATGGATAACCTAGATTAGACCCAGGCTCTGTTCTGAAGTAAAATAATTATAATTACTGTTAACCAAGAGTAACACATTTTAACGGATTAATCGCCTATTTTCATTTGCTGAATGTTTTCTTTATTTTTTAAACACGCTAAAAAATAAAGTTTGTCAGAGGAAAAAAATATATGAGTTGTGTATAGGTTTCATTTTAACGGATCAATCACCGGAGTTTGTGAGAGGAAAAAAATAAGCTATAAGAAAATATTTTACAACAAATCCTTTAAATTTAACAAATTTATCAGAACAAAACAATAATTAAAAATATATAATTCTAATGGATAAATATAATTGGAGTATATAATAATATAGGCTTAGTAATAAAACAAAATATATTAATAATTTAAAGCTAAGCATAAGGTAAGGTTGGGCTTTCTCAATCGGGAGAAATCAAAGGTTTCCATATTTGTGATGTAGGCTGTGTGCGTTTCAGTATCGAGAAAAAAAAAATCATAATTAACAATATGTCAAAGTGCTCACGCCGAATGTCTGGTGAACGACTGCTGTTTCCAGTGAATATGTGCGCGAGGCACCAGCACGATCAAACAGCTGAAACAAATAACATAAGTCACACATAAGGCATAATTCAAAAATGCTGGTAGTTTGAAAAATCAAGAATAATAACAGAGTTAATATACTAATTATTACTAAATGCTGGACCGTTCCCATTTCGCTCTGCATATGGAACCTGAAGATTTTTTTAAACCAAGAATGAACCGAAATGAAATTGAAATTAAAACATTTAGCTTACATATATATATATATATATATATATATATATATATATATATATATATATATATATATAGGCCTTATATTTATTTACTGTTTAATAAAAATAGCATGCATATGATCCTTTGTGTTAAGGTCTTCTTTTAATTTTTGTTTAGTAGACTGTAGCCTAAGACTATCCTACATTTTAAAAATTAACAAATTGTAAAAAAAAATATGTTTTTTTTTTAAATGTTACAATGTTATATCATAATGTTATTGTTGTTTTACTTCCTTCTTTTATCTCATTTTACAATTACATTCATTTCGCAATCCGTCCCTTTGCGCCACCTGGCGGTAGTTTCGCGAATGATTTTAACACGCGATTGAATTACAGTTACCACCGCGGCGGTAAGGCCCAGATAGGCTGGCCACCTACTGTATATATACACACACACACTCAGCTAAAGGATTATTAGGAACACCATACTTATACTGTGTTTGACCCCCTTTCGCCTTCAGAACTGCCTTAATTCTACGTGGCATTGATTCAACAAGGTGCTGAAAGCATTCTTTAGAAATGTTGGCCCATATTGATAGGATAGCATCTTGCAGTTGATGGAGATTTGTGGGATGCTCATCCAGGGCACGAAGCTCCCGTTCCACCACATCCCAAAGATGCTCTATTGGGTTGAGATCTGGTGACTGTGGGGGCCATTGTAGTACAGTGAACTCATTGTCATGTTCAAGAAACCAATTTGAAATGATTCGAGCTTTGTGACATGGTGCATTATCCTGCTGGAAGTAGCCATCAGAGGATGGGTACATGGTGGTCATAAAGGGATGGACATGGTCAGAAACAATGCTCAGGTAGGCTGTGGCATTTAAACGATGCCCAATTTGCACTAAGGGGCCTAAAGTGTGCCAAGAAAACATCCCCCACACATGGATCCATGATCTCATTCTGTTTACGCCAAATTCTGACTCTATCATCTGAATGTCTCAACAGAAATCGAGACTCATCAGACCAGGCAACATTTTTCCAGTCTTCAACTCGTGGAAATTGTAGCCTCTTTTTCATATTTGTAGTGGAGATGAGTGGTACCCGCTGGGGTCTTCCGCTGTTGTAGCCCATCCGCCCTCAAGGATGTGCGTGTTGTGGATTCACAAATGCTTTGCTGCATACCTCGGTTGTAATGAGTGGTTATTTCAGTCAAAATTGCTCTTCTATCAGCTTGAATCAGTCGGCCCATTCTCCTCTGATCTCTAGCATCAACAAGGCATTTTCGCCCACAGGACTGCCGCATACTGGATGTTTTTCCCTTTTCACACCATTCTTTGTAAACCCTAGAAATGGTTGTGCGTGAAAATCCCAGTTACTGAGCAGATTGTGAAATACTCAGACCACCCCGTCTGGCACCAACAACCATGCAATTTTCAAAATTGCTTAAATCTTTCTTTCCTATTCTGACATTCAGTTTGGAGTTCTGGAGATTGTCTTGACCAGGACCACACTGCCATGTAATTGGTTGATTAGATAATTTCATTAATATATATATATATATATATATATATATTCTTTTAATTGTAATAATATTTCATAATATTACAGTTTTTACTGTATTTTTGATCAAATAAATACAGCCTCGATGAAAAGTTATTATTATTATTTTTTTTTTGAACGGGACAGACTGGATTACAGGAAATTAATTCTTAAGAATATTTTCTAGAACAAATGACAGTGAAAATGCATTATCATCAGTATCAAAGCATAGAGCCAAAAAAGAGAGAGGCATCATTAGTGTGGTTCACAGTCCATCCATTTAGCAGGATTTAAAGGAGAAGGTCTGGTTTCACACTTCCCTCTGAATGCGCTCCTTGATGGATTGATCAATAATTGTTCTCAGAAGGATCTGCACCATTACGTTCCCTTGAATGTCTCCACTGCCATGGATTTTCCTTTGGCAAGAACACATCTTTCTATGACTCATGCACCAAAGAGTCAGTGTCTGAAGGAGGACCGATTCGTTACAGGGTTGTCGATAACTAAAATATAATTAATATTTCCTGAACAGACTTAAGGTCCATTTAAGCTGGCTTGCCAAGCTTCCAGGCTTTGATAATGTGTATGAATGTGAAGTCTTTAAAACATGTTTTTAGTGTCGTTACAAGGTTAGAGAACATTACCTATGTCTTCTTTGTAAAAAAGTTTGTCTGTTGTTCACCTGCTGTTAGCTTTTGAGAACTGCAGACAGAGTTCCGGTGAAGAGCCTGGTGTGGGGCTTTTATTTTTATTTATATCCCCTATAGTTATAAGCCTGTGGCGCTCAGTGTGGAACCTGCCAACAGACAGAATGTGAATAACCGTCTCAGTGCGAGCCAGCATGCCCGTGTATTCACTTTTTAATGCTGGTAACAGAGAGATACACAGATGCTGCTGCAGCTTCAGTTTGTGCAAACAACAAGCACAAAAAAAAAACTGGACAGATTCCATGCTTTCCCAAGTGAAAAATGGCCGAGAGTTTTAAAAACACACATATAGGGCCAGATTTACTAAACAGGACAAATTAGCATGACAGCACAATTCCAAAACTGTGCGCTGGGCATGGAAATTTCTGCAGTTGATTTACTGACAACAAACAAGTGAAAGAACACAGGCGCAACATCTCATTTACATATAAACCAGCACAATATACCAAGCTCAGCTCAAATTAGCGTAGTCACAAAAAAGCAGAGCCGATGCTCATCAGGTGCGGGTGAACTACTTACAGCACATGCACAAATTAGTTTAAAATATGCACGCAAATACTAGTAATTTCATCAGAATAAACGTTAGTAAATCGCATTGTGTAATTCATATGAATAATCTCTGATAAGTTTTGCATCTGAAAGGGAAACTCTTACAAATGCATATTCAAGAAGGTCAGGCACAAAAATAACAGTGTCCACGACTTTTTAATGCTAATACTTCTCAACGTGTCTTTAGTAAATCCTGACAGTACCATTTTAATACCAGAAGACGGTTTGCACTGGTGTTATAGAAACTGGCCCATAGTCTTTTGAATAAAGCAAAACAAAGCATATCATATCATATATCATATAATATCAGACTGATTTCTCATTCATATGACACTAAATACTGGAGTAATGGCTGCTAAAATGGCTCAGCTTTGCATCACACAGGAATAAATTACATTTTAAAATGCATTTAAACAGAAAACAGTTATTTTAACTTGTACACAATATTATTGTTTTTACTGTATTTTGATAAAATAAATGGCTTTGGTGAGCATAATTGTCTTCTTTTAAAAACATTAAAATTCACCAACCCATAAAGACAAACACAAAGTCACATCTTACAAAAATTCTTATTTTTGTTCTTACCCCAAATGTAAAAGTTATTTTAATCAGATAGAATATGATTTTTTTAATTGAGGTGAAAGCAAAAAAAAATAATTATAACAATAAAAATAAATACTATTTGAGGGCCAAAAGGACAGGAATCGTAAACAACATCATAACAGTACATAATATATATATATATATATATATATATATATATCATAACAGTACATAATATATATATATATATATATATATATATATATATATATATATATATATATATATATATATATATATATATATATATATATTTATCACTGGAGAAGTTCTCTTTCTACAAAGTACCATTGCTCAAATCCTGAACTGTAGCATTTTCATGCAAATAAGTAATCTTTAAAAACGATTTGGAGCATTTGCCATATGTGACAGTTGCATGTTTCAGTAATACATGTGACACTGTCTGCCTATTACTATGCAAATGGGGTGCATTTTTCTTCCTGAGCTGTGTTTCATTAGTAGACTGATCTGACATATCAGACCGGGCTGTTTTAGATGCTGGCTCCTCTCCAGAATGCATTCGTTCACCATGGTGGTGAATCTACACTGTATTTTTGTTTTCTTTCTTTTTTTTCCACCTCCATGGAAGTGAAATGTTAATAAACCATGCAGCACCCTGAGAATGATTATTATATGGAGGTGTATGAATTAGGGCCGGCTTGTCAAGTTTGTCAGGGTGCTGAATTAGAGAGATCGGTGTGAGCCATAAAGTGCCACTTCATCTGTCAGTGCCGGCTTTGTCGGAGCTCAATTAGCATGCAGATTTCTGAATGCTTTATGAGCACGTTGGGACTGAAGGACCTCTCAAAACATTGATTTATGATCTGAGCTCCCGCGCTGTTGCCTACGGCGTTGGAGCGGCCCATGCGGGTCCTTTTGTTTTCAAATAATATTTTTACAGTTTGGCAAGATCTAGTGCAATAAGTGACAAGATTTGTATTTCACACATCATTGTTCTGAAGAGGCTTATGCAATGTCAGGAGTGTGTGTTAAGTGTCTTACAATATGTGGATTATATGTTAATGCACAGATCAAGCATTTTATGCAAAGCATAAGTAGATACAGTAGTGTTTGCCTGCCTCAATCTCACTCTCTACATCATTCTTTCTTCTCTGTAGCTGTAAGCAGAAGCTGTATCTTGAAAACCTCCCAAACACAAGTATTATCATCCCGTTCCATAACGAAGGCTGGTCCTCTCTGCTCAGAACCATCCACAGCATCACCAACCGCACACCCGACCACCTGATTGCAGAGATCATACTGGTAGATGACTACAGTGACAGAGGTAAGTGGCAGAGCTGTTTTGTTTCCCTCTCAGAACATCTGCTTGACATCAGGGCAGTTTGACAACACCGGGTGGGTGTTACAAAAAGGGGTTTTTGGTCATTTAGAGACGTAGACTGGGCTTTGTCATTTATTGGAGACAGAATGACCACTGAGTGACAATTACAATGACACCCTTAAAGGAACACTCCACTATTTTTGAAAATAGCCTAATTTTCCATCTCCCCTAGAGTTGAAAATAGCCTAATTTTCCATCTCCCCTAGAGTTAAACAGTTGAGCTTTAACGTTTTTGAATTCATACAGACGATCTCCGCATCTGGCGGTAGCACTTTTAGCTTAGCTTAGCATCGATCATTGAATCTGATTAGACCATTAGCATCTCGCTCAAAAATGAACAAATCATTTCGGTATTCTTGACTCTACTGTAGTTACATCGTGTACTAAGACTGACAGAAAAAGGAAAAGTTGTGATTTTCTACGCTGATATTGCTAGGAACTATACACTCATTCCAGCGTTATAATCAAGGAACTTTGCTGCAGTACAATGGGTGCAGCAGGCACAATGATATTACGCAGCACCTGAAAATAGTCCCCAGCAACTCTGCTATTGCTGCAACTGCACAAACTAGCTGAGAACTATTTTCAGGTGCTGCGTAATATCTCTGTGCCTGTTACACCCATGGTACAGCAACAAAGTTCCTTGATTATTACGCCAAAATGAGAGAAGAGTTATATACTTATACGTTTAGTCAAATTTAAGAGATTATGGCAGAAATATATTATTTTTTCAGTATAGAATGTAATAATCATAATCAAAAATGTATTAATACATTATTTTTGAGGAATATCACACAATTTTTTTAAGCATGTTTTAATTTAAACAGCATAATATATTATACATTCATATATATAATACAATATTAATTTAATATTTTATATATAAAAAAATATTTTTAACATAAACGTATTTTACTGTTATTATATCCATCCATCCGTATGTGTATGTAGATAGACATACAGACCATTATTGTGTAAATCTCGTATTTTTAATCTTACTGTTCATAAAAGGTAGAAAGTACTTTCATGAAAAGTAGAAAAGACTTTTGGTAGTGGAATGCAGTAAGATCCATCAGGATCAGGTCTTGGCTTGGAAATACATGGATAGCATGCTGGTGAACACTATAGTGCCAAATACTCTGTTTTTTGAACAGCATCCCAGTACCTCACATAATAAATCGGTGAGACCATCCCATCACACAATGCCTCTCTGTAGTACAAGACATCTCAGCCAATAGCATTCCATCTCACAGCTGGGCATGCATTGGGAGAGCACAATTGTGAGCATGTACTTCGCTCTGGCCTGCTCTGTTCCCATCACAATACTCATGTCCAGCTGAAATGAGCTGCCTTTAGACTGAGAGGCATCTTGCATTGTTTGGCTTATGATGATAAACACAGATTTGCTGTCTGTGTTGGCATGTTCCTATAGTGTAATACGGTGTTGTTAATAAATGTAAGGACAGTTGGCAGGAATACTGCACATCTGAAGGGTTCAGTGTTTGTGTGTGTGCCTATATATAGGAGACCAACTCAGCTATGCTAATCGACACAATCTTATTGGTCATTACTTGTTGATGATGAGCTCATATGAGACACAGATTCCCTCTCAACAGATTTTTAGAGCAAGAGTAGCAATGAACTTTCAAAGCACGGAAAATGTCAGGCTTCTGGCATCCTTTCGCAGTCATTTATAAGCAGATCCTTCATTGAAAAAGTGCAAAATCTCTTGTGTATCCATCCGTTAGTCTCAGCTTCAGACGTCACGCCCACGGGCCGTTGGCTAAACGTCTGATGCATATGGGATACAAAAGTGGAAACACTTCAGGAGTGTCGAAGTTATCATCGGATTGGTTGAATTCTACAGGATTTCCGGGAGATGTGTGTCACGTTCTTTAACGTTCTGCCTAGAAACTGAGATATTGTGGCAGCAACCCCCTCACGAAAGAAGAAAGCTGTCATGTTAGCAACTTTGACAACGAGTGCTTAACAGGATCAACTACATTTTGGAATTTTAAAAGTATATGAAATATTCAAATATCGCTGCATAGAATCTTTACAATATGTTGGAGTGTTTTACACACTGGTCTGTTTTTGTGGCGACATTTCCACGCCCTGAATCGTGACACTGAAACAAAATGAACTGTGATTGATTGTTTCACATGTCGGTCAAATGGACTCGTGGGCGGGCATTAGCTAATGAAAGCTGCAGTGGATTCCAGACCTTCAGCCGTCAGTCTGAAGGTCTGGCTACGCGAGAATATTCATCTGGTGCTTGTATAAGTCATTTACGTGGTTTAAAGAGTGAATTAGGGTTTTATTTTTATTTATTTTTTCCCAGACGTGTCGCTTATTTTCTGCAACAAACATTTACTCAGATATATAACAATGAGAGGCAATTTCATCACTAGTATACAGGAAAAAAATCATTCGTTTCCCAGTACTTCAAAAATGATTTGGTAGTTACATTTCACTCAAGACTAAAGATTGACCAAAAATTCTCAAAGTGCATTTCAGAAGAAATAAGCATCTGTCAGTAGTGTCACCGGTTCCTCTAGTTGCACTCTTTCTACACAAACACACAGAAATTTGTATACAGCTGGTGGCCTTTTTTTCTGGACAGTGGCTTTTGAAAATGTCCAGTACCATCCATCACAACAGCAAAAAAAAAAAAAAAAAAAGTGAGATCTTATTAGCATAGAGCAGAGGACAATCCAGAATGACTGACAAAGAGCCACACTTCTGCCACTCGTACTCGTAATCACTGGCTCTAAACAAAACAAGACATGATGGAGTGGATATGAAAGGGGCGGAAGTTATTGATTCCCCCCATCTTCTTGTATTCTCTTTAGCAGCATGATATCCATTAGGGCTGGACGATACAGAAATCTCAATAATATTTGGCCTTTTGATAATATTTTTTTTATTTTGTTCCAAAGAAAGAGCTGTAATTTCAACCAGTCACTGTAGCCAAGTAGATTCAGCTGTTCTAAGTTCAACATAAATAACTAAGACTGACCACAAGGAACAATATTTAGTCACTGTTTAAAAATAGGTCAACAACAATATCCTGTATATTACAGTTCCACTGTATTACCATTCCGAAACCCATTGAGAGGAAATAATTCCAGTTAATAATGTTATTTTTATTATTTATTTTCCAACAATAATTATAATACTATTATTCATAAAGTACAGTGTTTTCTTTACTCAAAAAAATAATAATAAGTCACTACACTGTCAGAAGGAACACAGAGTAGAAGATAAAGGAAAAAATCTTTAATCCAACACAGAACAGGAGAAAGACACATGTACTAGACTGGTAGACCCGACAAAACTGAACTGAAAGGACTAGGCCAAGGTTTACCAACCCTGCTCCTGGCGATCGACTGTCCTGCAAAGTTTAGCTCCAACCCTAATCAAACACACCTGCCTTTAATTTTTAAGTGATCCTGAAGACCTTAATTAGTTGCTTCAGGTGTGTTTGATTAGGATTGGAGCTGAACTTTGCAGGACAGTCGATCGCCAGGAACACGGTTGGTTACCCCTGGACTAGGGTTATATAAGATGCATCCTCGCACTGTATGCAACAGGAGGAGGCATATGTGGGAGCTTGGGAGGAGGCTATGGTGGAGGACGGACCCCCAGGAGGGGGCTGGCAGACAGAGACGATGGAAGGAAGAGCCAGGAGAAGACCAAGGCGGAGCCGAAAGGGACGAGGGAGCCCCATGGAGCTGATGGATTGATGGTTGACTGTGGAGGGTAAGGAGCTAGGAGCCGAGGTGGAGCCACTGGGACTATGGGCCAAGGCGGAGTTCGTGGCATGGAGGCGAGGGAAACTCTGGAGCGAGTGAGAGGGCGGGCATTTTGGAGGATCGGCCATTGGAGGGCACATTCTAGGAGCAGGCACTGGAGGACACTTTCTAGGAGAGGGCACTGGAGGATTGGAAGCCCCCTCGGGGGTGGACGAGGAAACCAAGGACAAAAGAAGGCTGGATGGGACTAGAGACGACGGAGATAGGAGAGGGGGCAGTTCAACCTCCAGTTCAGGGGGCAGAGCTCCACTCCGCACTCACACATCCGCGGCTCTCTCCCTTATGGTGGGCACTGTAGCTGGCTCTCGCACCTGTTCTGATGTGTTGGGCTCTGGCTGTCCATCATCAGTGGGTTAGGGCTTATGCTCTCTACCGTGGAGAGATGGTGGGCTGGGCTCTGGAGTGGCAATCAGTCCCTATTTCTCAGATCCCAGATCTATTTCTCACCAGTGTCCACTTCACAAAAGGCGGACAAATTCACTCAGGGACCATCCTGAGACAACGGCGTTCTGTACGCGGTGTTCAAACTGGCATCGTAGAATGCACAGAGCGCTTCGTCCGGGTAGTTTGTGAGGCGTGTCATGATCCAGAACATTCTGGTGTGTACCCCGAGGGAATTCTCCCCCTGCTCCAGCAGGAGGAGGAGGTATTCCAAGCGAAGGAGGGGATCCATACAATACAACAAAAAGAAAAAGTACGGAGGAAAAAACACGGAAAACAAACGGAGAGTAGACCAAAATTTACACTGTTCCAGTCGGGTCTTCTGTCACACTACGCTGTCGGAAGGAACACAGAGCCGAGGATAATCAGAAAAGTCTTTATTAATCCAACACAGGGGTAAATCCAAACATGGAGAACAGGAGAAAGACAGATGTACTAGACTGGTAGACCCGACAAAACTGAACTGAAAGGACTAGGGTTATAAAGGCAGGATAATGAGGGAATTAAGGAGACACACCTGGGAACTAATCAGCAATCAAGAAGACAGAAACTGGGTCACATGAAAAAAAAATCACAAAGACAATCCAATGTTCTGACAGCTATCGGCGCACATTGCATTTTATTATTGCATTCAGAAGTAATGTAGGCTTAAATGCTAAATGTTTACAAACATTCTAAACACAATTATTAGTATCTCTTCCCAACAAATACTCTAAAGTTAAATGTGTTTATGTGTTTAGTCATTCAAAATACAGAAAACTACTTTCTGCAGTCTCATTTTCCTTTCCAAGAACTTTGAAACGTATCACAATGAAACGTAACTCAGTACATTTTTTACTTTCATTTTGTTATTTTGCCAATATATTTTGTGTATATATTCCTTTTTATGTAAACCTGTAGTTTTATTCTGTTTTCACTGTTCACAGAACCGCTGCAGGTGCGTCTGATCTGTTGAATCCATCTTACACTATCCTCAGATAAACTCTAACATTGGTGCATTGCCATTATAGTGACTTATCTATGATAAGTTCACAACTGAGTGTGTTCATTTAACTTGTTGGATGCATCAGCCTCACATTTGCAATTTTGCATAGACCACACTACTGGTTTGACGACAAATTTCAAGTATTAAATGGAACAATAAAATAATGTTATTATCAAGTATTAAATGGAACAATAAAATAATGTTATTATCCGGTTAATGGCCATTTCAAATTTTTGATTGGTTTGGAACTATAAAATTTTATTTTGTTTCTGTTTCTGGTACTGTTCCAGTAATTTTCGTTTTCGTTCCTTGAACTGGTTCAGAACCCTTTTTGAGTGCTACCAAATCATAAATATACTAAAGAATATTTGAAATGCAGTTATTTCATGCTAAGTATCCTACAAATAAATTTATGTACTAAATAAAAATACCCTGCAGTTGTACTTTCAGTGTACTAAAGTCTGCTAAACTGAAACAACTAATTTTGTGCTTAATGCACTTTAATTGTTTGGAAGTAGTGCTGAAGTCCAACAAAAGATATATTAAAGTACATTTGATTCTGATAAAATGGAGCTATTGCAAATGTACGTTGGATATCATGCATTTAAAGCAATTTAAAATGATAATGCAGTCCTCAGTGACATTAAAACACATTTTTGCTTTAAGTGAGAGATACATTTTATAACATTTGCCTTTAAACTCATGCCATTGACTCTATAGTGGAACTAGTGACAAAATAAAAAGTACATTAAAATCATTGCAATATTAAAATTAAAAATGGCAAATAAATAAATGGCAAATAGATTTCTTAAGGCAGACATTTTAAATTTTTAGTATTAGTATATCACCCAGCCCTAACATTCACAGAGTTAATTAAAAAATATATATATATATGCACAGACCCTCATGAAAAGACCACAGAAGCACTGCTCCCTTGTACTGTGTGATTAATTTGTATGAATATGTAGAGCGTTTGTGTTGCTTTGACTCTGCTTGTGTAAAGTATTTTTAGAGCACTGCTAAAGTGGAAGCTCTGCTGGTGTCTCTCTCTGCCTGGCTCTTCTGGAAGATAAGCATTTCCACCACATCTCACTCTGTGCAAAAGAGGCCTTGCTGGGCTCTCATTAATAGTGGATACAAATTAGTTCATGCCATGCATTTAATTGATTGCGAAATGTCCTCGTCATGAAAGCTCACAGTGGCATTCAGTAGCATGAAGGTGATTCATCATTGCACACATTAGTTGTTCTTGGCCCATATCACATGTTAAGCCTTCCAGAATGTTACTTTTTACTTGTGTGTTTAGCTAAGCTATAGAGTAAGCTGTGTGATGATAAAAATTTCCTTTAATAGATAGTATTCAATTAGAACATGCAATTAAAGCTATTTTCTAATGATCCAATATTAACTGGCTTGCATGAAAGATGACATTTATGTGAATGTAGATTCAACACATTGCAAGTCAGCATTCATTTTCTATTAAGGCTAATTAAACTGCCGCTATCATTGCATGGGCATGTGTATTCATTCAGTAAATCAGTATGACCATTATGTTGATAAATGCAAAGTCCTATGCTCACCATTGTTTCTGTTTGAATGGGTTGAAAGATAACCGGTGCACTTAAAGGAATATTCTGTGTATATGGAGAAATAAAAAGAAAAAAGAAAATAAAGCTCAGTCGGCATGTAAATTATTTCTCTGATGGCAAAGCTGAATTTTCAGCAGCTGTAACTCCAGTCTTCAGTGTCACTGATTTGCTGCTCAAGAAGCATTTCTTAATAATATCATTGTGCTGCAGTTGTGTGTAATTTATTTATTTATTTTGTGAAAACTGTGATGCGTTTTTATCAGGTTATTTTGATAAATAAAAGTTCAAAAGACCAGCATTTGTTTTATATAGATGTGAATGGGAATAAATTGTATATGTCCATGATAGGGCTGCTCAATTATGGCAAAAATCATAATCAGAATTATTTTGGTCAATATTGTAATCACGATTATTTAACACGATTATGAGGGAGTCATATGACCAAAACATTATACGAGTGATTTATTTAAAATATAGTGATACACATCAAATATCTGTTTCCTGTAACTAAGTTTGCTTTGACACTAGGGCTGTCAACGAATATTCTAAATTCGGATATGTATTCGAATAGTTTTTTAAAAACAAATTTCGAAGGTGAAAATTAGTATTCGAATAAAAAAAATGTGGAAAAAAAGGCCCGCGGTAGTAGAGGCGTGGTTGTCTGCTTTGTGAGTGGGCGCGCTAGCGGGACAGGTCACAGGAGTCGCACTGTCTGGCACAGCATCACTGCTGAAAGTTGACGCGTCTTCATGGAAGATGACAGCAAGTGCAGAGCCCAAACTCGACCGCAGCAGAGAAAATGAGGTAAAATTGTTGACCCGCGAGACAAAGTTGTATGCAAGCTATTTAAGATACAGTTAGCATACCATTCCACTAGCAACATGAGGTCACATCTCAAAAATGTGCACCCAAATGAGCATGGCATAATGTGTGGAACTCCAGCTAAACAGTCACGTCTTGACACTTAACGTTACTTTGCATCGCCCGCCGCAAGCTCTTTGTCTGCAACACGACAAGAGGCCATAACGGATAAAATAATTTCGTTCATTTGTAAGGACATGAGACCGATCAGTATCGCAGATGGGGCACGCTTCGGCGAGTTCTGTCAAGCAATGGATCTGAGGTTTGATTATTTATCGTTTCATGTCAAGGAAAAGTTCCATGTTTACCACAGCACAGCTCGCTCGGAGCATACAATGTCAGTTCTACATGCTGTAAAACTTCAATTAATATTCATAATATTTGTTTCAATCACTGAAGGAAGCCTGCTTTATTTGGGACAACAGTCGCGACCTTAAATTGCTTGCACAAAAATTTGTTTGTTCATTTAAACCATTATGCCTAGAGAACGTGAGGGTCAGAGAGCGTGAGGTCTGCAGTCTTGGCCATTAGTTGATTTCCTTGTTTTTGTGTAGGTAATACGTTGTCATATATGTTTAAACTTAAATAGACTATCTATACAAGTAGTTATGTCTCTTTGTATTATTTTTGCCTGTTATTGACATAATGCGCGTCATTGACGACATGCGCAACCAGATGTTCGAATAGTTCGAATATTCGTGTATTTTTTAGAGGGAATATTCGAACGTCATTTTTGAGCAATTATGACAGCCCTAACACCTACATTGCAGAGGCCAGCGGAATTTCAAACAAAAAAAAAAGTAAAATTACTGAAATTGAAATATTTTCAAAATTACTGAAAATAATTAAACTGTCAGTAATAAAAACAAAGACAGATACAACAGAATAAACAGATACAAATGAAACAAACTGTGCTTTAATGTTTATTTATGCAAGTATCAAGCAGTATAATTATTTCAGACTTTTCATGTCCGAGTTGTGTTCTGCCTCTGTGCTTAGGCTATATCTCTTCCTGAGGAGCACCACAAGTTCTCTTTCACGCTTTTAAAAACATGAATAAATGTACTTCGATAAATCAAGCAGTGGGAAATTGGCTTTTATGCATGAATGAAATCGCAGCATGGCAAAAGGGGGCAGAATGGGGCGCAATAATTGTTTTATCTCGATTATTGTATTTTCATAATCGTTGGAGGCCAAAATCGAAATCAAATCATTTTTTCGATTAATTGCACAGCCCTACTCCATGATGAATATAAACTTTCATTTATTTCAGCTACAAAAAATATTGCTGAACCCAATTTTTTTAACTGTATGTCTGCTTTTAAAGGTATATTTTGTAAGATATTTGAAGTAAAATATAAAAAAAAAAAAACTAGGCTAGTGTTATATATTTTGTCCAGCTGATTACTAACAATAAAATTATGTTTTCAACTACTTGTAAATCATGAGAAATTTCCCATTCTAAACAGTGACATGGGGCAGTGCAGTCGCCTGTCAATGACGTTGGTTACCCTTTGTTACCGCCTTTATTGACGTAGAAACCACATGACAACAGTGTCGTGAACAAATGCAGAAGTAGTGTCTAGCGTCCAGCAAACCACTATAGCTTGCTTCAAGCAGTTCCTTACTTACTTCTTCTTGCACATTTTTTAGTGGATTGTGTTACTTATTTATGGAACATAATTACTGTTTACCGTCTGCCGCTGGTTCTGTCGACAAGGACAGATCCTGTAAACATAAGCGTACGGGCCAACCAAATGACCCAAGAAGAGTTTGGGACAAGAGGAGAGAAAGAGCGAGGATCAATATCGGTGTTGCATTTTCTAGATGGAGAGAGCTTCGCGACAAACTTCAACTAGAAAGAGATGCCGATCTCTCTTGTGTTTTACTTGACAGGTGAGTTGTTTTGATTCGTATCTTTACAGAAAACATATGCTATTATAACGATCAACAAGATTAGTATCAGATTAGTATAATCTGACTAAACAGTAATCAATTAAATCCATGATTTATCTTTGCGTCTGATTGATGGCCATCAGCGGTTGGGTAGAAGACAACAAATCCCATCATTCCACGCTCCTTCTTAGCATCATCAAACTACAGGATTGTTATTGTTTTGGTAGTGCGCCCTCTAGTGGCAGGTCCTACAAGCTTTACCTTTAAGTCCGCCACAAATTGTCCCCATTTACTTACCATAATGAAGGCATTTTAGTGCCACATTAAAAAATATATATATACTTATAATCTAAGATTACAAGATTATAGTAATAATATTTTGAGAATAAAGTCAAAATTACAAGAATAAAGTTGAAATATTACGAGAATAAAGTTAAAATGTTTTAAGAACAATAATGAGACATTATTTTCATTATAAATGAATCTATACTGTTTTTTAATGCCTTCTGATATTCTTTAACTTTTATATCTTGCAATAAACCTAAAACTTTTTTTTGATAAATCTGACAATTTAGAAAGCTTTTTTTTTCTTCAAAGAGATTTGAATAAAGTATTTTCAAAATATGTAAGATTAAATAAAACAAATTTTCTTCAACAACCAGACTTAGTATTTATCTAGTCACAGTTTGTTGTAAGCTAATATCCTAATTAAAGATCAAAATGTGCACCCTGTCAGCAACTTAGACTCAATAGGGTGGACATACACAAGAGGGAGGGCATACCGTTTATTTGTAGTTAATATTGCTAAAAACCAAAATGAATGGTGGGGGGGGGGGTATCAATGTGATTGAGAATGTAATTATATTATTTATTCTGTTTTATATGTCCACCTCATCATGTGCTGGTCCACCCTGTTATTTTGATATTTTGAAATAATATTGTCTATAATAATTCAATTATATCTATATAATCCAGTGTGTTCAATAGCTAGTTATTGTGGCAATAACAAAAAAAAAAAAAAAATCTGCACCCAAATATCACAGTTTTCTCCAAATAAGAAAAAATACATATGTTTCTTTAAAAACACATGGTTTACATACAGTCTTTTTATGTATTTATAATTGGAAAGCAAACAAATAACCCTGTTCAGGAAAGGGTCATCATACCTTTCAGAAAATGTCATTTGCATATTAATATTGCAATGAAAATCTATTTAACAGAAATGTATATGTCCATGACAGGGTGGAAATATCTTATGGTTTGTGCTTCGAATAATGGCCCATAATTATCTAAACAAATGTGTGGGAGCTGAACTAATATGTTGCTATATTACTAAGTGTCTACTATTTATGACATGACATAAAGCGAATGGGAAATTAAGATGTGTGAGTATTGTGAGGGTTGAAAGGCACTCTATGGTGATAGTGAGACATTGATTCAAAGCTTTCTTTCTTTTTCTTTCTTTTTCAAATTTTCCTTTGAGGTCAACAGTGTTACAAAAACACATTTACAGTCCACCTTCTGTGAGCACAGTGTTGGAAGTGCGAAAAATCACATGCGACTAAGAAAACTCAACATCAACTTCAAAAGCCTCTAATTTGTGTTTTTACCTGCTGAAAGCTACATTAGTGGTAATTACTGACCAGCCTCCATGTGCCCTTTCAAGAGCGCTACAGATGACACAATTAGTATTGCGTGAAGATTTCCTGGCTGCTCTTGGACACAAGTACATGCACACACACACATAAACAAGTAGCCTACAGACACGGAGACAAAAACAGACCTGCAGTTCTGCTGGCACACCTTGACATTGAATGATTACTATGCTCTGTGTTTTGCGAATGATGATGAACAAGTCTTGCAAGCCAAATGCATTCCCCTCCAAGACAACGTCCTTGAGCTTCTCCACAAAGTGATGTGAAGAAACGAATGATAAAAACTTTGCAGTAACAAGCTGTATAGATAGCACCCATTTCTGACATGCGATTTGAGAAGCAGACAGTGGGATACTGGGCACTTTGCTAGCTAAGCCTCTTAAAGTCTTCTGCTTAGACAGCGTAATTATTACAATCACCTCACCTCTTTTTGAGAGCAGACACCTGCATGCCGCGAACCACTTCCTGAAGCAACTTGGGATGTTACTTAAAGAGAGAGAGTGCTATTATCTCTAATCTGTCAATGCTTTAGTGAGTACACCCAGCATGCATTGTTCCAAAAACAGCACAAAGTGCAGGTGAATTTTTTAAAATATGCAGGCGATTTAGGTGTGCATTCACCTATCATGTTATTTGCTTTGAAAAAACAATAATAAATTGACAAGGTCTGTTCCTTTTCACATACTTTACTCTTACCATTTCCATATTTATCATAAGGAGTTTGAGTAATTTGTTCACACTGAAAAATTCGATAAGAACAATGCAATGCAATATGCAATGTATCCAGATAAAGCTGACAGTGATGGCACTTTAGGCACTCATACACGTCATGTAACAATACAGGAGGGGTTACCTAGCCATGATGGTGGCTTGACCAAAAATCATCAAGATGGCAGATGTGTTGACTGCTGAAATTTCTCATTTGATTTTAAGGCTGGTCCTCTGGGTGTTAGTGGTGGTCCACTGATTAATGCGAAGATAGGTCAGGTGACCATGAGGAGAAGAGATAAGACCTGTCCGGATGCCCTTGGACATTTAGCTGCCTTGGTGAGGCTTCTGTGGAGGGCAAAACTGCAGAATTTCTCTGGAGTCACTGTAGATGTGAATGATTGCAGCAAAAAGAGACAGTAATGTGCTCTTTGCCATTGTTTGAAGCAAGAATCAATACTCTTGTTGACCACCTCATGGAGGCTATTGTCACCCATTATCAGGCCACTGTGGTAATTGACAATAAATAAAAAAAATACCTCTGCAACTTTAGTCTGTGAAGAAGTCAGCACCTTACAAATCTAAGTTGAATGCTTTCACATTATTTTTAAATAATGTACAATATGTTAAAGCCAATTCTTTAGGTATACAACATATTTGAAAAACTCTTATGCTCACTAAGGTTGCATTTATTTTGTTATGAAAAATACAGTTAAAACTGTAATATTGTGAAATATCATTCACTTATATTTGAATGCATTTTTCTATTATTTTAAAGTATATATTTGTGGAAACTGAGATAGATTTATTTTCAGGATTCTTTGATAAATGGAAAGTTCAGAAAAACAGCAATTAATTGAAATAGAAATCTTTTGTAACTATTAATGTCTTTATATTAATTTAATGCATCCTTGCTCAAAATAAGTATTTCTTTCTTTCTTTGTTTCTTTGTTTCTTTAAAAAAAATGAACCAGTGTCATACTGAAAGCCAATAAATGTTTCTATGTAGTAAAAATTGCATTAGTGTTCCATTTTAAAATTATATTGATAATGATAATGACTCTTCAAAATTTCATAAACTGTGTGGCTGAGTGTATATTGTTAATGCACTGTATATAGTGCGTGATTTAGTGCACTACATATGTAATTTGTTTCTCCAGTAGGAACCACTTAATTCACTTTTTAATTGCCAGTTTTAGCTATTAGCTAAAAGCCATTACAATTAGCAAGTGGTGGGGTAAATCACCCCAAAATACAGGGATTATCTAAGCAATAAATGAATCAAGGTGAAGAGAAAATCCATTGTCTAATAGCTTTTGCTGCACAGGAGGCAACTAATGTACCCTAAGCTGGTTGGGCTCAAGATCAGCCTTGGAGATCAATGTTCTTAAGCCCAATCAAAGCAATTCCATCACATTATTTGGCTAGACTAATTGCTCAGACTAAAAAAGTGCAAAGTTTAGGCCTAATGAGATTGACCTGTAGAATAAATGTGTTCTCTTGTTTTAAAGATTATGCTTACTTCTCTTATCCAGGGGTGAGTGTTAAATGAACACTTCCTCTGCATCCTCTTCTAATCGCCACTGCCATAAAATCATTGCTTGTGCATATTTCACAAGAAAACCGCTGTTTCCCCAGTGTCTCTGATTTAAAAGCACAGATCTCTGGATCAGCAAGTGTGTTTCACACATTATCACAGTTTTTCACATACTGTGCAAGTCTTTGCTACCCATTAGCGAAAGTCCAGGCTCCAGTCTTGTCAGTGGGTGATCAGTGCACTGGTCCTCTGGGTGTTGGTGGTCTGCTGACTGAGTCTCGGTCTTCCTAGATGAGCCAGGAGAATAACAGATAAGATCTGCCTAGATGTCCTTGGACATTTTGCTGCCTTGGTGATACTTCTCTTGGGATAAGCTGTAGATGCGATTGATTGGAGCGGGCAAAAGAGACAGTGATGTACTCTTTGTCACTGCTACTCTCCCACGGCGTGAAAGTTTAAAGCAAGAATCAATCCTCTCGCTGGCGGCCTCACAGTGGCTGTCGATAGTCATAAGTGGCTGACCTTCCCATCAAAGCTTGTGCCCCTAATCAGGCTCACGGACTCTGACAGATATTGCTTGGAAAGCTGCATCTATCAGTCCTGTGCCAACACAGCCAGTGCAGAGAGAGGGATTGTCATGGTGACAGGGCTTCAAGGGTTTTCCACAAGAGCTGAAGTGTTAATAAAGCTAATAACACCATGCACCGTCAGTGGCAGATGTTCAACGGGAGTTAGCATTTAAATGCAAAAACTTTCTTTTTTAAGCTCCGCTATGTGCTAAAAATACACTTAGTTAAAAGTCATAGTCATTCGTATCAACATTCCCCAGTTTGCACAGTGCAGCTGTTTCTGTAAGTAGCAGATTGTATTGTTTCATATCTTACCCAACCGATATTATGCTCTTCATTTACAATGCTCTGCACTCAGTTGTGCATAAGGACAGTAATTGGTCTTGTAGCTACTTCAGAGGCTTTTCTACTTAAAAGTACGATGCTCAGAACTGGTCCCTGCTGAGAAAATGGTTATCTCTCAATCCCACTTCACCACTAAGGGTCTGTCTTCCTTTTCCTCAGGCTCTGCAACACTGATGAGCTCTGTCAGCCTCTGTCTTTAGATATGGTATGTACTACATGGAGCGAACATCATCTTTGACGCCATGAGCTACATTTCAAGCTACACTGTAAAAAGTAAAAAAAATAAATAAAAAAAATACTGCACTTGAAATTAAATTTGAGTGAGTCATCAGATCATTGCAAACTGATTTGTTCCTACTCACAAATTTCACCATTCAGAAATGAAACAAATAAGCATTCATAAATTTGTCAGAGTGAAAACAAACACAGTAGCTGACAATATTGTATCTAAAATGTACTTTTCATAGTGTTCTCACTATTAACTAGTTGATTACTTGATCCCTAATCCTACCCAATAACTAAACTTAACAACTACCTTGTTGACTAATACTAATCAATAATTAGGAGATTATTGAGGCAAAAGTTGTAGTTTGTTAATAGTGAGAATTGGACCTTAAAATGAAGTGTGACCATATCTTATTGTGATATGCTCCCATAAATATTACAGTATTGGCAATATTACACTCCCAAACCAGCATCCAAAAAGAACAAACGTTATACTCTGGGTAGACTTCAGTGGTCACTGACTTTAGTGGCCTGATGAAATTTGATTTGGATAAAATGTAACCCAAGTTATTTAAGGGCACTGAATCAGTAGAGGTCATGGCAGAATTGGTCACAACACAGTATGAGTAGGCAATAGCCATAATGTGTTCTTCAAATGACTAATTTCAAATATATCAGCTTTATTTTTGGGTAAGCCCACACCTTGCTCATTTTTAACTTTTAAACCTTCATTAAACACATATTTGTGGGTTGCACTACATTAAGAATATATAACCATAATGTGTCTTTTCCCACCAAAATCAGCCTGGCTCCTTGACAGGCAAAGCCTCTTTATAATGAGATACATCTATACCCCACTCTGTTCAATCAGTCTTCTCAGGTAGTCCATTTCCTTGGCTGTGGGAGGTTGTGAAATATTCAGGAGCTTGCATCAGTACTTCTATTATTGAAATCAGCAGCTACTCTTTTTAAAAGGTGTAGCCATTAATCAGTCATTACCGGAACATTGGCTTTATTATTGGCTTCATTACCAAAGCTCTACCTCTGGTAACCATCATTCTGTGAGCATGAGTGGAATCTAATGCACCAACTAGTGCCATTTTTCCATCATTATGTGAGAGCTAGAGGTCTATTGTTGGAGATTACTGGTAATGTTTTCAGCCTTCAATCTTACAGCCTTCTATTGTATACAGCCTTTCAGGATTAATTAATTGTGTCACCATGCTTGTGTCTGAAAGGCATGTGAATGAAAGGCTTAAGACTTCAGGTAAACCAAATTAAAGTTTTGCACAGCATTTCTAGTATGTAAGCATTCATAAAGACGGTAAGCTTCAGTTATGTCTCAAGGCGACTCTTCAATAATGACAAGCACTGAAGTGATAAGAAAATTCACAGAGATCTAACAGGCTGATAACCAATCCTTGACTGTCCCAGCATGATGACTTTTTATCAACCAGATTAAGAGAGACCCCCTAATAAGATTCATTGCTTTTCTTTTGCAGGATTAGGAAGGGTTATCTGCAAGAGCAGTCAACTGTAGGGAGACCTTTGCAATTATCATATTGCTGTTGGATATCGATTTCGCCTCCATCTTAAAGAAGGGGTATCAAAAGAGGATCCAACACCCAAAAAAAAAAAAAAATCTCATAATCATTCGTCGCATTGCCTTGCTCGGCTGAAAAATGGGTGGAAATTATTCTCCATTTAGGGCAATTGTGCTGCTGCTCAATACAAAGCCATTATTGTCCTCAAGAAATAGAGTAACATCTCTGTAGAGGAGCGGCCGCCATCACGTGGGAGTGTGTAAGCAGCTGTGATGGATGTTCAAATGTAATGACTGAACTTGCAGTCAGCACAGTAGAGGAGGAGAAGGCAGAGACCATTGTGTGTGGTGCTTATTGGCTTCTGTTTTCACTCGGCATAGTCAACTGAAATCGAGATGAGAAATAAACTGCCTTGCACACGCCGAGCCCTGAAAGAAACTCACAAATTGAATATCATATGAAAAAAACAAGATTCCCTTGACTTGGCCGAATGCAGCTGCGGCCAGCACAGTTATTTATTTGGCTGTAAATTAATGTGCCACAATGCCACCGGCACAATTTTGGTGGTGGATTTGAAAAACGGCAGCTATTATCATTCCTATTTGAGCACAATCAGCCTCATGTCTCCAAGCTGATTAGGAGTTGTCCTGAATGGCTCTGATTGTGTAATGATCAGCTAATTACAAAGAGCACAGTCCCATGCTGTGGTGAATTCCGGCCTAGCTGCTAATTCCAGTCTGGCAGAGTGAATAATGCAACATCCCATAAGAGTCTCGCTCACAAAAGTGCAGTAGTAATGGCCTTTGAGCACATAGAAATTAATGTTTGTTTTTTTTCTTTTTTTTCATGTGTTCTTTTCAGTGGATGAAATGTTCGCCTTGAACATCTCTTTGTAAATATTGCATCATATATTGCATCAAATATCACCATCAATATCACCAATGTGTATTTACACACAGTCGGTAAGCGATCTGTGCAGCTGTGATGCATAATGCCAATGAATAATAGAAAACAGCAAAGCAGAGGGCCATGGCTGTAGCTCCAATTGTATTTATTATACCCTACCATGAGCTACTGCAATTAACAAGAGTGAAAGTGCAATCATCTCCTTAATTTGCATATGAGGATAACTTTGAAGAGGTATTTATTTTATGTAATATATCTCCTTGTAGAAAAATACTGGCAAACACCAATGCAAATATACTGTAAAGTTCTAAAGCATGTTAGGAAGATACAATGAGATCCAAAAGTCATAGGCTTTAAAAGTTCATATAAACCTGGAAATAAAAAGCAAAGAACAAAACTGTGAACAAATAAAAAAAGAGAGAAGTATTATGATATTAACATTAAGTTATATATTTACAATTCTTTTCTATTTCTAGGTCACTTATTAATAAGCCAATTTATGGTATTGACTTTGTTAACCACTTTTTAACTCCAGTGCTGCTGTGAACTGCTATGAAGTTCTAAAATGTATGTAAAAATTCCAATTCAGTAATTATTAAAAAATATATATTTTTAACACTATAAATGCCTTTATTGACACTTTTGGCCAATTTAGAGCATCCTTTTGAGTTAATTCATATTAATATTATAAAGAATATTTGTTTATTATAATATAGAATATAAATCTAATCTAACAAATTTTCTATATAATATTATAAAGAATATTTATTTCTTCCAAAAAAATAAATAAATAAATAAAATGAATGAATGAATGAATGGATGGATGAATGAAGGAAAAGAACACTTTTACCAACCTTTACAAGCTGTGGATCTATGGTGTGTGTGCGAATGTGTGTGTAAATGTTAAATTGTTCACTTTTACAAAAATTGTAAATTTTTAGAAGCATAAGAAACATTTTCAAAAATGCTCTCTACATTTTGGTGCCCACCATAAATCAATATGACATGCCTGGTGTTGAAGTTGCCACATGGTTGTCATATAAGAGTTCTGGCTGTTGTGACAGTGATAAGCACTTTGTTCCAGCATTTGGAGACAAAAATAGGGAAACTCCCAGACCAAGACTGACTAGCGTGACTCTTCTAGAGTGTGGGTTTTGCAACCAACCAAATGTAACAGAGCAGAACAGCACTAGAATAGGTAGACACCATATCAGGCAATTCCATTAGCTGCATTGCAGATGAATCAGAGACTTGAATCTAATTCCATCTGCCACAGAAGAACAGTGTGCATCAAGAAACCATGTGACCCTGCAAATGACCTCCTGTAACATGTTGTAATGTGAACTCCGGGGCAGCTAGTGAGAGCAAGACTGAGGTATTGTGAGGCCATGGTGCGTAGTGGTTTGAAACAGACAGGCTGGACTAGTGTGGCTTGCGACTCTGCACTGAGACTGATGAATGTGCCGTTCTGCCAAGATGGGCCCATTTATTACCATCTGACATGACAAATCATTGCACAAGGATACAGGGCCAGTTCGTGCACTCTGCCACCCCACCACAACAAAGCCATTGGTAATTCTAATGGCCAGTATGTGCAAATGTGACATTTCTTTTATGGTCATGCAAGTATCTTCTTTTTGCAGTCAATTTTGCACCATTTAAAATGAACACTTTTAAGCATAATATTCAGGAAGGCATCTTACCATTCCTCAATGACTGAATGTGCATTTGATCCACTTTAGTCAGCCTGCATAATATAGGGGAAAAGGGACATGGAGAACCCCAACTGAATACAAAAATACACACTTTGTACTCGAATGAGATCCTTACATGTCACACATGTAGATTAAAAAAAAAGTTTATTTTGAAATGTATATGTGTATGTATATGTAGGAACAAACCTGCAGTATACGACAGTCCCATTTTTCATCCTCATACTAATACGCACCTCTTAGAAATATCCTCTCCACGTACCGGCATTTGATCTGATTATTATTATTTTTTTATACCTGTTCCCTGCCGGTTTGAGCTTTGATGTCCGTTTCCATTAAACAGATTGTGTTTCTTTTCTCATAGAGCGAGGTCGAGCTTAACAGGGCATGCTTCACGTGCAAAGAGTTGGGTCACTGGTGAAGCATATCTGCACAGTTTTTTTAGAGCAATTTAGACAGTTTTGATGTTGAGAAATGGCGGTGTACAGCTTATTGTATTTTCAATTAATTCCTTCAAATGATGGTAATGATAAAAGCGGAGGTGACTTTTGGCACTACTCAACTGTGACTTTGTTAATTAGATTTGAGTCATGAGCAAAGCCCAGCAAATCCTTTTGTTTTTAAAGATGCTGTGTAATGAATGCAAATTTCACTTGTTTTCTGTCTTTCGTCAGTTGAATTTTATACACTACATCTCCGAAAGTATGTGGACACCCCCTTTTTTTAATTAATGAATTGTACTATTTCAGCTACTCCCGCTGTCAGCAGGTATTGTATATAACATCAAGCATACATCCATGCAATCTGCTTATACAAACAGTTTTCATATTGTCACGTTGGGTGTTACAGATAACACAGGAGAGGGAACCAATTTGCAGGTAAGTCATTTATTAAAGGGTAATCCACAGGGGTAAACAGTCCAGTCAGGGTCAAAACCAGAATATCCAAACAAAACATAAACTAAACAAGAAGACAAGGCAAGGGCACGAACTGACGGACATGAATAAACAACGACTCCGTGACACATACTAAGACAGACCGGGTTATATACACAAAAGGATAATGGGGAAACAGGAGACAGGTGGGGAACAATCAATTAACTAAACAAGGAGGAAGGTGACCAAATAAGGAGACAGGAAGTGATAATATGATAAACACCGTGGGAACTGAGGACACCTAGTGGAAACCCAGGGAACACAACCCAGACACTGTGACAGTACCCCCCTTCTACAGAGCGGCTCCCAGACGCTCCAAGACAGACACAAAACAGAGACCAGGAGGGAGGCGGACAGGTGGAGGCTCAGGGGGAGGGACGGAGGGCCAGAAAAGAAAAACATGGGGAACAGGCACCAGAATGTAAACACAACACAGAAAGACCAGGAGGGAGGAGGACCGGAGGAGGTTCAGGGGGAGGGACGGAGGGCCAGACTAACAGAAAGGAACAGGGACAGACATTAACACAAAAACAAAAGGAAAAAACAACATGAAGCCCCCCAGGGCGGAGCAGAAGACCACCACACCCTTGTGGTCAAGGCCAGAGTCCTCCAGGGCGGAGCGGAAGACCACCACAACCTTGTAGTCAGGGCAAGCGCCCCCCAGGGCGGAGCAGAAGACCACCATGTCCGTGTGGTCAGAGCGGAAGCCCCCCAGGGCGGAGCAGAAGACCACCACGTCCGTGTGGTCAGAGCGGAAGCCCCCCAGGGCGGAGCAGAAGACCACCACAACCTTGTGGTCGAGGCCAGAGTTCCCCAGGGCGGAGCAGAAGACCACCACATCCTTGTGGTCGAGGCCAGAGTTCCCCAGGGCGGAGCAGAAGAACACCACCACCATGTGGTCAGGGCGGAAGGCCCCCAGGACGGAGCAGAAGACCACCACCCCCCTGTGGTCAAAGCAGAAGACCACCACATCCCTGTGGTCGATGCACAAAGCCCCCAGGGCGGATCAGAAGCCCACCACTTCCGTGCGGCCGGATCAACGGGAGGACGAGACTCTGGTAATTCCATGGTGTCTCTACTGGACTCCAGAAGATCATCGGTGACTTGACTCAGTCCTTGAAGATCACCGGTGACTTGACTCAGTCCTTGAAGATCACCGGTGACTTGACTCAGTCCTTGAAGATCACCGGTGACTTGACTCAGTCCTTGAAGATCACCGGTGACTTGACTCTGAAAGGTCAACGGTGACTTGACTTGACTCTGAAAGGTCAACGGTGACTAGCCCTGACTCTGAAAGGTCAACGGTGACTAGCCCTGACTCTGGAGGGTTAACAGAGACTAGCCCTGACTCTGGAGGGTCATCTGGAACCCGACCCGACTCTGGAAGGTCATCGGTGACTAGCCCTGACTCTGGAATGTCATCGGTGACTAGCCCTGACTCTGGAATGTCATCGGTGACTAGCCCTGACTCTGGAATGTCATCGGTGACTAGCCCTGACTCTGGAATGTCATCGGTGACTAGCCCTGACTCTGGAATGTCATCGGTGACTAGCCCTGACTCTGGGGAGTTCCCTGGCACCTGACTCGACTCTGGGGAGTTCACAGGCACCTGACTCGACTCTGGGGAGTTCACAGGCACCTGACTCGACTCTGGGGAGTTCACAGGCACCTGACTCGACTCTGGGGAGTTCACAGGCACCTGACTCGACTCTGGGGAGTTCACAGGCACCTGACTCGACTCCGGAGGGTCAGCTGAGACTCTCATCCTGTGCAGCGGCGCTGGGCAAGCAGCCATCTTGGGCCATGACTCTGGACAGGCGGCCATCTTGTACTGTGGTGCTGGGCTGGCGGCCATCTGAGGTTGTGGCGCTGGACTGGCGGCTATCTTGTACTGTGGCGCTGGACCAGTGGTCAATTTGGGCATTGGCGCTGGGTTAGCGGCCATCTTGTGCAGTGGCGCTGGACTGACGGCCATCTTGTGCTGTGGCGCTGGACTGACGGCCATCTGGTGCTGTGGCGCTGGACTGACGGCCATCTGGTGCTGTGGCGCTGGACTGACGGCCATCTTGGGTTGTGGAGCTGAACCGGTGGCCAATTCGGGCATTGGCGCTGGGCTGGCGGCCATCTTGGGCTGTGGCGCTGGAACGGTGGCCAATTTGGGCATTGGCGCTGGGTTAGCGGCCATCTTGGGTTGTGGTGCTTGGCTGGTTGCCATCCTGGGCAGTGGTGCTGGACTGGCGGCCATCTTGGGTTGTGGTGCTTGGCTGGTTGCCATCCTGGGCAGTGGTGCTGGGCTGACGACCACCCCGCCGGAAGAGACAGAAGTGGCTGGGGCATCCCACCGAAGCCGATGCTGCAGGTAGCGCACGAATTCCCAGAATTCCAGTGTCTCTAACTGCGCCATCTCCTCCTGAGACACTGGATCATCCAGCCCGTCGTTAAAATAGTCCTTGAGGGCCGCATCGTTGTAGCCCATGCCCTCGGCCAGGGACCAGAACACCTGAGCCAGGGCACCCACTTCATTGCCCTCTTGGCGGAGGGCGATTAACCGAAGGTACTTGGTTCGCCGCTCCGCCATCTTGGCTGGGGAACGGAAAAATGACATACCGCTGGTTCCTAGTGGGACGGAGTCGTTCTGTCACGTTGGGTGTTACAGATAACACAGGAGAGGGAACCAATTAGCAGGTAAGTCATTTATTAAAGGGTAATCCACAGGGTTAAACAGTCCAGGCAGGGTCAGAACCAGAATATCCAAACTAAACAAGAAGACAAGGCAAGGGCACGAACTGACGGACATGAATAAACAACGGCTCCGTGACACATACTAGGACAGACCGGGTTATATACACAAATGGATAATGGGGAAACAGGAGACAGGTGGGGAACAATCAATTAACTAAACAAGGAGGAAGGTGACCAAATAAGGAGACAGGAAGTGATAATATGATAAACACTGTGGGAACTGAGGACACCTAGTGGAAACCCAGGGAACACAACCCAGACACTGTGACACATATAGTGGGTCATATCTTTTCTGTTCCAGCATGACAGTGTGCCAGTGCGCAAAGTGTGGTTCATAAAGAAGTGCTGTACTGAGTTTGGCATAGAAGAACTTGACTTTGATTGGATAAGTCAAATAATTGAGTTTTCTATTCAGTTATTGTGACAGTAACATAAAGCTTGAACAGTATAGTCTGAGTCACACACAAACTCAGACTCTTTTAAGTGAATCAACATACAACACAAATAGAGATCGACTGATATGGGTTTTTCTATAGCCGATGCCGATGCCGATGTTTAAGTCAGCTGATGGCCGATATGTGCTGCCGATTTTTAGGGCAGATATCTTGAAGTTTTCCCCTTCATTTGCATGCTAAAATGTCACACTAATAATAAGTGGGTGCACAACATTTCTAAACTTATCATCATTTATTGAGCACAGACAGAAGTCAATCAGAAAGTCAATCATTTACAAAAAAGTTTTATAGCATTTATCAAGCAGAATTTTTCAAGTTTGTTTGAACATAAATGTAAACTTAAATATACATTTAAATAAAATAAATAACATGTTATAAATAAAAACCAATTAAACTGAAAAATATAAAAAATGAAATATATTTATAAAATAATAATAGTAGTGCTGCAAACACATTAGCAACCAGCAATATTTGTGTTTGGTATAAATGACACAGAACATCTAATGTGCATTCTAATTTCAAACTTACATCGCAGTCTGTTCATTATTAAAATAAAGTACAGTCAACCAAACATATAAAAGGTTACACTGGTCAGTTTAAATAGACCGTAGTATACCGGTCCACTCTGCTGTTATGCCTAGGACGTTTTTGCTCATGTGAAGAGGATGATCTTTTCCGTCTAGTTTACATTAAAAAAAATATAAAAAAATATTATATTTTAACATTCAGATACATTGCGAATGTGGAAACATTTGGATATGCGCAGAACGAGACCTGAGCAATAACCTCCAAATACATCTAGTCAAACCCGCGCTCACTCGTCCTCGTATCCACGCAAGCATGCACACACTCATGCACTCATGCGTCTCGATCTAATGCTCTGTAAATGCAGGATTTTTTTTAAACAAATAGGCCTAGCGGAACGCAAAAATTTCTAAATCGAATATTTTGCAGAACAGGATCAAACAAAAAAGTACTGGTCATAATACTTGAATAAAATGTTTGATGTGAAAAAGCGGTTCACTGACTGCGCAGTACAGCCACAAGCGCCACAGTTATGTTTGGGATCATTTTATTTTTAATACTATAGTGTCATATGAAAACATTGCAATTGCGTTTTAAAATACAACAACGAGCACCACGAAACCATTTAAAGAGGCTCATTCATCTGTCTCCTTAACGGGAAACAGTCAACAAAGTAACATGATCTAAAACGTATGGCACACTCTCTTCATTTTATCAAATGATCATAATCACATCTATTCATTTTACAGTCCTGCTACTAGCATTTTATTCAGAGTAAAACCCCTTTAATTCGGGTGAGAAAGCTTTTTTTCCAAGTGGCTTTGCACATAATAATAATAATACCGCTGTAGACGCATTTTGCAGTATTAAGGTTATTAATTGATCGTTAATTTAAACGTCGATCGATCATGGAAATGACAAACGGCCGAGCGACAAACACAAACAGTGTAGTCCTATTGGTAAAAGTCTTAGTTACTGAAATAGTCAGTAACACTTTAGTATGGGGACCGATTCTCACTATTAACTAGCTGCTTGTTAGCATGCTTATTATTATCATATTGTCTGTTTATTTGTATTTACAAAGCACGTATTCTGCATGACCATACTTTATGTCCCTAATCCTACCCAATACCTAAACTTAACAATTACCTTACTAATTATTAATAAGCAGCAAATTTGGATTTTATTGAGGTAAACGTTATAGTTAATGGTTTATTAATAGTGAGAATTGGACCTTAAAATAAAGTGTGACCACATTAGGTAACAATTAAACATATTTCTAAAGCAGTCATTAATCTTACTTAATGGTATTTTCATCATTTACTAGACTACACTATTAAAATAAGTTTTTTTTTTGTTTGTTTGTTTTTTTTTACCTAAGCTGCCATGAACTAACACTGAGCAGCTGCATTTTATTAACTGTTTTATCAGTTTTACATTCGTAGTGAAGTGTCACTGAAGCACATTGCAACATCTGTACTAGTCCATGTTCAGCTAAGTAGCACATCTTCAAAAATAAAATAAAACAAACTAATAAAACATTTCATTTATGGGGATGAACACATACACTAGCCTCATGATGAAGCCTCTTATTAAATGGATGTCAACTTATATTCTCTTAAGCCTGAAATGCACAACATGATTTTTTTGACACAATTTTCCACAGATTTACAGTCAGGAGAAGTTAATTCTAGTTGCCAAAGGTCAGAGCCAGTCTGCAGATTTGAGCTGAAATATTTAATAGAAAATCACGTAGTGTATGATGGTCACAGACTCTGATTTTTTTAGCTTCAGACTTTGATTCCATTCAGTCGGAGAAGATCAAACATTTTTGATATTTTCAGCAGATTTTAGAACACATTGTTTTCATAAAATTTAATTTCAAGTGTTTTCTAGCAACAAGAATTGGACTGTTGCTCAGTGGTCCAAAGTCCACTTTTCAGATGAAAGTAAATTTAGCATTTCATTTGGAAATCAAGGTCTGGAGTCTGGAGGAAGACTGGAGAGGCACAGAGTCCAAAGTGGTCATGGTGTTAGTCTGTTGTGTTTATTCAAATCCGAAGTCAACGCAGCCATCTACCAGTAAATTTTGGAGCACTTTATGCTTCCATCTGCTGACAAGCTTTATGGAGATGTTGATTTCATTTTGCAGCAGGACTTCCAAGTGGTTTGATGACCATGATATTACTGTGCTTGATTGGCCAGCCTGACCTGAACCTCACAGAGAATCTATGGGGTATTGTGAAGAGGAAGATAAGTAACATCTGACAAACAATACAGAGGAGCTGAAGGCCGCTATCAAAGCAACCTGGGTTTCAATAATGCCTCAGCAGTGCCACAGGCTGATCGCCTGCCACACTACATTGAAGCAGTAATTCATACAAACAGAGCCTCAACCAAGTTTTAAGTGCATTATTAAACCTGTTTGGAGACCTTGAACATTTCTGTTTTGTAAATCTTTTTTGATTGATCTTTGAGAAAATATTCAAATTTTTTGAGATACTGAATTTGTAGTTTTCCTAAGCTGTAAGTCATGACCTTCAGAATTAAAACAAAAAACTCTTGAAATATTTCAGTTCGTGTGCAATGAATCTAGAATATATGAAAGTTTGCTTTTTTATATTAAATTACAAAAAATAAAGAACTTTTCCATGATATTCTAATTTTTGGAGATGCACTTGTATATTAGCATAGCACAGAATCTTATACAGCTAATCAGTTAACTGTGTTCTGTAGCATCTGCGCTATGTTGCTAAAGCTAAATCTTTTGGATCTAACTAATTATTTCCCAAATCCAAGTTCCAGGTTATAATATCCAAAAGTCTGAACATGAATCTCTTAATTTTAGAGTAAGTAGTGAAACTTACCCAAAATAAAAGCGTAAACATCTTAAATAAATAAATAAATAAATAAAGCACATTTAAAGGGCTCCTCTTTTGGTGAACATTTTAAGACAGCTTTCAAAATGGCCAGACAGTGTGAACGCAATGGAGACCCATATGTAAGTGTGCACTAATCTGATTGACTTGAAATTACACTAGGTGTGTAGTAAGAAAGACATCAATTGGTTAAGACATCAAGTAGGATAAAACATTATTTTTTATTTTTATAATCTGAGCTCAAGAAATTGAAGTGAGCTTAATGGGTATGTGAGCTCAATAGGTATGTTTACCCTATTCTCTATTAACTTCAACATTTCCCTCAATAAACTCCCAATTTGCAGCCTATTAATAGTTAGTAAGATAGTTGTTAGGTTTAGGTATGGGTAAGATTAAGGGATCTAAAATATTCTCATACAAATTTAGGTATTTACTGTATGTGGTTTATAATAAACAGCCAATATGCTAGTTATATGTATGCCAATAAGCAAATAGCTAATAGCAATTATTGAAATAAAGTGTTACCGAAATGATTTCATAACCAAAATGGACATAACTGAAATATGCTTATTTGGATCAAAACTGACTCAAATAGGCTTAGTGCCAGATGTTGCATGAACGAAATTGAAAACAGTCTCATCACATCAATTTGTTGAAAAAATTGTTTACAACAGTATTGTTTTATATTGTTATTGTATGCATTTTATCTAAATGTTAGTGAGAAGAAGAAGAAAAATACCTTTAGATATCTTTATATGTGATGGACAGCGGTTATGCCCATCTTTAGTAGCTCCTTTTTAGGCATCTTGAGTAAAACAGCTCTATGTTTAAAGAAGCATATACCAGAAGACCTGTTTTACAGAATACATAAACTTGTTTTATATAACCTGCAGTGCAACTGTATATTGTATCTATAGCTGTAAAATCTGCAGCTAAAAGAGGAGATGTAGAGAGGAGAAAAACAGCCTTGCGATTAAGGATAAAATCTACTCTGCACAGCTCAAACAGACAGGAGGAGTCACCCATGAGAATCTCCCTCTCTGTACAAACATGCTAAAGCTCAGCACAAAAGAATAGTGTTTTCTGCTTACTAACCCTGATGGGAAGAAGTCAATCTCTGGACATTCTCAAGCAGTTCACGGTGGTTCACTCCTGCTTAGCAGAACATTTGTCTGGCGTGCTGATGTATTATTCATCTGGACGGGTTTGCAGCTGGATTGGTCCCTGCCATGGCCTGTTTTCTCTCTGTCTGTAGTGATGTTCTGATGGCTTAATGATGCGACAGGTCTCTTGGAGGTGGTGGATGCATCTGGCGGCCGCTGACACCTGCCAAAAAGAGAATCTCCTGATGGAAAGAGAGCAGCTGCACAGCAGATGCAGGCTAATAAAACACTGCTCTTTACTGGCCTCTGATTGGCCGGCAATGACAGAGGTGATGGGGAAACAGCTCTTTGTTTAAGCGTAATCACCAAACAGGACGCTGAGGAGAACAAACTGATGTGTTTAACTCGTCTTCCTGTCACACACCTACATTTGCCTGATAATGCCAGTCAATGTGAATATTTTATTAGTGACATGCTTTTTTTTTTGCATCATGAATTTTAAATTCAGATGATGCTTAGGGGCAAATTGCAGTGCATTTCACCCTTGAATTTCAAAAACTCTATTTCTTTATCTACATTTTAAAGACAAAAATATTTGTGCTTATAATCGCTGATGGTCTCCATGGATGTGTCTGCCAAATAATAGTTCATTGAGTCAGTGAACTGCAAGAGCAGCAAATATGCCCACCTGGAGCAGTAAAATATTCATGTCATACCTGGTGTAATGTGGCATCACTAATGCAGCATGATGGCAGATGGAATTTTACTGGGTTGGATGGCAGCACTACAGAGAGGCCTGTCATATTTAATGGTAGATAGTCCTTGTGACAGTTCACATTAGCCGCTGTGGATGCTGAAAATTGTATGTTTTATATTCCCTTAAGTCAGGCTTTGGATGAAATATCATCAGGAAATTATACTGTAAAATTAGGCCAGGGCTACAAAAAAGGGCTCTAGGGTTCAGCTAAACTGTGGCAGAGGCTTTTAACCAGAGCTCTGAACCGGTTCAAGGAAAACGTCAAACGAAATGAACAGGAACAGAACCAGAAACAGAAACTAAATCAAATTTTATAGTTCCAAGCCGAAATGGTTCATAATGTTATTATATCGTTCCATTTAATATTTGAAATTTGCTGTCAACCAATCATGAAAATCAAGTAGTACGGCCCACAAATGTGACGCTGACGCATCCACCGAGTGAAATGCCCGCTCAGCTGTGAACTCATCATAGGTAAATCGTGATGGCAATGCATTACAGTTTATCCGAGGATAGTTTAAGATCGATTCAACAGATCACACATGCAGCACTTCTGTGAACGGAGGAAACAATGTAAAACTATAGGATTACATAAAAAGGAATATATAGGTATATACATGAAATATATTTCACTTAAATCATTGAAAGATTAATAAAAAAAATGTAAATAAATAAAAGGTCATTGTGACGTGTTCCCGAAAAGTAAAATGAGTTTCATTTATTTTGCAAAAGCTTGACAGTTTTGAATGATGCCTGTGCCGCACGCACACAAAGACACAACATATTTTGTGACATTGCAGCCTATTTATTATTAAAAAAAATACAGTTGAAGAAACAATTACACTGCTCTGTTGTTCAATCTGTTGCATTCAGCGTGACCACCACCTTAATGTGCTGATAAAGCTGTTGTGAAGGATGCTGTTTTATGTCAATTAAAGTACAAAGACTAGCCTATAATAAATTCTATTTTAGCATCCAGTTCACAAATATGTAAACATTTAGATTCATGCCGAATTAGAGCGATAGGCATCAGTTTCATTAATTTGTTTTTGGATTGATGATTTTATAAGCCTTTATGCATAGCCTTAACTTTAGAGGATTTTGTTTTTTTGTTTTTGTAGAGAGAAACTAATAACTGTGTTTATAATGTATTTAAACATTTTGCATTTTAGCTTTTTTTCTCTCCCTCTCAAAACGCAATCTCATACAAGTTGCCTATAGCATTTTTTAACAATGCAGCAAACATTTTAAAATATCTTTACTAAATACTTTAATGTCTTTAGAATGTAGATTTTTTTATTTTGTTTAGTAGCCTACATCTACATTTTACTTTTATTTTTTGAGTAAAGAAAACGCAGTACTTTATTATTATTATTGTTATTTTTAATATTATATTTTATATATATATGTTTTGTGGGGCGGAGAATTTGGAAATCATTTTGAAATCTAGTGCCATCCTCTCTTTACCTGTGGTTCTCAGCGGTTTTGATTCAAAGGCCCCACTATATTTGTTTAAGTATTTTCACTGATATTTCTCTTGTCAATAGCAACAATTCTTGTTTCTCTCTCTCTCTGTATTTCTATCTCTCTCTCTCTCTCTCTCTCTCTCTCTCTCTCTCTCTCAACATAGTAGTTAAGGCCCCCTAGTATAGAGTGGAAACCTATTTTCCAATAAAAGCAAAAGCTATGTATTGGGTGGGAAAATAATCTTAGTTTGCATCTTGATTTATTTTATTTTTATTTATTTGTCTTATTGGTCACACTTTATTTTAAGGTCCAATTCTTGCTATTAACAAACCATAAACTACTACTTTTACTCAATTAACTTTCAGTTAATTGGCTGATTTTTCATATTTATTTAGATAGTTGCTAAGTTTAGGTAATAGGGAGGTTTATGGATGTAGAATATGATCATGCAGAATATGTGCTTTATAATTACTTATAAACAGCCAATATGTTAAGTTAATTGTTCCTTATACTAAAGTGTTACTATTTTATTTTATTTTATTTCATTTCAGTTTAGTTTCGTTTATTTTTTCATGTGCATAAGTGTACTATGAAATAATCATGAAACTTTTTAAATTTATTATTATTATTATTATTATTTTATTTTTATATATATATTTTTTTTTAGGATTGGAGCTACTCTACAAATACACATTCAGTACATTAAAGTGTACTTTGTAATTCTGTGAGTCACACCCGCTTGTTGAGAACCACTTCTCAATGCTTTCTACCACACAAAGTCTTTATATATCAGCAAACCAGTGACTCACTGAGATTAAAACTCAAATGCTCTGGAACTTCCAGTTCCTAGTTCTCTCTCTTTTTGTCTCATTTTGATTCATTTCAGATGTGCCCTCTGCCAGTTATTGAAAACCACAGTCATGAAAACAACCATTTAATTTTGGTGCTTTTGATGCACAATACATATTTAGATAAACATGGTGGGAAATGACAGAAACACACCCAGCTCTCAATCATCTCCAGCAGGCTTTTTTTTTTTTTTTTTCAGAGAGATTTCATAACTTGGTCAGCTCAGTCGAACCAGGACTGAACAGTCCCTGTAATTCTCATCAAGTAAACATAGGAAAGCAATGGTATAAATCGGTTAAATCTGCAAGATGTTTTCTGCATTTAACACTTTGTTTTACCCAAGCTCACAATGACCATCTATTAAATGCTGGAAAAGCTGTCTTTGACTGTCACCTGTTTTGAAGTCTCTTTGAGTGGAAATACCTGATCTTTTGTCTGCGCTTTCCTTCCCCACTGATTCGTCGATTTAAAACTTTCTGACTGCTTTCTGAAGAACTTTCCTCAAATATGCAGATGAAACTCACTGTTACCATAGTAGCGTATTATGATATTCAGTAAGAACAACTAACCATTTGGGATGCTAAAATTAGGCTAAAGTGTGTGAATGCATGCATGTTTTGCAACGTGTGTTTTTTCACTGACTCCAGAATGATAATAAGATTCATTGTCTCCAACTAGACAGAGCAATTAAATTAACTGGAGAAGAAAGCTTCTCTACACCCTCATGCTCTGCACAATTGTTTTCCCTCTAATTAGATGGAAAACTTTCTAGACTAGTGAAAATAAATCTGTGGTAAGTTTGTTTTATTGTGCTGTTTTATTTTTTCCCAATTAGTCCAAGTATTTTTTTTTTCTAAACACATATAAAGAATGCACAATTAGTGCCATTAACACGTACACTAAGCTTTGATCTTATGCTGTCAGTGGCACATAGCAAGACATTGCTCAGTAGGTTAAAAACAATGCTTCAAAACAATTATGTAGTAGTCTGTTTTTATATGTTTTTACATTTTGACTGAGAAGATAGATTTAGCAGTCATAATCAAGTCTTCCTTAAAGGGATGCTTCACCCAAAAATTAAAGATGTGTCCATTTCCCTGCATAGTTTCAAACCTCTCTGACTATTTCTTATCTAGAAAACAAAAGAAGGTATTTAACTGTTTTTCTTGTTTTTTTTAAGGTATTTTTTGTTTTTCAACCATTTTCTTTTTGATTATAAAATAATGCATCCACGCACCATGTGAGACATGCCCCATTGGCTATTGTGATTTCTCATAACTGGATGTATCTTGGCTCAGGATTTTTTTTTTTTTCATAGGGTGTTGAGTCAGAACCTCTTTATAGCTACTGATTGATTACCAATTAAGGTTAAGACCTACAGATCAATTATACATACAGAGATTAACATTAAAAAATCAATTGAAATAGTAGTATTTTCACAAGGGGTCTCAAGCTTTAGTAAAATGATTTAAAATTGAAACAGTGGTCAAAATTAGACAAGACTTGTTAAGACTGTGCATTATAGTACCATATGGAGTATAGAAAGTACATACTGCACTGTATGTGTATTCTTTGTTCTTTGTCTTGTGCAGTTTTGGTTCCTATTACTTTATCATACATATTTTACCATTTCTCCTCGTATACTGTAGACTCGATCACCAAAAACATGGAAACCGACAGGAAAAAAAAAATCAGTTATGCTTAACACTTCATTTCATTCATTTTCCCGATGCTCCCTGCTGTCTAGATGTCTTGCACTTCCACACGCTCCATTTTCCTGTATTAAAGAGGGCCGGCTTATCACTGTGTCTGCGAGTCTGTTAGCATTGCATATCTTACATGCAAAGTGATTACAGCAGTGGCAGCACCCAGTCATCCATGAAGACAGCAGAGGTTCACAGATTTGGCTGTACAGCTCTCGGGCAATGGCATTACATGACATGATGGCAGGAAAAGCTTTATACACATGAGAGACAGAAAGCATGGAAGCTGTGCATCAGAGGCTACACAAACCCTCAGGGCCACTTCAGATAACCTTCTCACATCCATGGAGTTAAATATAGGTTGGCGTAGGACTCCCTCTTATACACGACAACTGAATTTTTGCAGTCTTATGTTGTTTTATGAATGTTGTTGAGATCATGCCAAAGTTGCCATATTACTGTATATAGCCACCACGGGTTCTAATGCAGATATCTTCCCAGAAGAGCCCTGCTGAATTCTGTTCCTTTATTGTGTCTTTCTCAGACAGACCCTTCACACGCTCCTTCATTAAAGGGAGGCTGCTGTCCTGTAGTTCCACAGGTTTGATTGGGCCATGACTGTAAAAAAGGCACCAATCTGCAAGGAGCTCCTTCCACATGTGCACTTTTTACTTTTTTTCACCATATAGCCTCTGACTTCTCAGAGTTGTGATGAGATAATTGACCTCCATTAAGACAAAGATAATGCAGAACTTAAAGTGGTTTGAAGTGTGTAATTACCCCACTTTACCTGGACCTTGTCTATTTATACCAGGTCTAAGATTCAGACTAAAAGGTTCGACCTCCTAAAATGATCATACTGAAAAATACCTAATTATAATAATTTAATTCTTGAAAAGAAAAACCTTACAGAGATCATAGAAGAAACATAGTGATGCAGGTTTGGAGCAATGTCTCCCTGTGGCTCAGTGGTAGAGCTTTGTGTTAACAGCACAAAAGGTTGTGGGTTCAAATCCCAGGGAACACACATACTTGTTAAAAAATAGAAGATAAAAAAAATATGTGTAGCCTGATTGCACTGGAAGTTGCTTTAGATAAAAGTATGTGCTAAATGCATAAATGTAACAACATGATGCTGACTAAATGATGACAGAGTTTTGGGTGAACTGTCCCTTTATATATTGTTTTTAGAATAAAATATGTTGATAAAACTGCGACCTAACAGCAAATTAGATTGGCTCTTTTGTTACCAGATTGTGGCTTATATAGCTTATATTGTATAGATGTGTCTGCTGTCAATGAGACATCACATCACGCCTGATTTTGTTCATTCATTCAATATATGCCTTTGACATTAGCTAATGGCAGCCCATGTACATGCAACACATGCATCTATCGCTAAATGCTTCATATTAAAAATTTTACAAGTAGCAAGCCATGACAGAGAGAAAACCACTGCTGCATGCCATGAAGGGAATTTGTATAGTTCAAATGTATCTGACCCATGATTAAGATAAGTGTGAACGGCTCATATGAAGACTATGAAATGTATCTTCAGGTTCAGTGGAGGGCTTCTCTCATGGCATCCGGGTCCCATGCAAAGGTTAAGCCTTAATGGCTTTGATTTACTCTATTAAAATCCTTAAGGATGACAAATGGGGCCGTATAGCACTTCAGTGTCATTGTTATCAAGGAAATGTCTGATTTATGCCAGCTCAGTGATGGCTGCCCTAACCCTGACATGTTCCGGAGGTCCAGGAAAATAAATGGCTAAGCTATGAAACTGGAGGCAAATGACCGCAATAAACGCCTCTCCCAAGTCCCAGCCACCCACTGAGGCGATCCATTTGTTAAAGTGGGAAGTGAGGTCAGGCCTGGATGGTCCCAGAGTGCCTGTTAAGGCTTGGCAGATGGTGGCCCAAGTGCTGACCAATTAAAAAGACCTGAATGTGTGCTGGGAGCAAAAGTGGCCGTGTTCTGTGTGCGGATATAGGCTCTTGAGAGGAAAGCGACCCAGGAGTGTTGCACTGGAGCCAGATAAGGCCCACCTGAGAGAATAGATCCCACACCAATCCTGTTTGCTCACATTTACATAAGTTTTCATTTATTTCACCCCCCTGAAGTAGAGTGAACAAAAGTAAAAACTTGTGCTATGATCTATAAAAATGTTTTGGTGATACATTTTTACACTTAAAAGTATTGAGTACATTTAAAAATTGTAAAATAATTGAAATATGCTTTAAGAATCAAGAAAATGTAACTAAAAAGTTCAAAAAGATTCAAATAATTAGATCAACTAATCTAAGAAATAAAATTGGCTAATTATAATTAAATCATTAAGCAATGGAATAGTAATTCAATAGTACATCAGAAACACTAAAACAAAGAGTAGATTTCATTTACATGCTCTATATACAAATGTCCTATATTTACTTTTACTTATATATTAACTGTTTTTACAATTTACTCCATGAATACTTTACAATAAATATAACAAAACCAAATGGTAAACAAAACAAATTTTTTTTAAATATACATTTATTTGTCCAATTTTTCCATAACTCCAATTCAACCTTAACCAATGTTAGTTCAGCCAAAAATTACTTTAACCCATAAGACCTTCAAATTAAGATGAGGGCTAAAAGCCTGAGGCTGAGTACAATTAAAACCTAACATTAAAGATAACAACACCCATCCAAAATGCATTTGAACAATTAAACAACACATAGACGATGGACAATAATCTATGTAATCAGGTAATATTTTAGTCTCTGAAACTGAACCTGAAAGTTTTAGTGGATCCAGCTCCAGGAAAAGTTTTTGGAAGACCTCCAAAGTATATTTTACGGTTAATTCACCTAAAAATTAAAATTAGCCCATGATTTACTTATCCTTAAGGCAACATACTGTAGGTGTATATGAATTTCTTATTTCTGACAAATCCAGTCAGAGTTTATTAAAAATCATCCTGGCTCTTCCCAGCTTTATAATGGCATTGGTGGGGAGCTGGTAGTGTTCAACTTTTTAAAAGGTCAATAAAGCACATTCATCCATAATTAAAAAGTGCCTCAAATGGCTCTGGAAGAATGAATAAAGGCTTCCTGTAGTGAATTAATGTGTTAATTCACAAGAAAAATATCCATATTTAAATGTTTTCTTTAGCTTGAGCGAAAGAACATGCAAGCCGTTTCGGGTGAATGATAAAGCACATGCACTTGCATTGCGCATGCACTTGTGAGTCTTGTGAAAACTAACGTTTGTTTGCAGGAGCAAAGGAAGCAACGTTTCCCTACTTAACCAAAGGAAAACCAGTCTCCTCACCACTTATATCGAAATCCAATGTATTTTTTCTTTACAAATCCTCATTTTGTACTTCTAATTCGTGACTGTTGTTTTGTTTTGTTTTCCCCTTTGCGCTTCCATGTTTGTCACTTTTAATAATCAGGATAAATGTTTTAAATATAAAATGTTTAATATTGAACTAATGTTTGATTGAAATTATTTAAATAACTGAAATGATACATTAAAAATAAAATTAAAACCTACTCGGTTACTAAACGTAACCTCGGTTCTCTCTAGAAGAGCGAACGAGTACTGCGTCTTAGCTAAGACGCTACGGGAAAAGTCTCTTTTCACAAAATACTGAAGCAAAAAATTATCCTTAATTTTGTATTTTTGTAAAGCGCATTTGCAGCAGTACACAGCCATAGGCGAGACGGCTCGTTCGCTCATTGGCTTGTTCTGCGGCAACTGCACAGCCTATCGAGCGCAGGCTGATGCAACATCAGACCAATAAGGGCACTTCGCGCCCTTCTTGCCACTTCCCGCCGAAACGGGTGTGGCCCAACCTATAAAAGGAGCTCGAAAAGGCTGACTCACCTGATTTATTTCATCGCCGAAGCGAACCAGAGTGAATCGTGCGCACGGCAGAGAACGCAGTACTCGTTCGCTCTTCTAGAGAGAACCGAGGTTACGTTTAGTAACCGAGTACGTTCTCTTAAGAGAGCTCTCTCGTACTGCGTCTTAGCTAAGATGCTATGGGAACCCAATGTAAAGCGCCGTGCGCGCAGGGATCACACACCAATAAACCTGAAGCAACGCCCAGGATTTACAGTGCACAGTCACCTGAGGGACTCACAGAGAGTCCAGGACAGAAAAGGGGGAAAGCCCTCCGTCCCATATCTAGCAGCATCCGTAGATGCGGCAATATGACATCACACAGCCGAGGCAAAGCCTGACCAATGTGGCAATGCGGGTCTTACGCAATACTGCCCATATAACAGTCGGCAGCGCATAGCGCTCATGGACTCAGAATTCCCCTCAGGGCCCTGATTCGACTATACCGACAGCAGCTTTGCTTGCAAGGCAGGAACCTCCAGGTTATGGAACCTGATAAATGTAGACGGCGAGGCCCAAACTGCCGCCATACATATATCCTGCAAGGAGATCCCAGTAGACCACGCCCACGACGAGGCGATGCCTCTTGTGGAGTGTGCTCTGACGCCCAACGGGCACTGAAGGCCCCTGGAAGCTTAAGCTAACGCTATGGCGTCAACTATCCATCTGGATAGAGTCTGTCTCGAAACAGCCATTCCCTTGACAGCGAACGAGACAAACAGCTGCTCCGTCTGCCGAAAGGCAGCAGAGCGAGACACATAAGCTCTTAAAACCCTGACAGGGCAAAGAAGACTCAAGTCTCTATCCTCTCCTGACACCGGCAGGGCAGACAGGGCAATAACCTGAGCCCGAAACGGCGTGTTGAGGGATTTCGGCAAATAACCGTGCCTAGGTTTGAGGAGGACTCTTGAGTCATTAGGCCGAAACTCCAAGCACGACTGGCTCACAGAGAGTGCGTGCAAATCACCCACACGCTTCACCGAAGCGAGAGCCAACAAGAATACTTTCTTGAACGACAGATGCTGAAGGCTAACCGATTGGATAGGCTCAAAAGGGGGACCCTTCATGGCCTCCAAAACCGCCGCAAGGTCCCACATAGGGACTGACGGAGGTCTGGGAGGATTCAGCCTCCTAGCTCCTCTGAGGAACCGGATGACCAAATCATTCCTTCCTATTGACTGACCGAGCGCTGTTTCAGAAAACGCTGCGATGGCCGCCACATAAACTTTGAGCGTGGATTGGGCTCTGGGACATCTGCTAACTGCATCAAATCTGGGAACCATGGTTGGTTCTTCCAAAGAGGTGCTACAAGCAGTATTGAACATCTCATTTCTCTCACCCGTTCTATCACCTGCGGAAGGAGGGAGACGGGAGGGAAAGCATAAAGCGGGCAGCACAGCCATTCCCGTGACAGCGCGCTTTCGTTCTTGGAAAAGAACGCAGGGCAGTGAGCGTTTTCGTGGGACGCGAAGAGGTCCATCTCCGCCCTGCCAAATCTCTCCCACAACAGCCGGACTGTTTGCGGGTGTAGAGACCATTCGCCCGTAGGAACATTGCCTCTGGACAGCCTGTCTGGACCCAGATTCTGTAGCCCAGGCACATGCACTGCCCTCAGCGAACGCACGTTACGCTGAGCCCAAACCAGGAGGCGTTCCGCTAGCCTGTACAGGTTTCAGGACCCGAGACCGCCCTGGCGATTTATGTAGGACACCACAGACATGTTGTCCGAATGGACTAAGACGTGGTGATCCTTGATTTGGGGACAAAAGCGCATCAGCGCGTTCTCCACTGCCAGCATTTCCAGACAGTTGATATGATGGAGCTTTTCCCGTTCTGACCATAGGCCAAAGGACGGTCTGCCCTCGAGCAGCGCTCCCCATCCCGAAGTGGAGGCGTCCGTCGACACCATCTTTACATTCGGGGAAGTCCCCAGGCTTACACCTGATCGGTACCAGCCGTTCGCTGTCCAAGGTGCCAGAGCTGTGACACAGCTCTGATTGACCTTGAGATGCAGGGGGCGCATGCGGAGCAGGCCCAGCTGCAGAGCCGGAGATGCTGAGGCCATGAGGCCCAGCATCTTCTGACAGTGTTTGAGCGACATGGTCGCGCCGCAGCGGAAAGAACTCGCTGTGCGCTGAATGCCCATCACGCGCTGTGGTGACAGCCGCGCCGTCATGGAACACGAGTTCAGAACTATACCCAGAAACAGAATCGTCTGACTGGGGTTCAGCGAACTCTTCGCCCAATTGACACTGAGGCCGAGCCTCTCTAGGTGATCGAGTAAAATGGCCCTGTGGTCCACGAGCTCCGCTCGTAATCGGGCCAGAACCAGCCAGTCGTCCAAATAATTCAGCACTCGCATGCCTCTGAGTCTGAGAGGAGCGAGCGCTGCATCCATGCACCTCATAAACGTACGAGGAGCCACGGACAAGCCGAACGGCAGGACTGTAAACTGGTATGCCTGTCCCTCGCAGGCGAATCTCAAATATCGCCTGTGGTTTGACGCTATCTGTATTTGAAAATACGCATCCTTCAGATCTATTGACATTAACCAGTCCCCTCTGCAAATCTGCGCGAGGAGCTTCCTGGTCGTAAGCATTTTGAAACTGCGTTACATCAATGCCTTGTTCAGCTGTCTTAGATCCAGTATGGGCCTGAGACCCCCGTCTCTCTTGGGCACCAGAAAGTATCTGCTGTACAGCCCCCCCTCGCTTTGAGCTTGAGACACAGGCTCTACAGCCCCTTTGCTCAACAGTTTTGATATTTCGGCCCGAAGTATGTGTGCTACTTCTGTAAAAGCGCGGAGACCGTCGAAAAAACTGTAGCGAGTAGCCTCTCTTTATAATGCCTAGCACCCAATCCGAAACCCCTGGAAGCGCTGACCATGCATCTGCATGAATGGCTAAGGGCTGGATGCGAAGCGCGCTCTGTTGACTGGGCAACGGCGGCGCTCAGGTGTGCTGCGCATTTGAGGCGGGGAGCGCGCTGATCACAGCGGGCAGATCGCTCTTCCTCGACCCCGTCCCGGCGCTTAACCGACTGGGGGAAGGCTGAGCAGGTCCCGTGGGACTCGATGTGTCTGCGAGTAACTGTGGGCTGCATATGTGCACATTTACCACTTTCAACTCGCTGTCTGCCTGTGCAGAGCGTACGTGCACGGGCCTCGTTTTTACAGAAGCCACGCGCCGTATGTGACATAGTGTATGTGGGCACTGGGGAGTGGGCACGTTTACTATGCGGCGCGCTCGACCGATCTGTGTCGATCTTATGTGCACGAGCCCTGTGTGCAGGGCTGTGCTTACATGTGGAGATGGGCACTGAGGAGTGGGCATCGTCACTGCATTTATAGCACCATCGGCCGTGGCCGGACGAGCGTGCACGGGTTTCGTTTTTACAGAAACCACATGACGCGTGTGACATAGTAATTGTGGGCACTGAGGAGTGGGCAAGCTTACTATGCAGTGTGCGCGATCGACTTGAGTCGCTTTTATGGGCGCAGGCCCTGTGTGCAGGTCTGTGCTTACATGTGGAGATGGGCACTGAGGAGTGGGCATCGTCACTGCATTTATAGCACCATCGGCCGTGGCCGGACGAACGTGCACGGGTTTCGTTTTTACAGAAACCACATGACGCGTGTGACATAGTGATTGTGGGCACTGAGGAGTGGGCACGTTTACTATGTAGTGCGCGTGATCGACTTGAGTCGCTTTTATGGGCGCGGGCCCTGCATGCAGGGCTGTGCTTACATGTGGAGATGGGCACTGAGGAGTGGGCATCGTCACTACATTTATAGCACCATCGGCCGTGGCCGGACGAACGTGCACGGGTTTCGTTTTTACAGAAACCACATGACGCGTGTGACATAGTGATTGTGGGCACTGAGGAGTGGGCACGTTTACTATGTAGTGCGCGCAATCGACTTGAGTCGCTTTTATGGGCGCGAGCCCTGTGTGAAGGGCTGTGCTTATATGTGGAGATGGGCACTGAGCAGTGGGCATCGTCACTACATTTATAGCACCATCGGCCGTGGCCGGGACACCAGAAATTACACCTTTTCGGGAAATATCTGGGTAGCCGTGATAACGGTTTTTGTGTGCAGGAAAGCGGGCAACCGTACAGGCTTGCGCATTGCAAAAGACGCTGAAACAGTCACAATCTCTGGAACTGAAACAGCGGCGCGCTTAGGTGAGAGCCCGGCCACAGCGGAACTCGTACACCGGCGCTTCGATGAAGCAGCCATCGTGTGTAGTGCAGACGCAGCGTCATGCAGCATGCATAGATGGCTTTCCTAGGATGGCTTCGGGGCTCCCGGCCTCACCGTAATCCTCTGCCGCGGTCCCCGCGGCGCGGGGCGACGGCCGGTAGAGCGAGAACGGGGGTCTCGAGCTGCGTTGCTGAAGCTGTTGTGATAACGGCTTTTGTGTGCAGGCAAGCGGGCAACTGTGCAGGCTTGCGCGTTGCAGAAAATGCTGAGACAGTCACAATTCCCGGAACTGAAACAGCGGCGCGCTTGGGTGAGAGCTCGGCCACAGCGGAACTCGTACACCTGCGCTTCGATGAAGCAGCCATCGCGAGTAGTGCAGCCGCAGCGTCACAAAGCAGGCTTTAGATGGCAACACCACTTTTGCCGCCGTCCAGCAGAGGGCAGACAAAGGTGCGTCGCTATCGCCTGTTCCACCGGCGGAAGTGACTGGTAGTTCCTGGTTTTAGCATCATCAGTGTGGAGAGCTGCTTTTTTACGAGTGTGTGTCGCAGGGCGAACACACACACACATAAAGAACAGTTGGATATAACAGAATTGAAAGGATATAGGCGCCGGACAGCGCAGCAGGAACGGCAGTGGAAGGCGGCGAAGGCCAGCAGCTTCAGAATGGCTCGTCCTGCTGATATGCCTCTCAGACGGCGCTTGCTTCCTCCGTGATCCAGCGATGCGTGAGCTTCGCTGAAGAGATGAAAAATCAGGTGAGTCAGCCTTTTCGAGCTCCTTTTATAGGTTGAGCCACACCCGTTTCGGCGGGAAGTGGCAAGAAGGGCGCGAAGCGCCCTTATTGGTCTGATGTTGCATCAACCTGCGCTCGATAGGCTGTGCAGTTGCCGCAGAACAAGCCAATGAGCGAACGAGCCGTCGCGCCTATGGCTGTGTACTGCTGCAAATGCACTTTACAAAAATACAAAATTAAGGATAATTTTTTGCTTCAGTATTTCGTGAAAAGAGACTTTTCCCGTAGCGTCTTAGCTAAGACGCAGTACGAGAGAGCTCTCGTAAGAGAACTGCCAGCAGGCGGCAGCAAGACACTGATTTTATCACTGAATAATTAATTCAATTGATTCGTTTGAACGGCTGATTCTTTCAGGAAGGATGCGACTGTCTTCATGAAGGGATAACTAAATCATTGAATCACTAAATTTAAAAATGCTGCTTTGTTTGCTTGGAGAGGTGCAGCAGACAAACAGTTTCAAACAAACTTTGTTTGAAACTATTTTCATTGACGAAATAGAGCAAAATCAGACAATATTGTTAATATTGTTAAAGGGTTAGTTCAACCAATAATCAAAATTATGTCATTAATAACTCACCCTCATGTCGTTCCAAACCCGTAAGACCTCCGTTTTTCTTCGTAACACAGTTTAAGATATTTTAGATTTAGTCCGAGAGCTCTCAGTCCCTCCAATGAAGCTGTGTGAACGGTATACTGTCCATGTCCAGAAAGGTAATAAAAACATCATCAAAGTAGTCCATGTGACATCAGAGGGTCAGTTAGAATTTTTTGAAGCATCGAAAAAATACATTTTGGTCCAAAAATAGCAAAAACTACCACTTTATTTGTCATTGCCTTCTCTTCCGTGTCTGTTGTGAGAGAGTTCAAAACTCTGCTGTGATATCCGGTTCGCCAACGAATCATTCGATGTAACCGGATCTTCTTGAACCAGCTCACCAAATCGAACTGAATCGTTTAAAACGGTAAGCATCTCCATTAACTTTTTTAATGTGGCTAACACTCCCTCTTATTTAAAACACTGACTGAACTGCTGTGAAGAGAAAACTGAAGATGAATACCGAGCCGAGCCAGATAATGAACAATAGACTGACTCGTTCTCGAGTCAAGAACCAGTTGCATCGGTTTTCAGATCACCAGTAGTTCTTTCGGACAGTTCGATTCAATAAACTGGTTGAAGAAAACGGTTCACCTGTTCTTTTGCGCTCGACATAATGACTTCATTTGCGATGATTGCCCTTGATTCAAGCCTTCGGTTTACCCGCGCTGATAACACTAGCACAGAATCAGTTCAGAATCAATCATCAAAGAAAACCAGTTCGGTTCAGATGCTCTGTGTGTCATTCTGCTTCACTCTGTATCACACAACACATGAGCAGTATCATCAGCTCCTCGGTTCTCGAATCGGACGCGTCTGACAGAAACGGTTCTTGACTCGTGAACGAGTCATTATCTGGCTTGGCTCGGTGTTCAACTTCAGTTCTTTCTTCACAGCAGTTCAGTCAGTGTACTGTTTGAGTACATGAATTACTCCGGGATATTGGTTTGTTTTAACTCAGAGGGAGTGTCAGCCACATTAAAAAAGTTATATCACTAAACTGTTGTGTTTTGAACTCTCTCACAACAGACACGGAAGAGAAGACAATGATGAATAAAGTCGTAGTTTTTGCTATTTTTGGACCAAAATGTATTTTCGATGCTTAAAAAATTCGAACTGACCCTCTGATGTCACATGGACTACTTTGATGACGTTTTTCTTACCTTTCTGCACATGGACAGTATACCGTACACACAGCTTCAATGGAGGGACTGAGAGCTCTCGGACTAAATCTAAAATATCTTAAACTGTGTTCCGAAGATAAACAGAGGTTTTACGGGTTTGGAACAACATGAGGGTGAGTTATTAATGACATAATTTTGATTACTGGGTGAACTAACCCTTTATATTGTATGTCACTTAATGTTAACTGCTTGTTTATTTAACTGTTGTATTCATTTAATATCACATTTGCAAACTCCCTTAATAATCTATAAAAGCTGCCACTCGCTTCATTTCATCACTTCATAATCTCTTATTTATACCTTGTCGACACTTTGTTTGTTATAACGAGAGGATTTGTGAGCTTGCATAACTCAGCAATGAACAAAACTCCAGTATTTTGAGCAGTGAGTGGATTCTGATAAACATTGCTTTCAAGGAATCAACATATGTCTGTGATAGTGGTTCTCAAACTTAAATTATTTCCCCCTTAGATTGATATACAGGTGCAATTTTTACCTTTGTAGAGGCCAATAATTCTAGCCTTATTAATTTTATGTCATGTTTTATGTCATATTCTTAATATTCCATCAAGTGTATTATCCATATAATACATATGCAATAAATAAAGCAATAAATGATAGCAAATCGAAGTGATATTTGTAGATTTAAAAATAAAACCACCAGTAAATGGCAGCAAGTAGCTGTCTTAATGAGGTAGGCGCCCCGCATAATTCATTCATTTATTCATTCAGTAACGAAGCAAAATGCTGTAGTTATGAATGGGTTATTAATCACTGACTCTCGGAATCATTAAAAGCAGCAGATTCGTTCACTAACGAAACACCGCTGTATGTTGCTTGGAGACGCACACCGGATGATAGGATTGTAACTATTATTTCATTGAAAATAGAACAAACATGACAATATTCTGTTTCAAAAGTAGGCTACATTTAAAATGTAAAATATTCACTTAATATTACTTTTTTTTTTCTTTTTTTTTTTTTTTACTGTTGTAAAAATTAATGGCACATTTGCCATAGATTGGATATTCAGGGAAATGTGCCTTCTTGCTCGTTCTTAAACATGAAAACAATAGCACACACACAGAGTTTGTCTGTAAGAAAGTTTAAATTGATCTCAGTCCATGTCAATATTTGCTCTTTATGCTATTAATTGAAGATCTATTTTAAAGATACATTGAACAGCAGCGTGATTCGCTAAAGCAGCATATTCAGCATATATTCTGCTTGTGTGGATGCCATCAGTTTTGACTGCAAAAGATGAGTTAAGCTGATTGGATGAATGTATTTGTGGGCACTCCCATTTTCTTGCTTTTACATTAGAAGCGGCATTTTGCTTGTCCGAAATACATGTTTGGTTTAAGTTGGGGTAGAATTAAATGAATGCCAAAACTCAGAATTTGGTTTGCGTACCCACCTCCATCATCTCATTTACCTCCAGGGGTACACATACCCTAGTTTAAGAACCACTGCATTACTTAATGCTGCAAAAGCAAATAAGTAGAAATCTTTGAAGCTCCCCTGAGTGCAAACACAAATATGCTGATGAGGTTAGTTGCACTGGTGCTCCTAAATATCTATTGATAGTCACACAAAGTAGTTTTCAATCGCAAATGCGAATGAAATGGTTGCAAAAACTAGGGATGCAACGATACAATTTTTTCAGAACCGATCCGATAATGAAAATTCTGAGTATCTGCCAAACCAATCCAATCTCTGTAATCAAATTTCTATACTTCTCTGTGTTGACCTGATCACCTCACTTTTGTGTGTTAAAGGGGTGGTAAAACGCGGTTTTTCGAAGGCTTGATTGTGTTTGTGGGGTGCACTGTAACATGTGTTCACGCTTTGTTTTTTTTAAAAATCGCATTATTTTTCATATATTTTACCTTTACTCTACACTGCTCTGTCCCTCCTTGTAAAACGGTCTGATGGTTTCCGGGTTCTATGAAGCCAGTCCCACAAAAATAGCAATGGGCTCAGATTGGTTAGCTGGCCCAGTGTGTTGTGATTCGCTAACCGCCTAGAGCACGTTTTTCGCTAACGTCACGCCCCTTACCTTTACCAGTCGTCTGTGCTTTGGTGGTATTAGAAACAATGGCGTCAATAAAACCATACCAATTTGAGCCCGAATCGGACCCAGAAAATTTTAATGAAGATGAACGAGCAGAACCTGTTAAAGAACGGCGTTTAAATGACGTTTCAGAATGGTATGTTTTTTGTTGTTGATATCTAATACTTTTTTAGATACGCTGTAATTTAATTGGACTAATTATAATAGTTGATGTTTAATTTATAACATTAATAAGTGTTTGTCTATTAACAAAAGTGTATTCAAGAACCTTTTTTATTTAAAAAAATATATATATTTTATTAGGTGTACATGTAATAACTGTGCAAAAAATGCCAATTGAAGAGGAAAACATCTGCTGCAAAGAAATACAGAAGGTAGTGTAATAAGCTATTACCAAAATTATGCATAACGTGTTAATAGTTCTGTATAATTCTTTTTTCATATTTAAAAGATGAACATAGGTTAATTGTACAGTATGTTCTCATTGTCTTACATTACTGTTTAGGTTGTAAAACGAATGATGGAGGTTCCAGACCCTCCTAAATGTATGGTTGAGCATCCAGGTTTTGAACCAAACTGCTTAAATCCGTATACTTTGCAAAATATCAATAATATTTACAGAGCTGACTATGGACCAGTGAGACGCAGAAATGAAGAGGAGTAAGTATTTATTAAATTTTATGAAATTATGTTGTGTAAAAAAACATAAATAAAAGACAATAGATACAAAATATATATATTTACACATTTATATTTACTATATAGTTATTCAAAGACAAAAACTAATCAAAATATACATTTTTATCAAACATATTTTCACATCACATATACATGTTTCCAATATACCACTGGTTTTATACACAATATTGAGGTTTTCTATTCCTGTCATAGGCGTTTCCGTTATCTGGCCTATCGCAGCTTTGTCAGCTGGTGCTGGGGCTACCTAGGACGTAGTGTGAGGGTTGTCATCCCCTCATGTGTTGTTAACCGGATCCGTCTACAGTTTCCTGATCCAGCGGGACAGTCTGTTGGGTTCCGGCCACCCCTCGACTGAATCGTGACACACACTGGGCAATCACCTCTTCTTTGGAAGGTTTTTCACACTGTGATGACAGAGGAGGTGGAATGGGGATTGCATGCAGCTCTTCCGCATATGGCTTGGGGTCCACAAAGACTTTATGTAACAGAAGGCTCATAAGGTCATCGACATAGTCTGTAAAAAACAGAATACTGAGTCACTCTATGGTTTTACATAATTACTGATAAATAATCTACCTTTGTTTTATAATTAACATTTGTGTAATATTTATAAATATTTTTTGTAAGCTTATATTTATTTTATTATAGCTTTTTTTATATATTATTGTTAAGAAAACAAACTTACTGTATGTTGGTTCTATTTTCACTGGCTTTGCTGTGCATTCCCCTTTTTTGGACTTTGGAAAAACGATCTTATACACACAGCCTGTCCTTCAGTTGTTGTTGCCTGCTCACGGTTAACATTTTCATTATAGTGCATTGCTGCAAGATACAGCCTGTAATCAGTGCACAATCCATAAAATATGAAGATTAGTAGACTGTGTTGTGACAAATAAACAAACAATTCAGAATAAGAGACAAATGTTCAATCAATGATTATAATGGTTTCTTTCTTGCAAGAAAGGCTCACAGTCGCACAGTCAGTCAAAAGAATGTGAGTGCTCGCCAAGATGGGAGGCTTTATAGCTCTTTATATCTCTGCTACTCATATCATAGATAACATACTGTAGGGCCACAGGCAAGGCTCCTAACCTATTTAACCTTTTTCTTCCTTATTAGGAAAGAACATTATTTATTATAGGGAAAGATCATTAATATTAATAAAATAATGAATAAAAAAACATTTCCATAACAATTGTTAGAAACAATGCTTATAAATATTACTGAATATGTCAAAGATTAATACCTGCACAACATTCCTATGAAAGGGAAAATCACGTTCTTTGGGGCAAAACGCAAAATCAGACTGTGGAAAGCCTCCAGTGATGACGTCTGAAAGTTGTGGCTGAGCTTTTCTATATCCTTGAGAACTCTCTTGTTGTATAATAGCTTTTCCACTTTATGGAGCGCTATTGATCCTGTAGCCAAACAGATAAAATATGAAGAAAATCTCAATTTTACTAGTTTATTGTCATTTTATTGTCATTTGTCTCTCTATACAGTCATACCTGGTTGGATCCATTTTTTTGGATCCCTGGAAACTTTGTCTGGGTGTTCACACTTGGGGAAGAGGTGGTTCTCATGAACATGTACATTTTGTGTTCTGCACAATGAACGGATGTGGTTCTGCAGTGAATTCCACTTCGCCACCTTTTCTGTCCCAGACTCAAAGGAAATCGCACTCCAGTAAACATGGTTTTTGATGCTGTGCAACCATTTTTTCAGCACCTCACAGTCCTTCATTTTTGAAAGTTTGTCAAGTTTCTTAGATAAACCTGTACAAAGTAAAAGCTTGGTTGTACAATCATTATTTCAAGATAATCAAATTACCACAAAAATAAAAATGTACATGTTAGGTTGAACAATTAACTGAATAAGAATCAATTAATAATACAAAGATAAATAATTTCCTTTCTCAAAGTGCCACACGTCATAGAACTGAGTGATATTGCGGTCCCTCAGGTACTTCTGAATCTGCGGATGGTGATCGGTGACGATGTAGTCAACAGCTAAACCATTAGACTCGAGCTTATCGAGACAACGCTTCAATCCCTCCTTTTCCATATGATAACTTCCACCAACCTCGTTGCTCTGTTGTTGGGTACACAACATTTCAAATGTATAAACAGAGTAGAGTATAAACAATAACAGATAAAAGAAAATGTAAATACATTTTTTAAATGCTTAATTACTAACCTGAACTAGTTGAAGATCCAGAATTTTGTTGGTTTCCATGTGCATAATGGTGTAGCTGCCAAATTTTGCTGAGTGTCCTATTGTAAACATCATAATCATATATAGAACATTACTGAGAACATCAGTATCATAATATTTTAGGAAAACTCAAAGACTATAAAATAAACGGTGTGATTTTTTTTAATATACTGTAAACGTACCTGGCGTGTCAGCACACATATCTCCAGCCACAGCAACATTTCCTCCCTCTTGCAGCTGTCTTATAAGATTCAGTTGATCTTGGTTCCACTTGTGTATTATGGTAGGCTCAATGAAATTCCGGGCATGAATCCTAAAAGTTACGAAATGCATCACCTGGAGCTTCATGGCCTTGAAAATCTATTAACATAGAAATCATAGAAATCATACAGTACATACATAATGAAACAACACAGTATTTTTTTGTGAATTTTATTGTAATTGTAATACCTTCTCTAGTTGTTTAAAAGATCCACCGGTAAAATACGTTGCAGTAGACAATAGCAGGTTTCCAAGTGGGGTACTCCCTACAATGGGCTGGCTCTGCCACTGTCTGTAGTAGTTACACTTTTCACAAAGCTGGGTGAATGCAACAAAAGTCCCCCTTCGTCTGATCTGGACAACACACTTTGTCTTACAAATTGGACAGGACACAAACAGCTCTCGAAGACAGCTTTCAAAAACAATGTATTTGTTATCGCTGTGGTCGGGCTGTGGATCTATCCTAAGGCAATATAAAAAGAATAAATATTAGGAAGTTGCTTTCATGTTTTATATATTTTTTTAAACACAAATGTATTGGTAAAAAAGTGTGTAAATATGTATTTATATCTTACGCCAATTCTGATTCTTCAGTAACAACAGAATCTGGGTTATATGTGGAATCGGTGGGTTCGACATTTAATTCTGATTCTTCTTCCTCATCTAACACCAGACGAGGTCTCTTACTGGGCCTGAAGACTGAGCCCCTTACTGGTGTTGAAGACAGCTGCACATCAGGAAACATCTCAGTTGTTTGGGTGCCCACATCATGACCATAATATGTTGCCTGAATGCCTATAAGTACAAAAAAAAGTAAAAAATACAATTACTCATAACCATCTGTCATGCTATTACAATTTTTTTACAGTGAGAAACATAAGCCACTTTCTAATACACATAAGTTTCAGTAGCCGGTATAACAATTATAATAAAAAAAGACAATGTGTACTAGAACTGGATATGATAAAGTAACACAAACACATTTAATGTCTGTATTTCATACCTTTGCTCCTTAAGTGGAAACTGCTCAATGTACCCATTGAAAGTTGTGTGCCCACTGATCGCATCTTTGGCTTTATCTCTGTGGCTACAGTTTCGGTCTCTATAGGGTCTGACTGACATCCAACTTCATGAAGTGTAGATGTAGTGGGGAGCTCTTGGGAACTCGAACCCTGCTGAGATGTTGTCTGTAAGAAATAATGACAATATGTAATCAATGATCAAATTACAGCTTAAAACATACATTTGTCATGTAAAATAGTAGGAAAAAATTAATTACTGGATAATAATCATTGGACCACAAAAATAAGCTTCATAAGCAAGAATTTCATATAATTGTTCTAACAAATTATATTAGTCATCAAAGGGATTTTTTTTGATTAAAGAGTGAAGATCGGTACTGAATGGAATCGTTACTTTTGTATTTTTAGAACGCTTATAGCCAAATATCTGTCGCTATAACTATTAACCCAAAACGAACACTAAACATTGGATTTACTATAGTAGCCAAATCAAACACAGAACCATGTTTAGCATGCCTGCAGATAAACAAACATGTAGATAAACAATACATAAACGCTCTAATCAAATAATGATATACACTAATTCCAAGTTCGCGGTTGAGATTAAGAAAAAAAGTTTGTAACGTTAACGTTAGGGGTTTGTCGAATGCATGAATGAGCATTTAACAAACTGGTTTGCTGAGCCAAACAGCGTTGTTATTTGTTCACTTCCTTGATACAATGTACAATAAGCAATACAAACTATTACAGTAAAACACATCGACGAAAAATAAGTCATACTTACAGGTTGTGGCCCGTAAACAGCTTCTGTTTTTAAAGTTGGAACTGCTCCATCTTTCAGGACAAGCCGTTGGGCGAATCCTGCATTGAACTCGCAAAGATTGTGTAAGCTTTCCTCCGTAAAATGAGCAGCACAGAGAGCGAGATTTGGGTAATAATTTTGAGGGACCGAGTTAAAAATAAATTTTAACCATTGATCCCTAACTTCCCCGTCCCTAGGAAGGCTGAACAAAGTGGACCTGCAATCCGGATGAAAATAACAGCGTTTCGTCGGCATCGCGGCAATGACACTCCAGAATACAACAACTCTTCTCAATCTCCACAGCAATATAAAATGGCCTCGCTCCCCACCCCGCCCCCCTAATTTATTATTCTCGGAGGAGGGGTTTTGGGCTTAGTGACGTCAGCAACCCTGGAGGAATGTCGTGTAGTCCCTACCGGCCGTTTGCTGTAGTCCTTAGAAATGGATTTCTTTAAAAGCAAATATCTCCCTTTGCTTAAAACTTTGAACGTTGTAACTTTGCAGATGTTGTTTATGCTCAAACAGGAACATTACACACTAGCTAAAGTTAGAAAAGTGAAATCGTGTTTTATCACCCCTTTAATTACAATCTACTATATATAAAAAACTTAATTTTAATGAAAAATAAAAAATAAAAAATATATAGTCATAATCTATGACAAAAATACTATTATAAACTAGTTTAGTGGATAAATCAGCAGCAAAATATACTCTAGATTCTAGAAAAATCATGGGTGCACAATAATTTTATAAAATCAAGTGAAATTTACAAATTAAAGTGAATAAGTCTGAAATCTGGTAAAATGTTACACATTGCTCTTTGCATTGTTGCATTGCACTAAAGGTGCCCATACAGAGCATCACAGAGCGCCTATGCTCATCCCGTGCACAGAATGATGAGCTTGAAACAACACAGAGTCACAGTGTGCAGGCTGCACTCTGAGTCCACATAGAAAAGTTAGTACAACACACATGTTGCTCTGCTCATGTTCATCTTCAGTTTGCTCTTCACAGCAGTTCAGTCAGTGTACTGTTTGAGTAAATGAATTATTCCGGGATATTGGTTAATTTAGACTCGGAGAGAATGTCAGCCACGTTAAAAAAGTGAACAATTTAAGTAATTTGTGGATTAATGATTACTGGAGGTGCGAACTGTTCAAACGATTCAGTCCGATTTGGTGAACTGGTTCAATCGGTTTACTAAGAACAACCGGTTAAATCGAACGATTCGTTCACGAACCGGACATCACTAGTACAAAGGGAAAAGATATTGATATGTGGTGTATTAAATCTGTGCGTTGGTTTATTGAGCATTTTCTTTGAACAGTTTTAAACCTCAGTAAACCTAAAGAGAGTTTCATCGTTTTGACTGTAGTAACCGAACGCGACATGCTGTACCTCATATGGAACTATGGAACAGCTTCAGAACACTTGAAATATGTCTAAGAAAATGTTTTGGTGCTATAGAATGTTTTTGTGCCTTTCGTGGGGCTCAACAATAACACAGAATAGTATACGCATAATGTCGGATTCGGATCGGTCTCGTCGATTTTCAGAGATTTTATTAAGGTAATACAAGTTTTTATTTTTGTGATATTTGCAAGGCCACTAAATTATTTTTTAGAGTGAAGGCAGCGCAATTTGTTTTGTGCTTCATTTTGTTTCCAGTGAGGGTGAACGGATGAGTCTGTAATGTGGGAGTTGATATGGTACCTTTAGGTCTTCATTAGCCGGAAAGGAATAAGATTGACTGCAGAATTGGGGTGATTTTCTGCACTAAGGTCTTCTGTTCAGAGATATCTGCTCCTAAGGGTGTGAACTAAACCATGTTCTCTCATGAAAGCCTTGAGGGAAATGGCTGAAGCTTCAAAATCTGAGAAGCAGTAAAATGCAAAGCATTGCCCTCATGGGAGAGCTGCTGCCAAACAGCAAGGCGCTAACTAGATTTACTTGCGTAATTAAATGAAAAAATAGGAGCTAAATGCATGTGTCTCATATAGATCTCGCAAACTGCTTTGGCCTAAAAACTATTTTAGGCTTTTTCAGGGATGCTGTATGTGTGATAATTTGCTTTAACACATGCATTTTTTGAAGGGCATTGAAAGAATTAAACCCCTATTCTAGTTCCTTCCATTGCTGTTCTACTTAAACCCAGTGGGAAATTCTCTTCCCATCTTAAGCAGACAGTGGAGCCAGCAGTTATTACATTACCCAATTTCTTCACTGATAGCGATATTAACAGTCTTCCCACTATAGGTTCTTTTTCACTAGCTCCATTTTGCTTTTAAAAGATTTGCATTTGGAGCTCTGAGAACTTGGGAGAAATTTTATTTCTCTTGAGCTCGGACACAATTGAAAGTAAGCACATAAAAGAAGCTAAGGACAAGGGCATTAATCTCTCTGCGTAGTGTTCATATTGAAACATTTTAGTGCTCATGATGCCGTGTCCATGGTTTAAAGTTCCATAATAACGCCTCTCCTTGGCAAACACACACTCAGAATCTCTTGAAGTCATATATCATAATTTCTGAGCACTTTGCTCCTTGTTGGAAATGGTGTTCACCCTTGCTCGCTCTTTAAACATATTAGGTCCAATATAAAGGGGTCAGAGTCCCTCTGCTTTCTTGATGATAAATGCTTTTTTTCTTGCAGAAGTCCTAGTCTGAGATCAGGACGTGGTGCGCCCAGTCTCAAATCCATTTTGTTCTCCATGCAAGGCGGTTGCCGGGGTAAATACTGTAATTTGATAGATGGCACTCATTAATAGAAGGTGCCTGCAGCCTTTTAGTAATAGCCCTTTGGTTTCTTTTCCCCATGTTGTTTAATCTGCAGAAACAAAGAGGTATTTGTGTCCCATGCTAGTAGAAGCCAAATTGATATTTTAACACAGTGTTTAAGCATCTGGGACATAGCTGGTGAGTTTTGCCCTTCTGGCTTTATTGAAAGAGGAAAGATCAAAGGAGGAATGTGTACGTTATTTAATTCATTGACTCAGATGACACAGGTCCAGGCAGTGTAGTTTCCTCCTCAGCGGTTTCTGGTTCGCAGCATTTCTGTCAAGGGACATGGGGATTGAGCTGTTGTTATAAGGCATGGCTCCTCCGTTCATGTCCCATTCAGTCCCATATCTCAGGAGATGTTTGCTTTCATTACGCTGTGTTCTCCTTATCGCTCGAGATGACTGCACCATACAGCTCCACATTGTTATACCTCATGAGGAAATCTGCTGCTCTTGCTATTTTATACATTAACTAAACTCGGTTTATTACTATAATTTTTGTCCATTTACCTAATACCATTTTGTCAGCATTAGCCCTTACAAAAGGAAGTGAGATCTTTTAGTTCTTCATCATTTGTGCATGTATCAGTGTTTTTATACAGGGACTTATAAAAGTCAGGTAACATTTCAGAGAGCTCATCTGGTTTTGTAAGAGGGGTAGATGATTTCTTGGATTTTAACTTTGATACTCAGTTTTTTTTATGGATTGTTGTTTTTTAGACGTAGTCCTAGTAGTCTGGTTGCTCTATTGCTGTATTCATAGTATTTTTGCTTAGCAAACCTCAATCTGCCTTCTATCTTACACGAAAGTAATGTATTAAGTTCTCTACATTCTGCAAGCAACTCATCTAATACTACCTTTGTCGGGGCCTGTTTATGTTGTTGTTCTAATTTAGTAATGGTATTCTCTAACTGTTGTTGTCTATGTTCTCGCTCCCTTTTTTTGCACTAGCAAATGCGATAATACGCCCTCTCAGATAGGCTTTAGCACAGTCCCATAATGTTAATGGTGATATCTCTGGAGTAGAATTGGTGTCCAAGTAGAACTGTAATTCATATTTTATAAATGTGAGAAATGCATTGTCATTGAGCAAAGATGCATTAAATCGCCATTGTCTGGATATCGGTCTATGACCTAGATCCCATAAAATTGTCAAGGGTGCGTGGTCTGAGAGTGTTATGGGCAGTATTTTAATATCAGTTACTCTATGTAATTCTGACACGGGGGTGAATAAATAATCAATTTTTGAATATGATGAATGCCTAATAGAGAAAAAGGTAAAATCTTTAATATTTGGGAATTTCTGTCTGCACACATCCACTAGGCCCATCTCCCTTAGTTGCCCAGACAACATCTTGCTCATTTTAGGGAGAGGGGATTTTGGGGTCGGCTTCCTATCCATAAACTGTGACAAAACACAATTGAAATCTCCCCCCAACAAGAGGATCCCTTTGTTTGCAACTGTGTTGCAAAATAAGCCCAAAGATAGTTTTTACAAAATTTGGCTCATCTTCATTTGGAGCATAGACATTCATTAATGAAACGCCTACACCATCAATAACTCCATTTACCAGGATAAATCTGCCTTGCGTATCTTTATGAACTTCAGTGGATGTAAAGTTCAGATTTATATGAACTAATATGCAAACTCCCCTCCCCTTACCTGATTTATGGGATGAATAAAAAGCCTTATCTGCCCAGGACCTTTTCAGCTTCTCATGTTCTGCATCAGACAAATGTGTTTCCTGGAGAAATGCTATCTGACACTGTAGTCGTATCAGCTGATTAAAAATGTTCTTCCTTTTAATGGGACTATGCAGACCCTTTACATTATAGCTTATTGTCTTAAGAGAACCCATTGTCTTGTTTATGATAGAAAATGGAAGCTTTGAGGCATGAGATTACTAAACAGGGTAGTAGTGTTTGTTGTGTGCGCGCGCGTGTATGAGTATGTGTATGCCTCAGCATTGTAAGACCGAGAAGAAGAAGAAAAATAAATAAATAAATAAATAAAAAATCTATTAACATTACATATCAGATTCAGGACCTCATAGAGAACACCAAACAGTATAGCATGAACACTTCCCAGGGGGAACATGGGATTTAACAAAGAGGGAAGAACTTCCCTTAACAGTCGAATTCTAAACCAAAACCAAAAGTTTACCAGGCCTTTGTACCTTCCCAGCCTAGTCTGACAGAAGGGTTAGATCTGAGTACCCTTAAGCTCCAGCAGAAACATATTTCACCTATGTTAGTTCGGGCAGACTATCAACTTTTTAACTGCCGTAATTCGGCCATAGAGTGATTTCATGGACTGAATGATTTAAGCCATGATAAATATTATAGCTAATCATGTATATTGGCAGTTTCCGTAGATCAGTTCTCTCATTTATTCAGCTATTGTAACGACCGTCTCTTGTCTTGTCCGATAGATAGTTATTTATACATTTAAACATCTTTAGACCATAATGTTGTGTCACTTATCCATTCGGTTACATCTTCCTAGTCTATGAAACATACCTATTACTCACTTTGCGAAGTTGTTACGATGGTGTTCGTCACAATCAATGAATCAATGAATTCTCTTTCATCGCCTTTAAATGAGATCATGAGTTTAGCAGGGTAGAATAATCCATAGCGGACATCTGGACGGTTGTAGATTCGTTTTTTCACTTCTGCGAATGCCGCTCTGGCTTTTGCAACACTTGCTGTGAAATCGGGAAAGATGGCTATCTGTTGTCCGTTGAACTTTAGTGGTGCCAGCTGTCTCGCTTTCTTCAAAATCTCCACCCTATCTTGGTAATAATGCATGCGAACAATTACGGCACGCAGATTCCCTCCTGATCCTCTAGGTGCCAGGCTTCGATGAGAGCGATCCACTTGCAGTTCTCTTTCTATTTTAAGCACTTCTCGAAGCAATTTAGACACCGCAGTTGTGCTACTTGAGCCCGGAGTTTCGGGTACTCCCATAATCTGCACATTGTTTCTCCTCATCCTTCCCTCCAGGTCTTCACTTTTGTCTTCCAGATTTTTAACTTGGCTTACCAGTTTGGTAACTGTTGTTTGCAATGTTACAACTTCGTCTGACCATGTTGATAGCCCACCCTCCATATCTCTGATGTTGGCATTCACTTTGTCCAGTTCGGTGCGCATAGCTGTTCTGTTATTAACAATTTCTGATCTCATTTTTTGTAACTCACTTTTGAGAAAAGTCAAAGTCCACCGCCAACACCGCTTTCATCTCGGATCGTATTATTGAGCCGATCTCCGATCTCATGACATCCAGGATTTCGGATTTTAACTCGTCCGTATCCGTTTAATCTCGTCCATCTTGATGGGAGATGGAGGTTTGACTAGCTTGACTGACAGACCCCTTCTCTGCAGAATCGCTGGGCCGCGGATTTCCTGATCCGTCATACTTGAATTTCCTGAGTTTTGCTGCCATGATTTCTTTTCTCGACGTCTCTGTTTATGCACTGACAATACCTGTAATTAATCTGCCGATGAAATATGTTCTGTCTGCAATTATTCTTGAAATAATGAAGTTTCTGTCGGAGCTCTAAAAAAAACAACTTACGCCATGCTTTGCTCACGAGCACCCCGGAATTCACACTTTTGATTACTCCAACACTATCCCAGTGAATGCATTGTAGAAATGTTAGAAACAGTTTTGTCTTACTTCAATGGTATTATTTGTAATTACTTTCAGATGTTACTTTTTTTTTTCAGTTGACTGATAAGTTTTTGCCTCATTCTGTCACGGCAGGGATCCAATGAGGCACGGAGATAGAACCAATTGCAGGTAAGTCATTTATTAAAGGGTAAACCAAAGGGGTAAACAGTCCAGGCAGGGTCAAAACCAGAATATCGAACATAAACAAGACACGAAGACAAGGCAAAGCAAGGCAAGAAGCGACGGACATGAATAACTATCGGACATTAAACAAGGACTCCGTAACACAGACTCAGACAGACCGGGTATAAATACACAGAAGGATAATGAGGGAACAGGAGACAGGTGGGGAACAATCAATTACTAACAAGGAGGAAGGTGACCAAATAAGGGAACAGGAAGTGATAAGGTGACAGACACCGTGAGAAAGGGGGACATCTAGTGGAAACCCAGGGACACAACCCAGACCCTGTGACAGTACCCCCCCCTCTACGGAGCGGCTCCCAGACGCTCCACGACAGACACAAAACAGAGACCAGGAGGGAGGCGGACAGGTGGAGGCTCAGGGGGAGGGACGGAGGGCCAGAAAAAAAAATCATGGCGAACAGATAACAGAAGTGTAGACACAAAACAGAGAGACCAGGAGGGAGGAGGACCGGAGGAGGTTCAGGGGGAGGGACGGAGGGCCAGGCTCACAGAGAGGAACAGGGACAGACATTAACACAAAAACCAAAGGAAAAAAAAACAAAAAAAACAACATGAAGCCCCCCAGGGCGGAGCAGAAGACCACCACACCCTTGTGGTCAAGGCCAGAGCCCTCCAGGGCGGAGCGGAAGACCACCACAACCGTGTAGTCAGGGCAGGCGCCCCCCAGGGCGGAGCGGAAGACCACCACGTCCATGTGGTCAGAGCGGAAGCCCCCCAGGGCGGAGCAGAAGACCACCACGTCCGTGTGGTCAGAGCGGAAGCCCCCCAGGGCGGAGCAGAAGACCACCACAACCGTGTGGTCAGAGCGGAAGCCCCCCAGGGCGGAGCAGAAGACCACCACGTCCGTGTGGTCAGAGCGGAAGCCCCCCAGGGCGGAGCAGAAGACCACCACAACCGTGTGGTCAGAGCGGAAGCCCCCCAGGGCGGAGCAGAGGACCACCACGTCCTCGTGGTCGACGCCAGAGTCCCCCAGGGCGGAGCGGAGGACCACCACAACCGTGTAGTCGACGCCAGGGTCCCCCAGGGCGGAGCGGATGACCACCACCCCCCTGTGGTCGATGCCGGAGTCCAACAGGGCCGAGCAGCAGCCCACCCAGTGACTTGATTTGACTCTGAACGTTCAACGGTGACCCGCCCTGACTCTGGAAGGTCATCAGTGACTGGCCCTGACTCTGGAGAGTCCACTGGGACCTGACTCGACCCTGGAGAGTCCACTGGGACCTGACTCGACCCTGGAGAGTCCACTGGGACCTGACTCGACCCTGGAGAGTCCACTGGGACCTGACTCGACCCTGGAGAGTCCACTGGGACCTGACTCGACCCTGGAAGGTCAACAGGAACTAGCCCTGACTCTAGACCGGTCTTGGGCACCGAATCTGGAACGGCATCGGGCACCGCCTCGGCCTCGGGAACGGCATCGGGCACCGCCTCGGCATCGGGCACCGCCTCGGCCTCCGGAACGGCTTCGGGCACCGCCTCGGCATCGGGCACCGCCTCGGCATCGGGCACCGCCTCGGCATCGGGCACCGCCTCGGCCTCCGGAACGGCTTCGGGCACCGCCTCGGCCTCCGGAACGGCTTCGGGCACCGCCTCGGCATCGGGCACCGCCTCGGCATCGGGCACCGCCTCGGCCTCCGGAACAGCATCGGGCACCGCCTCGGCATCGGGCACCGCCTCGGCCTCCGGAACAGTATCGGGCACCGCCTTGGCATTGGGCACCGCCTTGGCATCGGGCACCGCCTCGGCATCGGGCACCGCCTCGGCCTCCGGAACAGCATCGGGCACCGCCTCGGCTTCCGGAACAGCATCGGGCACCGCCTCGGCCTCCGGAACAGCATCGGGCACCGCCTCGGCCTCCGGAACAGCATCGGGCACCGCCTCGGTCTCCGGAACAGCATCGGGCACCGCCTCGGTCTCCGGAACAGCATCGGCATCGGGCACCGCCTCAGCATCGGGCACCGCCTCGGCCTCCGGAACAGCATCGGGCACCGCCTCGGCATCGGGCACCGCCTCGGCCTCCGGAACAGCATCGGGCACCGCCTCGGCATCGGGCACCGCCTCGGCCTCCGGAACAGCATCGGGCACCGCCTCGGCATCGGGCACCGCCTCGGCCTCCGGAACAGCATCGGGCACCGCCTCGGCCTCCGGAACAGCATCGGGCACCGCCTCGGCCTCCGGAACAGCATCGGGCACCGCCTCGGCCTCCGGAACAGCATCGGGCACCGCCTCGGGAACGTCCTCTGGGCCTTGAGGAACGGTAGACGCCTGTCTCCTCCTCCTCCGCCCTCTATTTTGGCGAGTCGGTGACACCTTGTCTGGAGACTCAGGCGTTGAGTCGGCCATCTTGTGCTGTGGCTCTGGGCTGGCGGCCAGTTTGGGCAGTGGTGCTGGACTGGCGGCCATCTTGGGTTGTAGCGCTTGGCTGGTTGCCATCCTGGGCAGTGGTGCTGGGCTGACGACCACCCCGCCGGAAGAGACAGAAGTGGCTGGGGCATCCCACCGAAGCCGATGTTGCAGGTAGCGCACAAATTCCCAGAATTCCAGTGTCTCCAACTGCGCCATCTCCTCCTGAGACACTGGATCATCCAGCCCGCCATTAAAATAGTCCTTTAGGGCGGCATCGTTGTATCCCATACCCTCGGCCAGGGACCAGAACACCTGTGCCAGGGCACCCACCTCATTGCCCTCTTGACGGAGGGCGATCAGCCGGAGATACTGAGCTCTCCGCTCCGCCATCTTGGCTGGGGAACGGGGAAAAGACATACCGCTGGATCTCAGTGGGACGGAGTCGTTCTGTCACGGCAGGGATCCAATGAGGCACGGAGATAGAACCAATTGCAGGTAAGTCATTTATTAAAGGGTAAACCAAAGGGGTAAACAGTCCAGGCAGGGTCAAAACCAGAATATCGAACATAAACAAGACACGAAGACAAGGCAAAGCAAGGCAAGAAGCGACGGACATGAATAACTATCGGACATTAAACAAGGACTCCGTAACACAGACTCAGACAGACCGGGTATAAATACACAGAAGGATAATGAGGGAACAGGAGACAGGTGGGGAACAATCAATTACTAACAAGGAGGAAGGTGACCAAATAAGGGAACAGGAAGTGATAAGGTGACAGACACCGTGAGAAAGGGGGACATCTAGTGGAAACCCAGGGACACAACCCAGACCCTGTGACACATTCTAATTAACAATCTCTGCAGTTATTAATCTTGTTACGGCATAATTTAACAATTTCTTGATAAAACTGCTTTGTAATGTCATGATTCTATCAAGCCCATGTGAAAATAATACCCAATTAACTTTTTACTACTTATGAAACTGTAAAGCACAACATTAACCAATAGGGTGGAGCTTAACAGATAAAATCAAGCCTCTACAGTAGTTTTTGCAATAAGTAATAAGCATTAATAAGTAATAAGCAGACTGCACAGGTAATAAGCAGACTGCACAAAAAGATATGAGTGAATTAATAGGAGAAATATTGTATAATCCAATGTTGAGAATGTTGTTCGGATGAATGTTGTTCGACTTGAATGGCTTCCTCTGACTCTCAGGCCAGGTTTCGTTTCTTGGGGTCAATAACATGCATTCAGGTGCAGCAAAGTCTCCATCTTAGCTTCTGCCCTCTCACTATAGAGAGTCTGCAGTGCTCATCTTTTCTGTTCCCTTAAGTAGCAGAATTGAATGTCAGTTGTGCCAGAGTATAGCGGAAAGGCTCTGACCTCTGCTTTGTTTGCAAATCACGGCTTGAAATAATTACACATCTCATCTGATAATTGTTCACTCTCATCCCGCCAGAAGCATCAAAGACCTGAAGGAATACGTATCATTCGCAATTAATGGACATTAGAATGGGCTTTTTTCAAAGGGCAGATTAATAGCAAGACAGCATTCTCAAGTGTCCGATATTTTGCTTGACTCTTGATCTAATTCAACTTATTTCCCGATGTGAATAACTCCCACTGAAAAATTAAATACTATACATGCTGTTTCTGCATCCTTGTCTAATCAGGTTAATCCAGTGCAGTCCAACACTGGGTGGTTTTAAATGTAATACTTGAAGCGTGACATCTCATAATCAGATTTGATTGGAGGACAAGTGTCATATGAGGATATAAGGTCATAAGTTATGTGCCTGGATCTTTGTATTATGCCAGATAAAAGATGCTAATTTCAGTTAAATGCAATCCAATTGGGATAAGCTTATTTTGCGGGACTTGCCACTCCTGTAAACAGCTGGGGCATTGGTCTGTTCATTACATGTACAAGTGAGCATTTTACATTTTTGACATTTTAGCATCTTTCAGAGGAAGCACAAATGGAGCATGTTAATCTTCCTTAAAAACACAGATGCTTTCTTAAAACCATTGCTCATGCAGAGCAACCCTCACTTTAAATGTGTGTGTGTGGCCTCGCTGAGCAATAGTGCATTGACTTAAAATGACTTTGGCCAGATCTGTATTCTCAACCAGTTTCCACTTCTTCCAAAATCTTGTTACAGTGGCATAAACGGTAAAAACCCATCAGATCAGTTTTTTAATGTGATTCTAAATCCAAAACATATCTGACATTTTTTCATCTTACCAAAATATCACAATTTTCTGTCATTAATATCCACAGTTATTAAATATTTGTTCATGTTTAAACAAGATCATCTTGAAGCAGCTATATGTCAACCATTTGTGAAATGTATTTTTGCTACATGCTTGACTCTCAGGACATTATGTGCAAAAATTTTACCTTTAGGGGTTCAACAGCTTATCACTGTGGTGGTTACCCTTTTTAGAGGGTACATATTGTGCCATTTAGGTACTAATACGTACAATTCAGATACTAATATGTACCTTTATGCTACTAGTAGGCACCCCTTAGGGGTAAATTAGCTACAAAAGTGTATCTTTTGAAAGGGTACCGCCCCTGTGACTGATGACGTGTACCGGAGCGATGAGACAAAACCAATAAAACCCATTACAAATTTGGCATCCAGTGGGGACATAATTACTGATTATAATGACTTATACTGTCTTTTTAAGAGTTGCGTTGCATCTCGCTTTCAAGAGGAAAACTTGAAATCTCATCATATGACCCCTTTAAAGTCCATGTGAACTGGAAGTTGCTACTGACTTCAGTATTGTGATATGATTTCTTTATTTTTGTAGTATTCTCATAGCTTCATAAAATTAAGGTTGAACCACTGAGGTCACATGGACTATTTAAACAATGTCCCTACAACCTTTCTGTGCCTTGAATGTGTCAATTGTGTTGCTGTCTATGCGGAGTCAGAAAGCGCTCGGTTGCATCAAAAATATTTTAATTTATGTTTTGAAGATGAATGAAGGTCTTACAGATTTGGAACAATCATGAGGGTGAGTAATTAATGACAGAATGTAAATTTTTGGCTGAACTATCTCTTTAAGAGTACATATTATTTCTCCTATTATCTATTATAGGATACTAATATGCACCTTTTAGGGGTAGATAAGGTACAAAGTTGTCCCTATAAAGGTATTGCCTCAGTGATAATCTGTTGTACATTTTATGCACAATTTTTCCTGATAATTAAGGAAACGTCAAAAAAAAAAAAGTTGTATGCATGAGTAGTCTTCTGCTCCTTTGAAAAATTAATTGGATACTTGTGATGCTTTGTGAAGATTTTTCTAAGACCAAGTTCACACAATCATGTAATGTTCAGTGCTGTCATGTTAAACATTGTGAGCACTTGTACTAAAAACTAGTCTAGATGTGCTGACAGTCTGTAGTCTTGGTGCATGATTGTTGTAACACAGCTGGTTATAATGGGACAAAAATTATATATGTGTCAAGAGATCAAATATGTGCATTGTGCTTTGCTGTGTTAAAAGCATCCAAAATGTCCATATACCCCTAAATGCAGTCTTAGACGGTGATGAAGAGCAGTTAGCTGCACTCCCTCCATTCAAATGCAGATTGCAAACTCTGGCCAGCTGCCAGCTTTACCAGATGAACACTGAATACTTGGGAATGGAGCTCCTCTGTCAGAAATGATGGACCCAGGAAAGTGGCTTCACAGTGAGGCCTGTTACTGCAGGCCTGAATAATGGATAGAGTTCAAAAGGTCTTGCTGACAGGGACAGGAGAGCCACACCGAGGAAACCCACATAAATTCTTCCACCAGACGCTTAATCTCAGACTGACGGCAAGTTTTAGACCCCTCATGGTTTATTCAGAAAGCTGAGATAGGTTAATTTCAGCTCCGCAAGAGGTCTGCTTCAAAGTAAAGGGTAATTTAAAAATGCAATAGTCATTGCCCTTAAAATATGAATACACTTTTGCTCTCAGAGCTGGAAAAAGTTAAATATAGTAAATTCAATTTTTGCCATTTGTGTGTATATAGGATGTATACATAATATGTTTAGAAATGTATGTTTTATCTTAAAGGAACACTCCACCGTTTTTTGAAATAGGGCTTATTCACATTATTTCCTATATTTAGATAGGTGGGCAAATGCATTTTTGCGTCAGTGCATGCATTGTTTTAATTTGACTGGGTCGGCGTTAGCTTAGCTTAGCTTAACACAATGAATGGAATCCTTTGTTGCCAGCTAGCATGGCCTCAGTAAAAGTGATCAAAAAAATAAAAAAAAACACCTAATTACTTCTTGTGGCCTGCGTATTCACAACGAGTACAAATAGTGATCCAGATTAACACTAGGCGATTTCCTAGGCAGATATTGACTTGGGACTATATTATGGGGAAGCACAGGCGAAGCACTGCTACTTCGGCGCAGAGATATCACGCAACACATGAAATCCCACGACTTACGTCAACATACCGGCGTGAATAGTAGCTGCCTGGCTATTTTCCTTACAGTACACGAATGGCGATGAACATGGCTGATTTTGAGAGAGACGAAGAGGGTGACTTCTCAGACAGTCAAGAACCAGAACCATACCTATTTGAACCAGAGTTTACAGAAGACGAGCTGCGTGCTTTGGAAATAGAACGACAGGAGGAGGAGATTGCGACCGCTCGTAATGAGAGCCAACATGAACTGGTGGTGTGAATGTGGGGGCATATGCCAATCTATGCCAACGGAAATAGAGTGTCTGTGCTGTAGAGAGTGGGACATGTTTTTGCCATTGATGACCAGGCTCAACACGTCAAATCAAGATGAGCGTGCCCGAAGTTGTGTCACATCTACAGAGGATTTCACGGCACTGATCCATTCTGCAGTACTCGATTTTTTTTTCCGGTCTGACAAAGTGAACTGGAAAAAACGCCCCACGCCGAATGGACCAAATGGACAGCTGTCCACAGAGTAAGTGATTATTTTAATCATGACGCATGTATAGATCGACCCATATTATACCTGTATTCACATAGAGTTGATGTTTTCACAGGCAATATAGGTTATATAGGAAGAGAAATAAAAGACAACTTACATGTGCACTTTGTTCTTCCTGTGTTTGAAAATAGATGGGACGGCCGTATCTTTAAGACGTAGTACCGTCTTTCTGGACCCATATTCCACTTTTTCAAAGTAGTCCTCTGGTGCAAAATGTTCTTCGCAAACACGATACTGCTTTATTTTGTTGAGAGGCGTTGAACTACAGATCTTCAGAGCTGCTAGCCATTTATTTCTCAGTTCCACATTAGATGGAATTCTGTGAAACATTACATTCGTGTATGTCCTTTGCTTGTTCTCACAACCTTTTGCTATGCAGGTAATAACCATGTTTGCTGTAACTTCTCAAAATAAATCATCCAAAAGTGAAGACACTCGGTGCAGGTCACGCCGGTATGTTCTTCTTCTTCTGTTTTTTTGACGCGTTGCACGCCGCTATGTTGACGGAATTCGTGGGATTTCATGTGTTGCGTGATATCTCTGCGCCGAAGTAGCAGTGCTTCGCCTAAGCAGCAGTGCTTCGCCTGTGCTTCCCCATAATATAGTCCCAAGTCAATATCTGCCTAGAAAATCGCCTAGTGTTAATCTGGATCGCTATTTGTACTCGTTGTGAATACGCAGGCCACAAGAAGTAATTAGGTGGGTTTTTTTATTTTTTTTTGATCACTTTTACTCAGGCCATGCTAGCTGGCAACAAAGGATTCCATTCATTGTGCTAAGCTAAGCTAACGCCGACCCAGTCAAACTAAAACAATGCATGCACTGACACAAAAATGCATTTGCCCACCTATCTAAATGTAGGAAATAATGTGAATAAGCCCTATTTCAAAAAACGGTGGAGTGTTCCTTTAAGGAAATTCTTGCCTCTTACATTAATACCTTAGTGTTGCTCAGTGATGCAGCCTTTTTCTGCTTTTGTCCACATAGGCAAGTGTGTATTCACATTAGCTTTGCGTCTCATGCACCGGACACTTTCCAGCAGGGGAGGGGTGCAGATTTACCGGGTTTGTACAGTCTCATAAAGATTTCACAGGCAAGCTCTAGGGGGATTAGATGAATTAAAAGTTGACTCTCTGCATACTAAGTGTGTGTGTGTGTGTGTGTGTGTGTGTGTGTGTGTGTGTGTGTGTGTGTGTGTGTGTGTGTGTGTGTGTGTGTGCGCGTTCGGACATTATTAGCGATGGGGCTAAGGAAGTATAATTAAATACAGCCGCACAATGCAGTCTCAAACTACATCAAAGACAATCCATTCCAGTCCCTGGTGTCTAAATTTAAAAGTAAATATGGAGAAATCTCAGCTTCCCTTCAGTCTCGCTGGAGATAGATTAAGTTTTATGAGGAGTTAGATGCTTTTCCACCGATTGAGGCACAAAGAGAGTTACAGTTCAGATGACTAACTTTCTTTTATCTTGTGGTCGGAGTATCTCCTGTCAGCTGTTATCTTCAAAATGTTTCATACAGGATGTTAGAAAAATGTGGAATGCTTGAGAGCTCTTTTGCATTCAGTGCACATATTCTTTTAGTTCAACACGATTCTGCTGTGCTTCTTGTGAAAGGACACAGAAATTGTTTTTACTTATTTTACTTTAAAAAGAGTTAATTTACTACTAATTTACTATGTAGTTCATTTACATTTCTTGCAATGAATTCTCAAAAATCATGGGCCAAGTTCATACCGCATATGTAACTCTTTACTGTAAATCACAGTCCATTCATTATGTTTTCCATCCAGGCTTGCATGGGCTTCAGGCATCCTTCAGTCGTGCAGTAGGCTTTGCTGTGTTTACTTGTTTTCTTCATTTTCCAGCATAAACATCCTAGGGGAAGCATCGCCAAGCATGTCCCGAAAAAAAAAAAAGAGAGAGAGAGAGAGAGAGATAAGATGATGGTGTGGTATGGTAGTATTTTCACAAACCCTTATTTTAATCCATGTAGCTTTCAAATCAAATATGCACATAGTTATGGCTCTCAGAGACAAGTGAGCAACACTGAGTGTAAAGTGTTTTGTTCCTTTACCCACTCCAGCTTCCACCTGGATGATTTAGAAATAAATAATTGATGGGTCTTTTAACTGACCCGCTGTACCTTTGACTTCACACTCCTCTCCTTCATCATAAAGAAGGTCTACTCCAGTAGGTTACTAAACATCATTAGTTTGGATTTTTCATTTCTTTTTGGTGCTTTTTCTGTGTTGTATTTGCAGTGCCTTGCCTCTTTCAGGGTCAAGTTGGAAGTGAATACAGACCTGGAACTTTTTTTTTTTTAATTTCCCAGATGATTCAATTCAGTTCAATTTAATCTCACACCCTGATCTATAATATAGAACTGGATTGCTCATGATGTCATGAAAGTGAAGCCGCCTCGCTGCCATATTGGTAATCCCTCTTGTGTGTAAACGTTCTATTGAATTAATAGGAAATTGTATGATTTTAATGAAAAAACATCACCTAACAATTCAGCGTTTATACATTTTAAGTATTTCTGTACATTATTACAGTGCAAACACCCTAGGCATGTAAACGGTTATTTTTTTAAATGTCGGGAATTTCCCCTACTTATTAAAAAGCTGTGTTCATTACAGTAGCGAATATCATGAATATGAAAAACATCAGACAGACATGACCTCAACATATAAAACAAACGACAAAGTTCTCATTCTGAATTTATTCAGAGAAATAAATGACTAACGTTATATACAGCATGAATTTAAAGACATAAAGCTTTATTCATTGTATATTCAAATCCATTTCTGTTACTAATACGTTCATGTTTAATAATTCCTGAAAAATTATGTTCATAAAGAAATAGGCTGTATTTTGTGTTGGATCAGTTAACTTACCTGTGTCGTTAGCAGTGTTGGGAAGGTTACTTTGGAAATGTAATAGGTTACAGATTACAAGTTACCCTGTTTAAAATGTAATAGTAGTGTAACTTTTTCAATTACTTTATTAAAGTAATGTAACTAATTACTTTTGAGTACTTTTTGATTACTTTCTAAATTTGTGAAAATTAAAGAATAATAAATAAAAGCATATACATCAACTTAAATACAGTTATCTAATAAGCATGTGACGTATTTTTTGTAATAAACTCCTGAAATATTGGTATTTTTTTGAAACTGCTGTCTCTGTATATGATGATAGTTTTCTCAAAATAAGTAAAATGCTCATTAAGTGACACAAAGCAGTTCTAGAAATTATGTTTATGTGCTCGTGTACTCCTATATTGAGATGGCAGAGGTTGAAAACACTGCGAGCTTCAGTAGGCCTATGTGTAGTAAATGAAACCATGTCTTTGCCATTAATTTACAGGAGGGGCGGACTGGGAAAAAAATTCAGACTGGGAAATCCAAACTCACACAAACAAATTCATGGACAAAACTATTTTTTTGTATGGACCTGACATAAAACAGGTTTAAATCTTTAATTTGGGGACATGCAAAATAATTAAAAGTTCTCTCCTGAACTGCACCTTCTCTTCAGTCTCTTTATTTTGCCCTGTTATCCATCTCTTTCATGACTTTAATACTCAAGATTGAACAAAACTATACTTTACAATACAATACTCTACAATACTACAATATCTTTATAGAAAAATCCTAATACTGTACACGAGTCATGTTTTTCCCTTACAAAAAATTAACCATGCTTTTATTAGCCTATATAAAAGTAAAATAACCTTGTTTTTTTTGCAAATGGATTTGTATTTATTTTTAAATAAATACATTTGTAAAATAATTGTACATTTTTGGTTATCACAGTTAAACAATAGTAGGCTAACCATTTTCTCTGGATTTATAGTTAAATATTAAAATGTTAATTTTCGTAAGGGTTGTGTTGTTGTTCAGTTGCTTTGACGCAATGTATTTTGTTTAAAGCGCTATATAAATAAAGGTGACATTGACATTGTTGTTGTCTGTCGTAGCTCCCCCTAAACCTATAAAAAAAATCTGTTTTTTTTTCAGCTAAATTACTACTGTAACATTACAACAGATAATAATGATGTCCTTTATATAGTATTTTGAGTGATGACTGATGAGCAACGTGCTGCTGCTTGATTAAATAAATAAAAAAACAAAGACAAAAAAGCATCTTTACAGATGAAACTGACCTGAAACCCTGAACAGTAGTTCTGCTTCTCTCTCTCTCTGTCCGAGTCTGATCCAAACCGTTTGGCGGAGGCGCGGAGAGCTCTCTCTCTCTCTCTCTCCCTCTCTCTCTCTCTCTCTCTCTCTCTCCATCTCTCTCTCTTTCTCTCCATCTCTCTCTCTCTCTCACTCTCTCGCATTGATTACTCTGAGTCTGATCCAAAACGTTTAGCGGAGGCGCGGAGAGCGCGCGAGTCATGACTAACACTTCATGATTTATTAGAGATTTAATTATCAAATGGCGGATTCGCAAATGATCACTTTAGTACATTCGGCAGGCAATTATACAATAATGATAATAAATAGTGGGGCAAAATCGACTGCCATGACACCGGGAATTGTCCCGTTTCTCCCGGTGTCCAGTCCGCGCCTGATTTCCACAGAAACGCAGAATGTGCAAGTCATATATTGCATTTTTGGGGCTTTATATTCACAGACACCAGTCGATGTCATGTTTTGATTCAAGTGTACTGACCTACTTTTGATTTAGTCATCCAAAATGTGGCATATTCCGTCCGCGTTAGGCATTTCGTTTTTATGAATGACTGTATTTCCGCATCCCGGAAATTATTAGGGCGGTATGTCTCAGAATAGTCAGTGCAATTTGGGAAAGAAATCAGTTAAATCTGTATGTGGATGTGTGTAAATATTCAAATGTAATCCCCTTTGTAATCGTAAAAAATTTCATAAGTAACTGTAATTTAATTACTCATTTTTTCTTAGTAACTGTAACTAATTACAGTTACAATAATTTTGTAATTAAATTACGTAACGCCGTTACATGTAACTAGTTACTCCCCAACACTGGTCGTTAGTGCACACCCACCTAAACGGTTTAAATATATCGCTTATCCTGCCCCAAAAGACCGTAAACACTGCAGATAACATCTGAAGTAAAGATGAATTTACACACACATAACATAAAAACGAATCCTATTTGACTGATTTGCTTCAAATCGAGTTATTTTAGGACAGCGGTTAGAATGTTACTCAATGGTGCTCTCTGCTGGTAGGGATTAGTAAGATAGCGGATCGAACACTTCCGGTGGCTTCACTGCCTGTTGGCAGTTTAGAATGCGATGAGCAATCCAGTCATATATAATAGATCAGTGGTCACACAGCATTTTTATCAATACAAATTATTCCAAAGCATCTTTATAGAAAATAAGGAAAATTATCTGTCTATCTGTGAGTTACAATTTTACTGTGGGGGGGCCTCAATGTATTCCTTTTTTTTTGCGCAAAGTATGGGTGGCATATTTTAATTTATGTAAGGAAACATATAGACATAAATGTACAGATGAGGAGATGAATCACTTCTGACTGGATTAACTTAATGTAAACATTCATATCCTGTTTTACTTGGTTTTAACAATGGGCTTGCTTCCCTTGTTAAATTGTATTATGAGCAGAGGTGGGTAGAGTACCCAAAAACTGTACTCAAGTAAAAGTAAAAGTACTTCTAGAAATATTTACTCAAGTAAAAGTAAAAGTACTAGTCTTGAATAGTTACTTGAGTAAGAGTAAAAGAGTATCGGATAAAAAATCTACTCAAGTAGTTAGTTACTAGTTACTTTGGGTCATATATACTGAGCCTATTTTTATTTAGATATATAGATAAAATGTATGTAATGTATGTGTGTGTGTATAAATGTATATATTTCATCAGCCTTTACTCCAATTTATGTAATTTATTATAAAACCCTGTCTGTTTACTTAAGTAACAGATATAGGTGTCATACCATAACATATTTTTAATATGACTGACTTTATATTAAATGTAAATTTAACATTGAAAGTTAATGTGATATAAATATTGCTACTAATCTTTCATTGTTCAGAAAGAGAGCAAATAACATTTACATTATTAAAGATAATTTTCACAGACAGTCTAGATTTCAATCACTCTCAGAAACTCCCATTAAAATCACTGAAACTGTTAACACTGTGAAATCAATATTTAATTAAAGATTCGTACAAACATCTGCACTTTGTTGTTTCTGACGAGAGAATTCGCCAGAAAGAGGTATTCAGTCAGTGAGCGAGTGAAGGAAGAACCGGAATTTTAGCGATGACTCATCGGAACACCTCTGATTGGCCAATGCTTTAATAAGCTCAAAAGAATCATGTGTGATTGGTTATAATGCGCAGCGCTGCATGCACGCATCTATCTCTGGCTCAGCGCCAGCAAGCCATCACAGATCTGAATTTAGCAGCTGATTATATGACTTGCTGAACGTACTCACGCCGGTGTGATTGTATTAAAATTAATAAAATCTTAATCGGCTATTTTTTGTCTTTTGGAAGCTGCATTCAACTTGACTCCCCTATGTTATAAGCCACACACGTACAACAAACTAATGTCAGTGGTATCGTGTACTGTAATCGAATGTAGCCCAAGTTATTACCTGTTAAACAGTAGACAGCACACGTGGTGATCATCTAATAAGGATCTCCATCGCTAGCAAATAATAGCCTTTGCAGATTTCAATTCAGTGCAGTTCCAGCCACGTTTTCAACGCTCTTTCTGTTCTTAAACGTTACAACTCCGAGTGAACCACTTCAGACGCTCAGCGCGTGCGTCAGGGAACTGAACGACTCATTCAAACTGATTCATGAACCAATTCACTCGTTTGCCAATTGGTTTGATCAAGCCTTTGAACAGAATTGACTCAAAAGAATGAATCATTCGCGAAAGGGCATCGCTCATTGCCCAGAGAAAAGTAGGCGGCGCGTTTGGAATAAGCACCTAACATTTATTGCATTAAGATAAAGTAACGAGAGGAGCGTCGCCCAAAGTAACGAAGTAAAAGTACAGATTTTCCCCAAAAAATTTACTCAAGTAAGAGTATAAAGTACCCATCTTTAAATATACTCCGAAAAGTATTCGTTACCCCAAAAAATTACTCAAGTAAATGTAACGAAGTAAATGTAACTCGTTACTACCCACCTCTGATTATGAGTAAAGCATCAGTGTAATGCGAACTACAAATTTGCTATAACTTCTTCAGTTTGAGTTCTGCTTAATATAATCAGTTACTGAGTTCACATCATTTTTTTCCATTAGGTGCAATGAACTTTCAGCAAATTTTTGAGTGGAGTTACCTTATTTCATGTAATAAATTTGACTGTTAGGTTTACAGTGTGTGTGAGTAATGCACTCCTTAATTTGCTTAATGAAAGTATACTTTGAGATTGCATTGCCAAACATGTTTCTAGTTCATTATTTTCATTGTGTTTATTTAGCGCAGCAAGTAATTTGTGTGCGATGTATCTGGTAACCATGATATCTCATGCGCATACTGCTGATCCATAAGTAAAATCACTTTAATATGGAGTTATACGGAGTGTGAATTTGTAGGTTTACTATTGAAAAGCTTTATATTTAAATGTGTGTCCTACCAAATCAACACCACCCCCAAAAATCTCAAATGTCAAGCTCATGGAGTAAAGGCTGTTCACTCATTTCTGTTTAAGACAGTAAGAGCAGCGATCCACTGTCTGAACCGACATGTGCTACTGATCTCCAAATGCTCCACTGAGTTTGTGTTTTTATTGATTTCCTGTAAAGCAGCATTGAGCTCTCAAGGACAGGAGAAGCGGACGTGTTGTCTTCAGGTGTTGACCAGGTACTGATGGGGTTCAGCTTCAGAGGAGCACAATGGGACTGGGGAAGCAAAACTTATTATTATTGCATTATTGTAGGAGTCTTATGCAGCTTAAGGAATCACAATAGCAGAGATGTTTTTGGGTGTAGTGTCCTGACATGAGAATGAATCCCACGCATTTTAGATTGAATTACGTCATACAGAACTTTTCGGAACTGTTTCTGTCTTTCCTAATTAATGTTTCCAAAGGAAGGTCTTCCTTGTTGCTTTCACTCTGGTTTGCTCTTCAACACACTGTGATGTAAAACAGCATGATTCTCTATTTAAGGGTTGTGAAACATGATTCAGTCATTTTTTTTATACTTTCAAGAGAAATCGTCTTCTTTCCTCCTTTTTTCCCTAAAGGTTGAACCATCGATACCTCCACAGTGCTTGAAGGGAAGCATTTGTGAAATTGAAAAGAGAATCATGCTGAGCTTTTGTTAGCGAGCACACTGCAAAATACAGACAGAAACACTCTCTCCAAAAGAAAATTTGCAGCCATTATTACACGTGTGGAGTGCAGATAGTAAGTCCTCTGAGAAAACCATTCATGTTGATTTCTATACACTCTGTGGTTCTATAGAAGTGTTCAAAATGGCCTATTAATCGTTACACTGTGGACAATTTCAGAGAGGTGAAAGTCATTTAAGGCCAGCAGAAATTAGGAGTATTCCAGGGATCAGACTGTTCTTTACTAAAAAGATTCCTAGCCTTTCATCAGTGCTGGAACACAAGTACCATCTCAAACAGTGTCCCCATATTTTGAAACTCCTTTTTTGTTTTTGTTTTTTTTGTTTTTTTTTTTTACTATGAATATAAATTGCAGTACGGAGTCATACAGATGCTGCACATGCAATGAAGAGTTGACTTATCGTTGGCAAATGATGATTTTCTGCAGCTGATGAATAAAACTGAATCGGTTTCAGACTTTCAGACTAGTGATTTATTTGCAAAACTGGCAATACTATTTCAGGTTCTAAATGTCTTATATAAAACAGATATGACTTGAGACAAGGATTGCTTCAATTGTCCTCATTTGTATGTCGCTTTGGATAAGATTGTCTGCTAAGTGACTAAATGTAGGCCTAAATGTAAATGGATTCATCAAAAATACAGTACTGGGGAACAGTAGTATTTCACTGAGTCTCGTGCCTTAGTAAATAGGATCTAGTGATTCTTCACTATGGTGTGAGATATGAGTATGCAGAAGTAGTGCTGAAGTCACACTAAAGATATACTGAAGTATATTTGATTGTGATAAAGTTGAACTATCCTATACTTCAGGTGCACTTTAAATATCATGCATTAAAAGACTGATGTTATTGGAAGTTCACACAATCCTCATCTAACAGTGACATTTTAGGCTTAATATTAAGAAATGTGCATTGTGCACAAGTAGTACTCAAAATAAAATTTATATAATTTTTATATCAGTAAGCCTCAAGGGATATGTCAGTAAATGCTAAAACATTTGAACTATACTTAGTATGAAATAAATGTATCTTAAATACATTACTTTTTTACTAGGGTATGGACTTTTTTACAGTTAATATGAATACATTTTTCACAATGTCATTTCTACCACATCTTAAATGAATATTTAATAGCATTCTGTAGTGGAAAGGACAGTAATGAGTATTACATTTTGAACTTTTTTTCCGTGGTCTCATAGGAAATATCTCCCCCTAAGTACATTTCTGCAATACTGTTATTAAGTACCTTACTGCAGGTCTCGAGGCAGTTTTAAGTAAAACATCTAGTGAGTGGCACTAAAAAGCAGGTTCAATACGTGATCATGGTATGTTTTTGTTTTGAGTGGATGGATTGTAATTTTTTTTAAGATTTAAATTCTGGGTTTGGGACATGGGTAAAACTTTATCTTGAAACACATCATATAATCTATTTAAAAGAACATTTGATGGATGGATGGATGGATGGATGTTTCCATTAAAGTTATTTTTATGTTGTTTTCATCCAGTAAGTATTTCAGTGTCTCCAATTTAATTGTATTACTAATGCAATAAGCCATAAGAAAGTATTTCACCGTGGTTAAGAGGTGTTGCTATGATACAAAGTGAGGTGGCTCAAGTGGCTTAATGCAGTGCAATAGAAATATAATAAAAGAAATGGATGTTCAATAAATAATTGCATTTATAGTAATAATAACCACAATCAACTATTCATGCACTAAGTAATACAGATCATTACCATAAATATAGCTGTTTACGGCTGCCAAGCACTGTAACCATTTTAATTGCTTGGAGCAATGAGGATCATTAATAACTCTATTTGAGTAAAGTAATGTTTGTGGAAAAAATAACATTATCCTTTGCCTAATTATCCATCCTGTACCTATTTTCTCAAATTCTCAATTTCTCAATCCATGTCTGAATATAGTTATGTTGTTCTAATCCTTTTCCCTTCCAAATTCATCCCGAGATGGAGTTTAGCTATCTTCTCCTCGCACCAGTAGTCTATTGATTTTGCCCTGGTCTGACTTCAGAGAGGATTTTCTCGTTGAGATAATATAGTAGTGATATCACCTGAAATCTCCTGCCACTGCTAAGGGGCCAAATCCTTATCTCTTCTGACAGGGAGTCTGACTTTGCCAACTCCGAGGTGGCCTGTCACTCTCCTGACCTACCAAAGGTCTTCACTTTTTCTCACAGGCTTTGCCACAGCGCTGGGGCTCGCGAATAGTTCAGATAATAATGAAAGAGCTATACAGTCTAACGGTTATCTAACCAAGACCGTTTGCACTTGAAAATGCAGTTAATAGGGGGGAGACAACAGCCACTTAATGTGAAAGTGCTGTCAGCGCAAGCACCCAATCAGAATTCTATTGCAATTCCTGTTTCCTTGGAAACATTTGAGTATGCAGTAATCCTGGGATCCTGGGATGGTGTGTGACGTAGAGTTAAAGTGACATGTCTTGTTGGACTCCATAAAGCACCTTTCAGCGTATGAATATTAATGAAGCTTACTGTATAATGCTGCAGTGAATCCACCGTGGATATCTCTGTAAAACAGGAGTGAGAACTGGAATCATCCATTACTAATGCACTCGCTGTGCGCCGGACAAAGAGAATTTCTAACGTGCTCCAGTCCTTCAGCAAACCCAGAGGTATCTGCAAGGTTCTCACCACCTTAGCCTGAGGTTTTGTTTTAAGACAGAGTCTGAGAAGCATTCTGCAATTCTCGTCATTATTTCAAAATCTAGATGCTATCTAGATGCTTCACTGTGTTTAAGAATTCACTGAAGCTGACAGTTGGACAAATATGTGGTAAACAGTTTTCTTTAGAGCTGTTTTGCTGAGTAGATTGCAAGGTAATGTTATTTCTCAAGTGTCCCCCTGCACTTTTTTTAGTTTATTTCTACAGTAGATAACCAACCTTCTGCAAAACATCAATAAACATGTTTTATGGCATATATATCTGTATGAATCAGCAAGGCCATGGACATTTTTCTGCATTATGAGAAATAGAGTGAAAAAGGGAGAGGGAGAGAGGATATATTTTCTGTCAGACAGAGTTCAGTGAATATTCTTCTGAATCTCTGCATGAGGCTAATATAACACTGCTGTATTTTTATAATGAGGACCAAAACAGAGCAGAGCAAGTGTTAATAGGAGGCCAAGAGATTTGATTTCATTTGCATTGTTATGATATTAAAGTAAAATGTCACCAAGAGCACTTTCAGTTATTAAATATAGATTTTTTTCCTGTTCAAATTCAAAACCTGATTTTTTTTAGATATATATATATATATATATATATATATATATACATATATATATATATATATATATATATATACAGATCTCAGTCACATTGTGGCCACTTTGCCTTCAGTCAGAATGTAGCCCAAGACATTTTTCATAATAACTTTTTTTTTTTTTATTCCACAGTAAAAAGAAAGTCATAAAGGTTTTTGAACGACATGAGGGTGAGCAATTTTTAATTTTGGGGTAAATTATCCCATTTACTCAAAAAAGAGGAACATTGTAAATGTCCATTATTTGAGCATCATGGGTAGGTTGCCTACATCCAGGCTGTGCAGCACAAAGGCATCTAGCTGAGCTTGCAAGCCCGTACATCAGCAGCTGACATCTACGTTGAGAAGCCATTACAGAGGCCGGGTAGATTTACATCTGTCTCTGTGTGTGTGTGAATTTGCTTTTTATTGAGCGTCTCGCCTGTCCTGGACACTGCCTGTGAATTGCAGAGGTTTGTCAGTAAACCTGTCAGGGTTTACATTTTCAGAATAGCTCACTGTGCACTCTATCTGACGATTTCAGCCATTTTATTTCCTCGTCCTATAGAGGGATGTTTCTGATCAGATAGGGCATCCATCATAGGAGAACACAGATGGTAGAGTGCTACACGACACCACACAAAAGCACTCAATGGAGTTACGAGGAAAAAACATGGCTGTATTCCCTTTGAGTCTGCTGCCCAGTGTTTTTTCTTTTTTTATGAAAGAAATCAAACAGATCCTCACCTGGATTGAGATCAGTCATCGCTGGAGTGTGAACTGAGAGTGTCTCAGTGGGGAAATCACTGCAGGACTCTGCAGAAATAATCAATCTCCCTCAGAGCTTTTCCTGTGCCTTAATAGCCACATTCACTGTGTTAAATGCCCTGCTCGTGTGTTGTAACTGCCTAATTCAAACATATAACTGCCCTATTCACTGTACTAACTATACCATGCTGTGTCTTAACAGCCAGTAGGGTTTTAAGTTAAACCAGCCAGCTGCTCCCAATTTGTTTCTTTTTTGTTTGACTCTTTTCCTCTCTATCTTCCCTCCTTCATTTCTTCCAGTCTGTCTTCAGGCACATCTGACTGCTCAGAAGGCAGTTTTTGATTGGAACTCTGCCCATTATGCAGGAAGTCAGTTAATCATTTGCTGTAGTAAAAAAGTGGAGTGGGTAATCGGGTCTCACGTGCTCTTCTATCCAGCCGTGTTGCACAACAACATTCATTCATCAGGCCATTTTTTTTTTTTTTTTTTTTGGCTCTTGGCAGCAGTTCAAACCTATGTGGTCTCTCACAGTCTGCCTGGTTTTATTCTGTCATACAGCAAATTCAGATGACTTTTTCACTTTAGTTTGACAGATTGATGGATGGTCTTTACAGGCAAATTATGTGGAAAGCAGGGGTGTAGCAGCTATTATAACTTTTAGAAATGGTAAAGGGAAAACAGCCAGTTTATTTTAAAATATTCATTTTGCTTAGCTGTGCTTGGGGAAAAAATAGTTATCATTGTTATATGAAATAATATTAGAAAGTGATAGACATTTTTTTCCATAAATGAATCTTTATTGTAAATTACATACTATACATATGCTTATACTATACACTATGTACTCAGCAATCTAGTGTTTGAAGTTTGAAGTGTCCAACATTACACACATTTAGTTTTTTTCATCCAGGTATTTAAAGGGCATGTTTTCTAGTTCAAATTTTCAGTGAAATTTTCACTACTCAAGCTATTTATGCTACTGGTCATAATGGCTTAGAATAGTACATACAACTTGGCTCGCTAGCTTAGCACAGTGCTAGGGTGACCATATGTGCAATTTATATGGGACACAACCAGTCCAGGATTTTGATATTGCTTAAAACATCCAAAGTAGTTTGACTCATAACATGCAGGTATTGTACATAATCGACCAGTTGTGGAGCATGAGAAGGTCAGATCTACAGAAAACGATCAAAATGATGCAGATATGCTCACGTGTCTGTTCGTTCATTTGTCTTGAAGCGCGCTGCGCACCGATAATGGTGCACAAGAGTGATTCGAATGCATAAGGAGCCATCTGCTCTGCTCTCTATCGCGCTCGTGAATGTCATACAACGATCAATCTGCAAAATGCAAACAGACAAAACCTGGATATTTTAGGCAATATAGAAATCCTGGCAAGGACATCTCCCATAAAAATGGCCCGTATGGTCAGCCTTCATGGTGCTGACTGGTAAATTCATGTTTTGTTTTGTTTGTTTTTACATGTTGCATGGTCAAACTATACATTTCCATTCATTGTGTTATCTGTTAGCTTTGGTAATATTTTTACATATCACAGTACAAAAACTAGAAACAATCAAATAGTTAGCAGACAAATTTAGCCTACTTGCTTAGCATAGCACTCAATTCCCTAGAACAAGGCAGCAAGAGATAAGGTGGCGCTTAAAACAATGATTTTAAGACAAAGCAGAAGCCTCTGCCGGTCTTATGCAGCGTTCCATTTACCTTGGAAGTTGGATGTTGGAGCCTGGAATGATCCCGGGGAAGTAGCCATTGATAAAAACGGAAGAAAAAAAATGTGTTTTGCACAGAAGAGCCCAAACTATCATGTCCAAAGATAATGGTGCTAATAAATAATAGAGTTTCCGAATCTGAACTCTGACTTGAGGGGGGCACATTTCATGACGACAGCTGATTCAGCCTACACTGGACAGAGTGCAACAAGAGGGCTCATTTCCTCCACCAAAAAGTCTGTTCAACTGGTTTGGGTGCCAAAAGAAGTAGGGGAGTTAATGCTTGTCTGAGGAAGATTGACTTTCTTCATTTCCATGATATGGGCAATTTGCATGTTAGAGTTTCACTAGATTCCAACTCCTCAGAAGCCACAGATGAGAGGAAACTTGATGAGAGACTCGGTGCTATCTCTGCAGACTCTAGACTTGATAGTCCAATCTGGTGATAATGTCACAGTTAACTGTGATGTAAAATAAAACAATTTTACATACTAAATTAGTCTGAAATTATCCGTGGTCTATCACAAGTATTCCTTGTAACAACTGATTATTTTAATGATCGATTAATCTATTGGTTATTTTTTACATTCAATTTATTTACTCTAGTTAAAAAAACATACTAAAATGTATAATTGATAAATACATTAATGCATTACATGCAGATTGACTTACTTTTTTAATCAACATAATCTATGTAGTTGACACGTCCTTTCAGCCCTAAATCTTTGCAAATTTAGTGTTACAGCTATACATGTATACTACAGTCAGTCTTTAAAGGGAATATCTTATCCTCATATTCTGCCTTGTTGGTCATAATAACAGCATTTGAAGCCTTTTAAATATTCGACAGTTGCCCTCTGCTAGGGCTGTGGTTGACAAGTCTATATCCAGAAAAAAAAATAAAGTAGGTTCTGTATCTCGGTCTGAGAAATAATGAGCTACAGTTCTTCCTATCAGCAAGAATCTGTCAGCCAGCTCAGATCGCTGTCAGTCACTCATCAGAGAGAACTTGTGGTTCGTTCATAGGGTCTCATCCCTGGGGGTTCACACAGTCTGTCCGTGTTTGTCTGTTGGCTTATTTATGTTTCACTTTCTTGGTGCGCAGGTCTCAAGTGAGGGCAGAGGACAGGGTCTGTCCCGTCAGTCACGGCCCATCAGTTTTAAATTTTAAACACAAGTCTCTGTTTACTTACACTGTGCTCCTATAAAATGCCTTTGAAATTCATAAGGGAGAGGGGAATGAGGTGGCACAGCGCATTAAAAATTAGCCATGCTTAGAGCAGGAGAACATCTTCTAGTAGTGCAAGGGCTTATAGAATCACAACATCTGTGCTTTTTACTGATGTTGTTCTAGGCAAGGGTGTGTGCATGTTGGTCTGTTGGTGAAAAGCTGTTTGTTCATTTTAGCTATTTTATCATAAAAAAAAAGACATTTAAAATTTACAAATATATATTTTTTTCAATTTAAAATACATATATACTTACATATACAATATGTATTTTAGCCTTCTTGTTGAAAAAAATTCTCATTCAGCTTATGATAGCTGAGCACCTATTGTTGTATATTTTTGCATTGTTGCAGGTATATTACTCCCTGCTTATATTGTTGCCTTCTGATAAATGTATCATTGAATCGTAAATTCAGATGATACGTTCAGGAACAAAACACCTCCAGGGTTGCTTCAAGATAGCCCATTATTCAATTTTTAAAAGGTTTTAAAGTATCAGTGGTACCGAGTACCCAGTCAACCTGGTTCTTAATCCGCTACCCAAAGGACGCTTTCTTCATAAAAGGACTGAGACGTGGCGACATCAAAAGGAGGAAACACACCAAACTAACAAAACAGTTTAAAGACAGACATCCAGATCAAATGAAAGAGGTAAGTTTAATTGTGTTTCCCAAACATTGATTTATTTGTGGCAGCCTGCCAGAATATCAAAACTGACCGCCACAAATATATTTTCCAAAAGGCTTTGACTTCGTTGAATAAACATGAGCACTGCACGTGTCAAAGTCGAAACCCAGTGTGGGTGTTTTTATATCACTGTATCTCTGAAGGAAACAGACTGTCTTCAGAAAATTATGGATTTCATTTTCATTTCATCTTGCCTGTAATTCCTGATAAAGCAGCATTTGTGAGCGCAGTGCTTATTTGATTACAGCTTTTACTGGGGAAACCTCTATCTCGCTATCTCTATCTATCCCGCTCAGTCTCAGTTGCGTTGCTGTCTATGCAGGGTAAGAAAGCTCTCGGATTTCATCAAAAATAATTTGTGTTCTGTAGATGAATGAACGAAGTTATAGGAAATGTCATGTTACTAAAACAATGATGTATTTAGATAGATGTCATTTTTTAGTAAATGTAAATGCAGAACATCATTTTTGTTTAGACAGTAATTTAGATCATCATGGAAAATGATGTACCTGACTAAGGAACATCTGCAACTCTTATTACAGTCAGCCTGTGGGTTTTTCTTCACTCCTCAATACAGCATCTGCTTCTGCACTGCAGATATTCCTCAAGACTTTTTCTAACTGAAGAACATGTGCTTCTGTAGACAGTACTTGCTTTCCATTTGATATGCTGGATTTGTCACGTTCGTATTAAGGACAGGAAGCAGTTGCATGTAAATGATGTTTATTTAGAAAAGTATAGCCAGGCTGGGTTGATGGTGGGTGACGCAGGGACCTCGATGGCAGCACAGACTGGTGAGGAGGTGATTGAGTGCGCAGGTGGGTGATGGTGAGGGATCCGTATGATGACTGGTAATTCCAATATCGACCGAACAGGAACAAGACACAAACGTAGCTGAGCAGATGGAACATAGACAAGAATCACGGAGGACCTCAAACAACGATCTGACAAACAAGAGACGAAAGACAGGGCATTAAGTAGGCTGGTGGAAAGAGCTGCACCCACATGAAACAATCATCATGACGTAACATGAGACGAGCAGGAAACGGTGCATTCATGAACCGTGACAGGATTAGGCTGTGATCCATTAAATTCCAGCCATGACAGAGCTGTGTGAAAAAGATGAGACACATCTTCAGCTGAAGGACTCATGATGAAGGTCTCTCCAGGTCTCTGAGAGAGTCATGAGAGACAATGATGGGCCAGAGTTTTACATTCACACTGTATCCAAAGCAACAGACACTCTTTCTCACTGTGCCTCCAGGACTTATCCGGTCTAGCATTTAGACTTTGTGCGTGTTTGTCTGTATGTGTGTGTGCGTAGGTGACTGCGTAGGTGGGTTGGTACAAAGTGCAGCGGTCAACTTCCATCGAACCAGTAGGTCAGGGAAAAAAACTCCAGACATTCCCACAAGAGCGTTTTATAATTTATTCTGCACCTCAATAAGAACATTTGCTTGTATTTTTGAAGTCTAAAGTCACTTCAAAAGGGCAGACAGGGAGTTCACAGGAGAGCAGGAAACAATTTCAGACAGCCTTTCTACTGTGGCTTTTCTTGCGACTGCAGACTGCAATAACTAACCTCAGTATCTAAATCACAGATTTAGTGTTGCATTACTGTGTCCCTATACTTAATGTTTCCGGGATTTACATTAATGACATTTTGCTTTTAGAATTATGTTGTTAATTCAATTCAGTGTTTATGCGTGTGTGTTTACTGTATTATTGTACAATTATACTGTACAATTATATAATTAGTGTTTGATTCTCATATGCATTAACAGTTGAATTTACCATATATTGGTATTTGAAATTGCCACTTTTTTCAGAATGGTTAAAAGAAAGCAATAATAGGTAAATATAGGAGAATAAATGCTGCAAAAAAAATGGAATGTAGACAACGTAAGTCTTATTAATATTACCATCTTAACATTCTGGCTTGAAAGCCCAGTATTGATGCACAGTGAACTTTCCCCTGCATTGTCCTTTCCATTTCTTTATATAACCATACTCTGATGGCTCCATGGCAACCGGTGTGAATGGCTGCATGGTGGAAATTAAGTCTGAAGTCATTATGGAAGTAATTAGCGAGAATGTGTGTGTGTGTGTGTGTGTGTGTACGGGTGGAGCTGGAAGCCCTCTGTCTCATTCTGTCTTGTCTACTTCTAAGCATTCTAAGATTTCTACTTCCAGGTTTTGCCATCTGTTAAGGGACATAGGTGAACATGAAAAAATAAATTAAATAAAATAAAAAAACGGGGAAATTTGGAGTGAAAATCACTGGTTCATGTAGTGGCTTTAACTTGCTCAGTAACATGCCTCTAATATTTAACTTGAAATGCTTGTTGTCAGAATGACTAGACGATGACTGACGTTTATGCAGTGAAATTGGCTTTTGTGACATGAAAATGTAAATTTGCTTGCATGATTTGCATTTAGAAAAGTCCATATCTGTAGATGATTCATTTCATTATGGCACTTTCTTAGAGAGTGGTGTCTTCTAATAGACATGTTTGAGAGATACGTGGCAATGTTGGCTTTTCCAAATGGAAGTCAGATCAGGAATAGCTTATCCCCTGACTTTGTCAATAATTGCATGGGTAAATAATTAATGAATTGTGATCATTCTCAGTCTTCTCATCTACAAAAAAATCTTCAGGATTTGGAAGGTTTCTTTTATGAATTATCTTCTGCCATGTATGTTGGGACATAAATAAAAACACAATAAAGCTGTTACACCCCGATTTTTTGATTGTCGGGCCTAAAATATCATATGTGTGTGTCTCCAGCCGTTCCTTGTGTGGATTACCCTTTGTGTGGATTGATTTAAAGACTGTTACTTTTATCTACATCTCTGCATCCTTCCCTTTAGCACAGCCATGACAAAAGCAAAGTTAAAATATTTTTGTAGTTAAGTAGTTATGTAGTTTCAAACACATAAACTGAGTTTGTAATCCTCTTTTAGAAAACTCAACAGTTTCAATATAATGAAATCAAAAGATGCTGAGTGGTAACCATCAAGTAAGTGTTTATTATGTATTATTATTTTATTTTTTATTTTTTTATTGTTATTAAAAGAATATGCCAAAATGATTAAGGCTTTATTTCATCCTTTATTACACCCTTTTTTACATTTTGGGTAAAATAACTGATAATTTAGGAATTTATAAGAAAGTAAAAAGAAGAAATAAGTTGAAAGCTTAACAGCTCAACTGTAGGTGTTAATTGTTGTGCAGGCTGACATGTTAATTAGCATTTTTTTCTTTTGTTCAGCCTTTGTTTATATGTGATGCTACTCACTATTCAAATGCTGGTGAGAAAATTTGCACCTTTAATGAAATTGTAACAAAATACCCACAAATATGCTTCTTTCCTCATGAATATTCCTGGGAAGATTTGTATTTTAATAAGTTTAGTTACGTGACTGACATCTCGGATCACAGTATCAACACAGAATATGCAAAAAAAGAAGGAAAAAGTCGCCTGATTTATTCCTCTCCCCGGCACACGAACAGTGGCTCCTTGGCTTCAAATAGACTTGGCTTATAGAGGAAGGCTGTAAAGGTCAGCCGCTGTTAATGAGCTAAGTCTAGCTTATTGTCTCTAAACATCAGGGTATTCGTCTTCTAGATGAATCTGTGTAGCTGAGAGACAAAGATTACATACTTTCCACATTCACCTTTATGTCTAAATTAACAGCTACATTCCGCAAGTGGATTCCCAACATGCCTACTTGTTTCTAAGGCCAGTTGCAGCAGGTGACTAATTAGCACTAATAAAACATCTGTAATTTAGACATTTAAAGTCTGAATGCAGAACTCTGCAGTTGGCGACGCAGCGTTCCTGTAGTTTGTCTATTGTTTTCTTTCTCTAAATGCACACTGAATATGTTCTTGCTTTAAATGATGTGCTAAGGTTGAGTAATTTTATGTGTCCCACATTCATTTTTAGAGTCCTATAAGTGTTTCCATTCAGAGGTGCTTTCATTGCACCATGATACTAACCTTTTTTTTGAAAACACTATACTTATTCCATTTCCTTCTCTCATTCACCCACACACAGAAAACACACTTTCTGTTCCACGAGTTGCTCTTTACCTCAGCATGGTGACACTTCGTGTAAATCCTCTGTTGTTCTTTCTGACTGGCCCTGTTATTCATCACTCAAATTCATTTGCGAGCCTTGAGGTGTGTGTATGTGTAGGGAAGGATGATGTGCTGCATTCGCACACACAATGATATGTGTGCACTGATGGAACGAGACAAGTCTTGTTGCTGTCTCTGTCGGCTGTGCTCGCTTCCTCTCAGTCCCTAATCCCTCAGTGTCACAGTCATCTCTGAGCTCCGAGCCCCTCAGAACTGTCAATATCCAGACCAGAAAATCTCACTTCTTGATCTCTGCTCTCTTACTGCCATAGATAGACTTATAAGCCCCACGATGTGCTAAGCATGAAGATACGCTACTTGCCACTCAAACCCCACCTAGCCTGATGCAAGATGCCATTTCAGGGCTTGGGGGAAAATAACAACATGTGGAAAAAAAATGGTAGCCTATATTCTAAAGATTTTTCTTTTTGCAGAAATATTTCTGGTTATATTCACATTGAGATTACATTTATTTGATCAAAATAAAAACGATAATTCAATGAAATACTGCAGTTTAAAATAACTGTTTTCTATATAAATGTATTTTAAAATGTGATTACTGCACATTTTAAAGCCATTACTGCAGTCTTCAGTGTCACATGACCCTTCAAAAACATTTGAATATTGTATGCTGATTTTTCTGACTAATATTTTTGTTGAAACTGTGATACTTTTTTCAGGATTCTGTGATGAACAGAAAGTTCAAAATAACAGTGTTTATTTGAAATATAAATATTTTATAGCAATGTAAATTCTGAAGTGTAAATGTTAATTGTCACTTTTAAGCAATTAAATGCATTCTTGCTAAACAAGTAAATAAATAAATAAATAAATCTTACTGACCCCAAATAAGTCAACACTAAATGTGTCATAAAAAGAAAGACGTCTTTACTTGATATGAAATGGCTTTTAATTGACTTTTACATAATCATTGTGTGTCTAAAGCCAATAAAGTGAATAAAATATGGAAATTATTTACTTTTCATTAAGTTAACAGCATTTTTGTTCTACACACTTCTGGAATAATGTAAGATGTATAAACCTTAACAGGAACATGTGCAATTCAAATGTGTTAGTAATTGTCTTCAAAAAGCATAATTCATGAATTGTTGCACTTTTTTTTTTTTTTATCCCCCTGGGGATTCCAGGACCCCCGTTTTGAAAACATCTGATTTGCCAGAGGCTTTTGTCCAAAGCATCCTACAGTATGCTGGAAATATCTATCTTCAAACCCATGGTCTTTGATTGCTAGCACAATGCTTTCTGCTAGGAAGTTTGTAATTAGTTTTCATCTGATGGCTATATTTGTTGACAGTATTGATGCATTGCGGTACTCTTGCATCAGTGCAGTTATGCACCTGTAAACCCATGCGGTCCACCTTGTCACGCGATACAGATAAAGCACTACCTTGGTGGAAACCGGACCTCTATAGGAGTCTGGAACAAGTCCTGCCACTGCTGGCAGCCTGGGAGCATCATACCTCATCTTTGTTCTCTGTTTTTTCTCCCCCTCTCTCGCTTGCATGTTTACATCACACTTCTCCTCTGAAGTCTCTCCATCCCAGCAGAAAACCAGTGCAGATTGATGCCAGTGTTGTACGTGGTGTGAATTTGGACAGCATGAAGCCCAGCAGAGACAAACAGAGATCTCATCCAGCCATCTTGACAACTCAATGGATCATTCCCCTCAGATGTCACTGGGTCAGATTTCCATTCAAAACACCTTGACACATTTGACAATGTGACAAATGGATCTCTTTGTTTGGAAGCAATATCATCAGTATCATACTCTGCGGTTATTAGCACAATGAGCCAGCAAATGAAATGAACAGAAAGCAAATTAAAATGAGTGAAACTGATTGAAAATGGAAGTAATCCCAAGACAAAGGTCTCAATTTTTACGCTTTCTCAAAGACTCGCTGATCAGATGGTGCACAAATGAAGAAACATGTCTGGATTAAATGAATAAATGAATAGACAAATATATGTTTAAAGACTTCATCACAGTCTTGTTTGTTTGCTCTGTGACAGCAAATACCAGCTTCTGGATAATCAACAAAACAAGCACTCAACACACAGTTTGAGCTGGGCAATAACAACCAGGGAGCTGAGATTCTGCGCTTTAACGCCATTGCAAATTTTTATGGGCCAACATGGAATTGAAATAATGCAATATTATATTTGCTTTCTATCAGTGCAATATTTGTTTTAACAGGGATTGTTTACTGTGTAGAAGAGGACTGATGCATCCCGTTTAGCATTTAGCTCTAAGACTCCTGGCAGGAAAATAAAAATGTTCCTTTCTCTTAATGTGACATCCCTCTCATTCTGTTTTAACCCATGGCAGTTTACCCAAAAATGAAAATGCTAGCATCATTTACTAACCTCCATGTTGTTCCAGACTTGTAGGGGAGAGTGGTGGGATTTGAGACTGTGGGGAAGTTGAGCCCCCCCTTGTTTCTAGGAAAGTCTTAAACAAAATTGTTTATGGGACCAAAGGTATATTAAGAGTTATCCATTTTACTAAAATTGTAAGTAGGGTCATTTGAGCCAAAAGCCCTGTGGATCATGCCTTCTTATGATTATAAAGTATTATTTACTGTTTTTTTTACTGTATTTTATCTATATTAGTTTTAGTATCTATATTATATTAGTTTTATACCAAACATTTTTATTTCATTCATTCTTTTTATTGAATTTCTCTTCCTTTGATATAGCTTAACTTTCCCTCCCCCTAGGCTCAATCAAGCTGAGCCAAGAGAACACTTTTTTTTTTTTTTTTGGAAAGCCCTATTTTATTTTAGATTCAGAGTGATTATTTCAGAAGATGCACCACATCCAGTAATTTATGTACATATATAAGTTGAACCAATTACTGTCATGTGCTTACTTTAAACGCACTGTAAGTAAAAACTGGCTCATCTCACCCTGATCTCCCCTATGTATTTTTATGTAGAACACATGAAATTATGAAAATGTTGATATGTTTAAAAAAAAATAATTCTTCTAAATATCTAAAGGTCCTACAGATTTGGAATGACACTTTAACATTAATTACTAATTAAGTGGAACTTATTTATCTGATTCAGCTCAGTGAGGGCAAATATGGGCAGAGAGACATTTCTTTGAAAGTCGTACATTTACATGTTATACCATTGATTAAGGTTTGGCGGTCGCAACACCTGCTTGTACATCAGCATTAAAGAGTATCTTCAGCCCTGAAGTAAGGAGTTGCCTGCTGACAATAAAAAGCGTTAAGACTGTGTCCTTGACTCAAGCTCTTCAGCAAGGTCCAGCAGAGATCATTACCCAACCCTAGGGACAGGAGTGTGATTAATGGTTATTACAGCCCAAACAACATCCGAGGTCGGCCGTGAAGAGGAGCAATATAAGAAGTGCCAGACAGATCACTCTTTTGTCTCAAAGAGGTGTGGATACTAAGAGAAAAAGAGAGTGAGTGAGTGTGTGTGTGTGTGTGTGTGTGTGTGTGTGTGTGTGTGTGTGTGTGTGTGTGTGTGTGTGTGTGTGTGTGTGTGTGTGTGTGTGTGTGTGTGTGTGAAGCTCTACACATCTGCTCGGGATTATATGAGTGTCACCGTGTGCTTCTGTGGGTTCTGCCTCGGCCCTTTGATCTCCTTGTGCACCTTAAGTGGATCCATAATACCTTATCTCTGATTAAGTTAAAAAGATGCAAAATTGAGTTGTGGTCTTTGTAGTCTGCACTACAAAGCACAGACCATTTATCATAGATTTCAGTGAAATCAGTGACAGCAATAAGTCTGATAGGGAGTGCGCTTGATTTATTTTCATGCTCATTTGATTAGGCTGCAGCACTCGGTGCATTCCTCTTAGATTAATTAGAGATATATCTTGAATCTGGGTGTTGCTCATATACTATATTATGAAGCTTGTTTCTGACCCAGAATAAAAAATGAAAAGTTAAAAATGTGAGTTTAAATTGAGAAGGAAAGTCACATAGTGAAATTTAAAGTTTAAATTGTATGATATGTTTCATTTGCAGGAAATCAGTTGTGAGATTTTAACCTTGTAAGACAAAAAAAATCTATGTTATGAACATTATGAACAGTTGCAATTGCAAAGTTTAAATTGACATCAGAGACTTAAAATCATAAACCTTGAGAGATTTAAAGTCACATTGTATGATATATAATATATACAGGTTTTAACCAAGATGGCGGCGCGTCCACACACAGCGGATTCTCTTTCCTGTAAGGACCATCTTCATCATGTCTGTCTTTAAGCACACATACAGTCGTGAGTTTCTGCTCGATGTCGGCAGAACCACATTTTTAGAGTTAAACTCCATGCACGCAGAAGTGCTGCAGGATCTCGGTCTGCTCCGGAGGCCTACACCATTACCGACCCCCGCTACTGCATCTCGCCCCAGGGGAGGAGCCACAAGCGGCGTGAGAGGATGCAGAAGAGAGGTAAGCACGGACGTATCCAGGCTAGGCTAATGGCTAACCTACACAAGCCAGCTATCCCCACCATCGTACTGGCTAACGTACTCTCCTTCGACAATAAACTGGACTACATCCGACTACTACACTCAACTCAGAGGACTGTAAGAGACTGTTGTTTTTTTGTGTTCACGGAAACATGGCTCAGCAACAGCACTATTCTTATAACAACTGCGCTATTCTTCTTGATCAGCTGACATTTTATCGAGTGGACAGAGTACGCATCAAGGGAAGTAAGAGTTTTGTGTTTACATCAATGATGTGTGGTGCTGTGATGCTGTTGTGGTCTGCAAACTCTGCTCACCCCTGGTGGAGTTTATGATTATTAAGTGCTGGCCGTGGGAATATTAAGCCATACTGCTCATATACATCCTTCCCAGCTCCAATAAAGGCAAAAGAAGTGAAGCACTAAATGAACTGTACCAGTACCTCCTCCTGGCGACCAGGTGATGACGCTGTGTCCCCAGACAGTGTGAGGAGGTCCCTCAGCAGGAACAATGAACGCAAAGCTACGGGTCCTGGGAACGTTCCTGGCCGTGTACTTAGAGACTGCAGTGGAACTCACTGATGTCTTCACAGACATTTTCAATATCTCATTAAGTTAGGGTGTTGTCCCCACATGCTTCAAAGCTGCCACCATCATTCCAGTCTTGAAGAAGCCGTCTCCATCCTGCTTCAATGATTACCGTTCACTTGCACTTATAACAATACAGTGAAATAATGAATCTACGATAATCTAGCCCTCTATTAAACATTTAAAAAATATTACATCACAGCTTACTCAGTAGTGCTGCTTTCTTAGTTGCACCGCTTGCGCAGGAATTTGATAGAGTAACAATTAAAATGTGACTTTGTGAAACGGACTGTCCTAAATTGTTGCTATAGTACCATCATATTAATGCTATAAAGCTTATGCTTTATATTGTTGTTGACTTCAGGAGAGTGCACACTCAACATGTTCCTCTGACCATCAACGTTGCGACTGTGGAGAGAGTGTGCAGCAACAAGTTCCTGGGTTTGCACATCACAGAGGACCTCTCTTGGACTAACAACACCACAGCACTGGCCAAGAAAGCACAGCAGCGTCTCTACTTTCTGTGCAAACTGTGAAGAGCCAGAGCCCCGGCCACAATCATGTGTACCTGCTACAGAGGCACTACTAAACTCCCCCCCCTCCCTCCTTTTGGCCCAGGCATCACTGAACTCTGAACCCCCTCCCCGTAATTGTTAGCTATGAAATTCACAATTTTGAGAAACAAAGTTGCAGTTCTTAGATTTAAAGACAATTTTTTAAGGCTAAAGCCTTCAATACTTTACTGTGGCTGAGATATAGAAAAGTGAAAAGAAACAGAAATATAAATATGATATTTCCTTGGAGGGACTGTATATACACTATGTTACTGCTTTACACAAAGAGAGATAGAGAAATTCAGAAAGACAGAGGAAGTCAGCCTGCGAGTCTCCCTGGTTCGTCGACAGCTCTGTAGGTGCTGTCTTACACATGTCAACAGAAATTTGCAAGGAGGAGTAGAAGTTCTGGGAACTGAATATGAACATGTTTGAATTAGCACATTTCAAATCTTCCATCCAGGCATGAACCGTGGCCTTTGGTGGAGGACTGTCCTCAGATAAGTTTTTCCTTTAATTGGATTGGGCAGTAGGCAGAACCTGAGTGGTTTTCGTGTTCTTTTGGCTACAGACATGTCGGCCTCACCGGAGGTGGTGGTTGGATTTCTGAATGGCGGAACAATTCTTCTTCAGAATGTCACTTTGGATCTCTCTTTCTCTTGCTCATACTCACATGCTTTCACACAGCCTCTCTCGCTTTCCCATTTCCCAGTTTCAATCCGATGTGTGAACTTGAAAATTGCTGCTATTTTAGCATCATTACATATGAGCACTTAGTGTAGGAACACTGTCGATCACAAACCCTCTTTTCCAAGCTGGCTGCCTTTCTCTCTCTTGCTCTCCCTTCTTCTATTTTTCTTAAATTTCTCTTTCAGCTTAGTCAACAGATTCTTTTCTACAGCTCCAACCTGTAATTCAAAAACCTGTGATGCTAAAGACTGACTCTTTACTCAGTAACAAACAATCCTACATTATGATTAGGTCCAGAATTGAAGATGTACACACGTTCAGCGCAATTAACGTCATCCTTTTGTCCGTGTGTGATTAAAGAAAGGCTTCATGGAGAGAGAGTGGCGCGACGATAGGTAATCAGCCAAAACGAGGAGGATAGAATATGCCTTTGAATGACCTCACCAGTTCCTCCACATTTAATTAGCTGATGCCAGCAAATGATTTTAAGCATGGTTTCTAATCTGGGGGCGTTAATCCCATAAAGCCTCATTGACCCGCAGGCATTTGATGATACAAGATTGCCTTTGATGATAGTGCCATCGCCCACTGACTTGCGAAGGGCGCACACGTTCACACACAAAAAAATAAAAACCAATATATCACTATTCACACCATTGAGGCAAATGTATGCAAATATTCCCATCGTTGGCGTCCGGCAGAGATGATAATTTTTTTTTTTGATCTCGCAGTTTTACATGTTTTACAATACATGTGCGTGTCTGCAGTCGCACCTGATGGAAATGTGAAATGATGTTATCATCTCTCTAGGTGTATCATCAGTGTGAAAATTGTATTTAAACATCATAAACTGAAAATAAATAAATAAATTAAGAGGTGATAATCGGAGCATACAATCAGAGCTGCAATTTCTGCCTCTCCTCCGATGAAGCAACAGATGCTTCATTTTGTAACGAAGAGCTATAATAAATTAAGATTAATCTCTGGATAAATTGCCACAAATAGTCTACAAAAGGTCTCCGAGATGAGATATAAGCTGTCGTCTCTGGCCACCTGCTAACATCCCCAGCTTGCGTGAAAGCACCAGTGATTCACTCTGGATTGCAGGCATTATAGAGGTCCAAACCAATAACTGCTTAGAGTTCACACATTCCTATGAAATGAGCTTATAGAAGCAGAGGAATAAGGAGAGGGGAGAGAGATTGTGAAAGAGAGGGAGCAGAGCGAGTATCTGTTTTACTTTAAGCCGACTTCAACCCACGCAAGCCATGCGGTAATGATCATAAATACTTGTTTTATGCACACAGTTGTTAATATCGATCCGTCCACATAGATCGCCTTCACCGCTTGGGCTGACTCAACGAAAAAATCTATATTCAAACAAATCCATTTTCAGCAGCAAAAGTGAAGGTTTTATTGGCTCTGAAGGTCTTCCTTATTTTACTGCTTTGCAAGTGATGTTAAAAGAAAAGGCTGTGAAGGGAAAGTGCAGCCCTATGTGAAGTTCAAAGCTGGGAATGGTACATAAAAACAGGATGAAACCGTATAAACCGTGCCCAGTCTGTCTGATATGCCAATGAAAAGCTCCATGCAGCCTGTCTTCTCTCAGGAGAGCGTTTTGTTTGTTTATTTTGTTTATTCTGATTTCATGTTTGTATGTGGGTGTGAACCCTGTTAGAAGCAGCATATAGGCGAACAATGTCAAGCTCACTTGGATGGGAAGCTAAATGGTGTTTGTAGCAGCCGACATTGTTAGACACCGTTTTGAAAGGCTGACTGTATTTACATTGACAGGTTCACAGCTCCAAAACTTATTCATTTCCTGGGGCCATTGTTTCTTTGGGTGATCTGTATGTTGACGTTAGCCTTGTTTGTTGTCTCACTATAAATCATCATATTGGGATTTACAAAGTAGTCACAGTGAATTCAATTGTGTTATATAAAGAAGAGCAAAATGTATGATGTAAAATATGTCTAAGTGATCTTTGTTTTTATGCTAACAATTAGGTTTAAAAGCAGGGGGAGTCCCAGAAGGAAGCACACTCACAAATGCTTGGGATGAATCTGTAATATAAGCTCTGAGAGGATAGGGCTCATATTGCTTTACATGATGAGCTGTCATGAGATAAACAAGTGTTAATGTTTCATTTAGAGCTTAGATAATTGTTTCACACGTTCAAGTAAGCAAAGATTGGATGTTTTCATTCTTTAAATAAGATTCCAAAAGGGTTTTCTGTAGCGATGCCATAGAACAATAGAACAATTTTTGATAGCCAGTTCTTAAAATAACTTTTTTGACAGGAATCTTTATTAGTTTATCCATTTAACAGCTTTATTTACATTTTGTGAATGTGTCAAACAGTACCATCTGTGCCACCCACTCTTCCTCTTCATACATTACAAACATATTAAGAGAACATTGATCTTTGGGTAATATAAGCTAATAGGTCTTTGTCTGCCAGGACAAGTACAATTTGAAATCAGCCTAAATGGAACGGCTGATATCAAATAATGCCATTAAGCTTTCATCATCACTCTAGTGATCGTGAACACCTTGATGAGGGCCTAATGCTCAAGCTATTCATCTTAATTAGACTCTGTAAATGGCATTTACGTGCAAGTCCAGTGTTTTGACATGTTCTGCCTTTAACTAACATTTCATCCATTTTACACAGTCAGAAGTAATGAAAAGCTTATTGTCAGAGCCGAAACTCCTGAGAGTTTATACTAGAGAGTGAGGAGTGCTGTGTATACATTCAATAGCACTCCAGTGGGACTATTTCAAAGAAGGGGTTTTATTCAGTTCTTTTTCTAAAAAGTTGGACAGACAACAATTTGAAAACACCTCGGTTGATGCACATATAAACAACATACCTTTTGAAAACCTTTTTTATATTGACTAGAGAGGACCTGAAAGTGCTTTGAAGGAATCAAAGTGTTTTTTTCCTGAACAAACTGAAATGAGTTTCCACACTTTTATTGGTCATTCTCAAAGAGTTGAAATGTCCACTAGCTTGTCACCTTCCTCCATGACATACACCTCAGTTCACTCTTCTTAATATTGGCCTTATTAATAACAGGCAATTTATTAACCAGCAATAACCACCTTTAGCTACGGCTTTCTACAATACCAACTTAAATGTATCCAAATGATTATTATAACCCCAGAGTACAGTATAGTAGGTTCATTAAAACATAGCTATCTATTCAATTCTGTTAGTAATTTCAAAATCCTTATGATTGACTTGTTTGTTTCACAGGACATTAGTGTGGTGCATTGCATCTCATTAAAGCCTAGGAAGAGACAATTCATTATGTGTCAAATCCTGTAAAGAATACAAGTGAAAACAAATTAGAGTGTCACCATTACCATACATGTTACCAAAAGTGTATTGCATTTATTATGAATGTATTGACAGTAATAAAATGATACAAAGCTTCCAGTGAGACTGGAAGAAAATAGGTCTTAGAAAATAGTACAAATTGTACAGTGCAAAGTTATTTAAAAACAATAAATATGTGATGAAAAATAGTTATTGTACAGAGAATTGAAATTTGTACTTTTGTACTATACTGCATATTGTTAAAATGTAGTGAACTACTAAAATCGAGAGGTGTCTGTTTAATTCCTGCTTGTAACTCTCAAACCAGAGTGATTGGTGCTCCCTCGTGAATCTTTAATGACCCCTATATTGGGGATCTCATCCCCAGATTTTCTCAGGTATTATTAATAATGGGATTATTATTCACTGTATAATTGGAATGAGCAGCATTTATATTCATTGTACAAACATTTGAATGTAATAATTCTGGTGGAACAGTTCAGCTCACAAGAAAATTGCTGAAAGGACTAGTCATTCATTGTGATGGCATTGCAACATTTTACTGACCTGAAGCCATGTTCATAAAACCGTAGGAAATTCGTATGCATCAGTCTCTTCATCTAAGAGAAAGAAATTCAGAAAAAGACAGGTCTTTATATGTTTGATAATTATGTTTTTCATAGACACCCACAACCACACATTCTTGCCTGTGAAAGATCTAATAAATTTCAGCTGCTCCTTCATAACAGCTGATTCTACACTGAATACTTTTGATGACTGAGAGAAGTATTGGGCTGTTTTAAGGCAGTTTATGAATGTCCCACACTGAATGACTAGCCTGAATGACTAATAAAATATAAGTTATTGATTTATATTATAATGTCTGTGAAATGAACAGCCTATGTGGTTTTCAGCTGGTAAAAGCAAAGCAACTTATAGAGTGATACAAGCTACCAATTAAACCCTTGCAAACATATACAGTATACACATGGACACTACCATTCAAATGTTTGGGGTCTGTATAAGATATTTTTTCATGTGTTTGAAAGTAGTCTCTTTTGTTTAGCAGTTTTCTACTTGAATGATGCAGAACTGAACTTTCAGCAACCATTACTCCAGTCATCAGTGTCACATGATCCTTCAGAAATCAGCTGAAAATGCTGATTTGCTCCTCAAGAAACATTTCTTACTATTTTCACAGATGAAAAAAGGTGGTGCTGCTTCATATTTTTGTCTTTCCAACTTCTTTTGAACTGTCTATTCATTTATTTCAGTTCATAGGCCTATATTTTCTGGCTGGTGTCCCAAAGGGTTTGGAGTTCAGTACAAGTGCTGCTGATGAGGAATAGAGTGGGGTCACAAATTCCCTCTGTTACTGTGGTGCATTTGAGCAAAGCACTTTGCCTAAAATTGCTTTTGAAGGAACGTCTCTGAAATTGGCTTACTGTCTCTTCGGATAAAACTGCCCACAAAATGACAAATTTAATTTAAGCTAGTACCAGCGTGGGCTGATGGTTGTCTGAGTCTTGAGGCCAAATACAAAGATTAAAGAGGCAAACATTAAGACACTGCTCTTTATTATTTTACAACATGAATTGTAACAGCTTTAAATCAGTTTCTAGTTTTCCAAGAACAACAAGTAAAGGCAAAAATTCTAAACCCTTAAGTATCTAATTCCATATAGCTGTAGGCAGTAGGATAGACTGGTGTTAGTACATGTCACATGCTTCATTGTTTTGACTCGGCAATACATTTTCTAAAAATTATACTTTATTTTAAGGACCAATTCTCACTATAAAGTAGCTGCTTATTAGCATGCATATTACTAGTATTTTGGCTGTTTACTAGTACTTATAAGCACATATTAATGCTTTATTCTGCATGAAATATCTTACAGGGTAGATGCATTCGGTACTTAAACTCATCATAATTTTATTATAACCATTTCATGGTCTCCTCACAAAGGAAAATAAGATTCCAAAAGGCTGTTAAAAAATCTATTTACTTGATTTCATATGTTTCATCAGACTGACTTAAGAGGCTTTATGTGTGGACAAGCCCTACGGATATATTTAGGTATTCATTTATGAGCATTCTCAACAAATATTTACCCGGCAAAATAAACCCTCTATCTGATGCTAGAGATATAAATAATGTAAAATGTTTTGCCCACAGCAGAGCTGTCTCTACGCAAATAAACACCATGGTCATGAAGCAAAAACTGAGCCAGTGATTGCCGGTGATGATTGAGCTCAACGAAATGCATTGCACACATGTATGAACACAGGAGGATTCTTGGGGAGTCATATTGTCTGGGGCGACTTCTCCATGTTTTTTTTTTTTTCCATTCATTCACTGACCACCATTCGTCAGTCTTGAAATATTCAATTAGGTGCAGTGATTGTACTTAAACAGACCTTGAAAGGTTTGTTTTCCCCCTAGCGAATGTCAAGGATAATTGCGCAGGTGCGTGAGGAGATTCATGCGATTTGATGAGCATCCCACTTGAGGGTATACAATGTGTTTTTGTTTTTTTTAAAGCTACAGCTGTAGTCCTGTACAGTGTGCAGAGGAAGTTGTGTGCACTGGCTGCACTAACACATAGTGGCTGTAATTGAGTGTGGCAAGTAGATATTGCTGACAGAGGCGGGAAGCTGGAGCATAACACAAGTGTCCTGCAGCTGTCACAGCAGACTGTGTATTGCCTAGCACTCCTCTGTGTGTAATCATAACCGTGGTTGTTTTTTTCTGTACCGCCTTGGGCCCCTTCACACAGCAAAAGGCCTGTCCGGTCTGACCAATAGACCGCAATCAGCATCTCACCCACTCGAAAAGCCACGCAGCAGGCCTGAATGGAGCGTTAAGAAACAGCCAAAATAGCTGCTCAAGCTGAGGTCGGAGGTGAAACTTATCTTATTTTTCCCTCTCCAGATTTTTTGTTTCTGTTTTTGTTTCTCTGTCTGAAGATGTGAACATGATTATTGACAGTCATCTAGCTCAATTAGTTTTTTTTTTTTTTTCATCAAATGCCTTCATACAACTGTTTGCAACACACATCAAACTCATGAACAAGCAGTATACATACATGAGAAACCAAGGAACACTAGAGGGTAACAAAACTGAAAGCAAATGCACAATAAGCACTGGGGTTTAAATACACACAGGTACAGCTGGGAGTAATGAACTAATCAATAAAAAAGACTATAAAAGGACTACAAAACCTGACACAGGAAGCAACTTCAACATAGAAGTCTCGACTAGACACAGGGTAAATATAAGGGGCCATTTACACAGAACATGTCTTTGTGTCTTAAAACACTTTTTTTTGGTGTCAAATAAAACAACTGTGATCAACAAACATGGGCTGCATGATAAATCCCATGTGATTGTCATCCGCATCTCGTCAGTAAAGCCGATTCTGTACAAGTAAATAGTACAAGTAAATCTCCATCACATGCTTTCAGATGGAAATTATTCAGATGCATTTATTACACAGAGCCATAGATCACTGACAAGCTACGCTATATCGCGTTCATTAGATAAATCGCATTCGACTATGTACGCAATACTGAGTAGCTTGTCAGTGTTAGCGTTTTTATTAATGCCATTTATGTTTTTGTTAATACAGCACATAGCACTAGTCAACTAAATGAATGTAACATGACAAAGATGAATGCACTTTTGGAAGTTGAATTTAAGGGAAATGTCATTTTGGAATTTTCATGATGTTCAGTTCATGATGAAATTTCATTTTATTGCTGCAATTAATTTATAGAATGAACAAGATAACCTGTTGAATTCATTATGGAAGAGATAACTGATGAATGTATTTTTAGTCCAGTGCCTGCATATAAGATTAGTATTGACCAAGTTCAGAGGCTGTCATATGTGGATCAACTTACTATGATGTGTATTTTCATCAGTTTCAATAAGAAAAATAACTTTGATATCGATTCAGTGTTTTCTGTTGATGCATGCACATTCTGGCTTCCCAGACATTACAACAACAGCGATGAAAAAAATTAAATTAAATAAAATAAAACCTGGACAAACCGTTCAGTCTTGTTCAATGCAAATGCCATATGCTGGAATATGAGTCGGAATATGTCATTTATTCCGTCATCACCCAGGTGGTGATAGCGTGCAGCAAAGCAAGCTCGCAAGCACACACAGTGAGAAGATTTGTGTGTCCGAATCTTCGCTTATCCGAAGCGTGCAAACCCGCGCATTAGAACGCGCGTAAATATTACGATTTCTAAAAAGAATGTCTAAAAAGTTTGTGAGCTATCGGTTTGAATTCGTGACGTGTGCGGTTGAACGAGCCAATTTGTTGATCTATCTGAAGTTGACCAATCACAAACTAGGAAAACCACCGAAGAAGAAAGACGAAGATGGCAGTGCCACGGTGAATGTGGAGGATGAACTCGCTGAACTCTGACAGGAACAGTGAGCACTGTATGATGTTTCTAGCAGCGTGTACCATGCTTTTTAATTCTCTCTCTCTCTCTCTCTCTCTCTCTCTCTCTACAAACTGTATACTCTATCCCCATACATTACCTCTATCCATCACGGAAAATTTTCAATTAAACACTGTTTAGTATTTTTTTTAAGCCATTTGGTTTACGAGGGCACAGGAAGTGTTCTCATAAACCATGTTTATATTGTAATACCATGTCATTATAGACATTTGTGTCCCCATAAACCATAACACACACACACACACACACACACACACAAGGGTGATAAGACATTCCTGTTGCTGAAAAATAACCTGTAGCCTATGTGTAGGAAACAGTCACAGATCGTATCAATATTTTATAGGCATTTATGAGAGAGGGAGAGCAGTTATATTAACTTCGTGCGATTGCTTCAGAAATCGGCAGGTCGTAAAATCGTGTGGTATATCACCTCGCCTGTACGATTTTCAGATAAACTCTCTCGTGACGTGTGCATGGACATACGATCTTCTGACCATCAGAATTCGCACCGTGTACGCCCACCTTTAGATGGCACTGCATCACATACAGGAATGCTACCGTAATGGAAATTACAACATGGGCTCAGGAATACTTCCAGAAAACATTGCCAGTGAACACAATCCACCGTACCATTCGCAGTTGCCGGCTAAAACTCTATAGGTCAAAAAAGAAGCCATATCTAAACATGATCCAGGAGCGCAGACATTTTATCTGGGCCAAGGCTCATTTAAAATGGACTGTGGCAAAGTGGAAAACTGTTCTGTGGTCAGACGAATCAAAATTTGAAGTTCTTTTTGGAAAACTGGGATGACATGTCATCCGGGCTAAAGAGGACAAGGACAACCCAAGTTGTTATCAGCGCTTAGTTCAGAAGCCTGCATCTCTGATGGTATGGGGTTGCATGAGTGCGTGTGGCATGGGAAGCTTACACATCTGGAAAAGTACCATCAATGCTGAAAGGTATATCAAGGTTCTAGAACAATATATGCTACCATCCAGACGTCGTCTCTTTCAGGGAAGACCTTGCATTTTCCAACATGACAATGCCAGACCACATACTGCATCAATTACAACATCGTGGCTGCGTAGAAGAAGGATCCGGGTACTGAAATGGCCAGTCTGCAGTCCCATAGAAAACATTTGGTGTAAAGAGGAAGATGCAACAAAGAAGACCTAAGACAGTTGAGCAACTAGAAGCCTGTATTAGACAAGAATGGGACAACATTCAATTCCTAAACTTGAGCAACTTGTCTCCTCAGTCCCCAGACGTTTGCAGACTGTTATAAAAAGAAGAGGGGATGCCACACATTGGTAAACATGGTCTTGTCCCAACTTTTTTGAGATGTGTTCATGCCATGAAATTTTAAATCAACTTATCTTTCCCTTAAAATTATAAATTTTCTCAGTTTAAACATCTGACATGTCATGTATGTTGTATTCTGAATAAAATATTGAAATTTGAAACTTCCATATCATTGCATTCTGTTTTTATTCACAATTTATACAGTGTGCCAACTTTTTTGGAATCAGATTTGTATATATATATATATATATATATATATATATATATATATATATATTCTATAAAAGGTGGAGGTATATGTGAAGGTATTTTGGCATCAAAAATTATGAAAATTCCTGGATTAGTTGACAAATTACTCAGGAAACCTACCAGCTAAGTTTGAAATCTCCATCACTGCCTTTTTTCCTTTTTTCAAAATAATAATCTCCTGATGCAAAGCAGGAGGCCAAACATTATCACTAACCATCAAGCATCATGTGCACCACTTTGCAATCTTTACTAGGTAGATTGCATAATACTCTGTGTAACTGTCCTATATCTTCATCTGTACTATATTCTACTCTTTGATGTAATATGTCATCAGATTGCCTGTCATCCTGTCCCACTGCACTTAACAGAGAATATGTTTTTCATGCCATTCTTATCTGTCTCTTGCCATTGAGGATTATTTTTTAATTATGTCATAATCCCCCCCATAAAAGAGATTTGAATGGGGCATAACAGGCAGATGTGACCTCATTACTTACAGGACAAATGCCCTGCAGTCTCCCTCTGTTATCATGGAGACGTTGCAACAGTGACGTGATTATGGTACGAGCTCTTTTCTGAGATGCTGACAGAGTTTTATACCCCAGGGCTTTATTTGGCAGTCTCTCGCCTCACATCTTACTGTCTCTTGTGTGCGCTGTGCCAAATGTTGCTTTTTGACAGCACCACATGTAATATTTCACGCCTGCTTTGGATTCGTGCCTGCTTGTCGTGCAGGTCAGAGTTTGCTCTCAAATGTAAAAAAAGGAAAATTAGACAAGCATGTGTTTGGAATTCTTTTCTTTTTTTGTTTTCCAAAAATGTATTCCGTTTCAACAGATGTTTATGAGACTTGGCACTGAGCAGGATCTTCACGGGCTGTTGGCAGTGATTAAGACAAATTTCAGTTTTCAGCTGCCGTTAATTTTATATGGGCATCACTGGCATGTACAGTAAATTATCTTTTGGATGTTCAGGGTTGTTTCTTGGGGTTAAATTGTGCCTTAATTTCAGCATTCAAAATGGAGTAAGAAAGTAATTAAGCAGCTTTTAGATTCCACTTTCTATATACTCCAGTCCAGTTTTATTCATCACACATTCTGTCTCCATTTAGCAAGTGTTATCACTCTGAAAACATTTGAGGTTCTTTACATTAAGTAGGGGTGCACAAAATAAGTACTGTATTGGTCGATAATAGAGATTCTTTCATTTATTAGTAATGGTCAGCATTGGAAATGTAATTTGCCTGCTAATTTTCCATTTTCTTTACATTTAGATTGTCTTTAATTGTGTATTGGATCATGGCAAATGTAATCTTTTAAAGCCACTAATAATTTAATAAGACTGTTCAATGCAATCTTAGAAGATCTGAAAATGAATATCTGTTTCATACATCTTCTGATGTAACTAGATGCATCTAAAATTACTAAAATGATTTTAGTGTGTGTGTGTATGTATACATACATACATACATACATACACACACACACACGCACACACACACGCGCACACACACACACACACACACACAAACACACACACATATAATGCTCCTGTGGCTCAGTGGTAGAGCATTGCTTTAGCAGTGCAAGGTTGTGGGTTGGATTCCCAGGGAACACATGTTAGGTAAAAAATGTTAGCCTGAATGCACTGTAAGTTGCTTTGGATAAAAGTGTCTGCTAAATACATACATTTAATATATATATATATATATATTAGACAAATTTTAAAGAAATATTTAGGTTATTTAGGCAAACATTGTCTAGAATTTTAGTGTTTGTCTTTACATCATTTGGTTGTCAGCCATACCATTCATTGTTATTTCATTCTGTGTTTTGAACCTTGTAAATGTTGACATATATACTTATATAGCCCTATTACACAAGGGTGTAAATATATGTCATTATTGTTGGAACAGATCAGTCAAAAAAAATGTGAGTGGGTCTTCAAGTCTCTCTGCGCTACTGACAATTTTATACCCTAAAAGAAAATCTAAGCATTTTGTCTCAGTGACTGTGCACTGAGCACCCTTTGAATGTGAAATTGGATATAAATGTAAATGTGAATGCAAACCATATTATCAAAACACGCTTCGTTAGAAACCTTTCCTAAGGTGTAAAGTAAACATCTTTGCAGATGAGAAATGATAATAATGTATTGTGGAGCAAGATTCCCATGTTCCAGTGGAGGAAAAAAGGGCTTTGGTTTGAATGTAGTAATAATAACTGTGGTTAATTTATGTTGTTTTTCTCTCTCTCTCTCTCTCTCTCTCTCTCTCTCTCTCTCTCTCTCTCTCTCTCTCTCTCTCTCTCTCTCTCTCTGCTTTTCACAGTGCTTTGTTTGAGGAGAGTGAAAATGAATTGCAAGTTGATAGGTGTAAAATAAACCCAAATTGCAATGTGGTGTAAAAGAGGTTGTGTTTTCCTGTCTAATGAATCTGGCTGGTCGCCATCCCATTTCAATGGGATTTAAATCCACGGCAAGGGTAAAAGTGAATGTTTTGCCTCCCCATTCTCTACAACAAATAATGAAATAATTATAATTTACACTGGCAAAGGATTGCATTGTGCACCAGAAATGAATGCTGAGCTAAGTGAGGGCACTACAGAAACTGTCTGGCAACTTAAGAATATGTATTACTACTGTACGCTCTCTCTGTTTTTTTTTTGTTTTTTTTTTCCATTCTCCTCCCTCTCATGCACTCACTTATCTCCTCTCTTATCTCTTAAGAAACATATTCAGCTGCCGCTTCATTCATTAATCATTATATTTTTACTCTTAAACCCTCAGAGACCAAAACATCAATATTGATGATGTATGTTCTTCTTTCCCCTTTAAAAGTGTGTTTATGAAACCACTGCTTACAAAAATCACTTTTTTTTTTCATATTTTCTTGCATATTTTGTTTTAGGGGTGATTTTTGGAAACGAAAAGAATTTTAGCACTGTTAAAATTAAGTATAAAAGTGTATGTTTTGTGCATGTTTTGACTTTGAATAGCTGAGGCTAGAATATGAATATGTTCATCTTACAGAATCTCTCTAACGTGCTCTGAACCTTCATTACCCTGAAATATTTCTACACCTTATTGACCTGGTTGAGCCGCCTATATAAAGTACCTGAATAAGAATATTTATATGTACCGTTGCTTTGACCTTTACAAAAAAAAGTCTTCAGTAAGCTAGAAGGCCAAAGCACTCAAATAGTCAGTATTATGACTATTTCCATGCTTTTATCATGTTATTCTTTAATCTGAAGTGGATGAATGTACCGGCTTCAGCTGTCATCAAGTACACTATCATTAGCACAGAACATTCATTTACTATTTTAATGATGTGTTTTGTTTTCCTTTTGGGTTGTTTGTTTAAAAAGAAGGTCTTGCTTTGAAGCATAAATTGGAGTTAGTTATTTAGTTATAGTTCTCAGGTCTATTGTTGCCATCTGCATATTGTTGCATTATGCATAGTCGCCCAGACACCATTTATACATTTACGATAATGCTGTAATAAGTGAAAGATGAATGCAGCTGTTAATGATTTTAACAAACATTCAGGCTTCCAACCCCTCATCAGACTGAACATTTTTCACAAATAGATTGTTCCTCTAGCACGTCCATCACTCCCCCTTGATCCTCTCTGTGTTCAGGGGAGGGGAAATGGTTGACCGCTGGAACACAGAACACGTCTCTATGGGAATATTTGGCTAGTTTTAAAAGGTCAGGCACTTTGGCACTAACCCCAGTCATGGAAACTCTCTGCTGACACGGCCTCCTCCTCCAAATCACTTGACTTTCCGCTTAGTGCCTCGTGCTCTGAATGCTCTTCTCGCCTGAAAAACAAAGGTTTGTTCTGCTTTCTTGGATGTGCTGATTGCAACTTTCTATATTCTGCTTTCCAGATTACTTCTATTTGTCCTGTTCCAGCTCCATCTGTTGGCTTGGCTGTGGAGCAACTTGCTAATGAAGTCACTATTTAGAGAGACATTCCATTATTGGACTTCTTTTTAATAGCCTTTTTTAAAAATATAACCTGCTCGGTTGTAGATAAGTAAGGCCCGTTGCTCAGAATTTGGACTTTATGTCTTGTTTTCCATTGTTGTTGGTGTTTTATTGTGCTTTTTTTATAATAGCAGTGTTGTTCTCAGGGTCTATTTGAGTCTTTTATGTAATCCCCGTCTCCAGGACTCGAAAGCCCAAAATTAATGTTTGCGCTCATCCCGCGCTTGTTTATCAGCAGAGCGGAACAATGGGATTTCAAGGTGCTCTGTCAGTGGAATTCGTATTGCTGCTTTATTTTCTGTTTGTTTTTTGTCTGTCTTGAAGACAAGGGACTTTATAGGATGTGCAATGCTGCATCCAGTGCTGTTTTTGTCTCTTGGAGAGGTGGTGGCTGCTCTCGTTCACTGTACACTGGATTGCAGCTGAGAAGTCCGCAGAGGACGTTTTGTGCAGACTGTTGTAATAACATGTAGCGAAGGAACATTAGCTGCTGCCATGAAGCATGCCAGGCCTGGAGTTTGAGCTGCTGCCTTCAGCCTCTGCTGGTGAAGTGAATCAGTAGCGCTGAGCTGACAAACTTAGACCAGTAGTTCTACAGAAGCTGTTTTGAGATGGATGGCGCTGGCCAATTATGATTCTGTCTTTCATCATTCCAAGCTGCTTGTGGGCAAAATTACAAGGAACTAACAGATCGTTCCAAAACAAATAGACAATACAAACTTTTCCAAAACAACCAATGTAGTGCCTAAAGTTTGGTTGCTTGTTTAAAGTTATACAGATCTCTGAAACTTTATTTTTAAAGTTTCAGATGTTTTTCTTTTTTGTTAGTTTTTGTGTGTGTGTGTGTGTGTGTGTGTGTGTGTGTGTGTGGGTGCCAAAGTCAATTTTCAGATTTTCAAATTATTAAAGATTAAATATAGATGTATTTGCAAAAAGGACATGATCACAATATAATAATAATGCACATATAATAATAGATTTTAAGAAATTTTTTTAAAACTTCTGAAAACAATTTTGGTTCTTTATTTTTAAAAGCTAAATCATTTGAAAACCTCTGCTCTGAATAACCTGAAAATCACATCAAATAATTAAAATGGTAAATAGTAAAATGGTGTTGAGCTAATCTGTGATTTGCAGTACAAGGCATGTAATACGGTTTTATTGCCCTGTCAGTGCACATTACTGTGTCTCACCGCCACAACAATGCCTAAACTGTGCAAATTGCTGTTTGCCTGAGACATCACCTTTTCAAACAAACAGAATCTCACCAAATGAAAAATTGATTCTAAAGCAGATTGTTTTTATGGACAGATAATGGGGTGCACTCAAGCTGTCTGCGTAATGCTTTGAGGCTTCAAATACATGAAATGACTTATAATTTCAAATGAATTAAAATGGCAAGGCTTGTTTATGTGTCTGTTTCCATTGTACCCTCCCCGTCTTTTACATCGCTAGTGTTCAGTTTTGTCTGTCTTATAATTATAATGGAAGAAAAAGCATTCAATATTGAATTTAGCACTGAAGTATTCATTAAACGCAATTGAACCTATTGTGTACCTTTTTTTTTTTTTATGAACGTTTTTTAAACACCAAATAGTAAATGGCATAAGAATGCCAGATAAAAAAAAGTGAGCATAAAGTTCTAGGTAGGCTGAGACACAAAAATAAATCCCCTGATTGCAGGGAAAAATGCTAAGTGCAAAAATAAATAAATAAATAAAAATAAACCATAAATAAAATGCAAAGCACCATCTAATTGTGCATCATAAGGATTACAAAGTGAGCTGGCATAGCTTATAAAAGAAAGCAATAAATGCTTCTCCTATCTCTGGTGGTTGAAATCAAAGGTTGTGTGTCCAATCAAATTCTTCAGAATTGTATTTGTCCTAATTTTTGCACAGCAAATTAAGCTGTGTACTTATTAACCTTAATTTGCATAAGTGCATTATATAAGACTTGAATAAAAGCACTGTTGTGGCTGTTCATTGATTGAATGTTTCTCCAGGTTTAATAACTGCTCATCTATGTATACGTGTTCATCAAACATCACTCACTGCCATCTAACAAATGCCATTATAGAGCTCTGCGGACATTAAAAGGCCTTTATATGGCAGAAGAAATCCAGTGTTTTAACATGATGTGCATATCAAAAGACTAGTAAAGGGGGAGATTCCCAAGGTCATTATCCTCCAGCTGGTCATATTGGGCTTTAAACATCTTCTCTGATTGCTAGTGAGATTCACTTTCACTTATATACATCATTTTGAAGATATGAACTACATTTACATTTAGTCATTTAGCAGATTATTTTATTCAAAGCGACTTAGAAATGAGGACAATGGAAGCAATCAAAATCAACAAAGGATTTTTATTATATAATAAATAAATAAAAATATATCAGATAGTATAAAAAAAGAATAGAGCCAGCTAGTGTTATGCCTTTTTTTTATAAATAAATAAATAAAAAGAAACCAAATACTTTATTTTACCTTTTTAAAGGAATTACCTTTGCTTCACACTTTGGTTGGCACACTTGTTTTGACATTTATCTCAAACTTAAAAATGTCATCAAAATATCAGAGCGGCTCTTTTCTCATAACTAACTTAAACTTCTGTTAAATATTTTGATGGAATTTGTGCTTTTGCTCACTTCAAAATAAATACCACTTGGTTTTATATTTTGTTATCTAATGCAATACATTCATACAACTTTAAATGAATAGTTCATCCAAAGAATGAAAATACTCTCATTATTTATTAAACTGATGTTATTCCAAAGAATATTATTCCAGATTTTTTTTTTCCTTTTTCTGTTGAACATAAAAGGGCATAATTTATTGAATATCTGTTTGTGAGAATCACAATCCAATTGCAATCCATTGTATTAAGAAAAAAATATGTATTCTTAATGGTGCGAGACTGTTGTTTGCTAAAAATGTAACATGTATTCAGGTTTTGGTGGAAAAATAACACATTATTGAATCAATTTTATAGTTAAATTGCATTGTCTGCCTTAGCTCCACTGTACACAACAGTCTGTCAGATGACAGAAATGCACTCTTTATGTTGCTTTGTCCTAGCCAATAATCAGTAACAATTTAAAATAAACAATAATCATACAATTTAAAAAATAAATAAATAAATGCATTTAGTAAAGCTTGAGTTTAAAATAAGTTACAATAAGTTATAAGCCAGTGGAATAATATATATATATATATATAAAAGCACTGATCAGAACTCAGTTTCACATCCCATATTAAGAGCCACAACTTTTCACAGCTCTGAAACATTCTGAACTCCAAGCATTGAATGAGTGAATGCCCCCTGCTGGCCCCACAAACACCATTTCCATCAGCATGCAGGGGGTCTCCCATCCAAGAACAGGCCAGGCCCAAACCTGTTCTGCTTCATTGGATTGCCAGCACTTGGACACTTGGCAGTATGTGCAATGTTGTATTAGGTTTGAGTCTATATTTCAGGTTAAATTATTTTTATTTTTTTATTATTAATGCCATGGGAATGTTAGTTGCAATGTCATGCGTTGGAAAAAAAAACATGCACAAACATGCAGGGGACAAACACAAAACTGGAAATAATATCATAGAGAGGACTCTAATGTCCCTTAAAATATTGTATAATTTAAAGATTCTATGACAGGTTAACCCTCTGAAGTCGATTAACGCGGATACGCGTTATGAGTCATTTTCTCCTGATAACCCCGAAAAGAACTTAAATTACACTTTCAGTTTTAATCGTACAGATAAGAGCAATACATCAATCGAATCTGTAAAGGGTCTACTTTTTTTTGGATACAGATATAATAACAACAAAACTTTGTGCACTCATAAAATAAAGATAACAAACAAGGTGTGCTGTCTGCAGCCTTTGTCTGCGCTGATCTTCATTCACAAACACTCCATTAAAATGAACTGTAACTCCGTGAATACTCAACGAAGAGAGGTTCATTTAGGTTGTGAAATGCCATGTGGTCCGACTCCCCGAAAACAATTTCTGAATAATTCAAGATTAAATAGATAAAAGCTGTTTTGGTTTGTTTAAAAAACTTTTTGACCTTTTTAGAGCAACTTAATTTAAACTTGCCTTAAAAATGGTCCAAACAGTTTTTTTGGAAAAGTAAAAACATTTTTAAATGTAGTTTTAAGCTTGGTTTTAGAAAAAAAAAATCTTATAGTTACATTACAAGTTTCATTGAGGGTCATCACAAGAATATGACTGTTGTTGGGGGGAAATGTTCCATCTAGATATTCAAGTTTGTGTTGATGAAAGAAAATCTACTGTTTGTCCTTGATGTTACAAAAAATGAAGAATAAATGTCATTGTCTGGTTTTCTTTCAAACATGCACACTACTAATAGGCAGAGTGACATTAGTTCTGGTTTCCGTGTGTCTCGCTCTCCATGTATCCACCGCAGAGAATGGGGAGTGGGTTGTTTGGCTAGTAATCAGCTTGTGTAGTGCTTCATTGCTGCTTGACGTGCTTTCCGCTCCACACCGAGATGTATGACCTTGTCTCTTTCAATAGAGCCGCATTGAGCGACCGCTAAATCTTTCAAACAAAACCTGCCTTGTGTGGAGGCAGGCTTTCCATTAATGAGGGACCACTGCAGGCGCACACTTTCCTGCCGCGTCCAGAGAGATGCCGCATTTCCCCCTCAGCGATAAACAAACGGACGCTGTGATGTGGGCTCTATGAGAAGACTGGAGGGAGGCTAATGGAGGGGCTTCACCTCTCTGTTTTCCCTGCCGCTGTCTAGCCTCACCAACAATAGCCTGGCCAATTAACCACCTGGCCTTTGATTGGACGGCTGCGGCAGAGAGGGTGCTGGTCATCACAGTGGAGAAGTCACACATCTCTTTGCCTTGACAGTTATTCCTGCTGCTCTCGTCCACAGGCAAACAAAGTTGGCAGATCAATAGGACCCAGGCCGGGTCTTTGTTCCTTGGGCTATAGCAATTGTTGTCTGAAACACAAGCCGAATGAATTATCATACACCCTACACAGCAAACTTTGTCAGAGGAATATCAATTGCTGTCCTCGCACATCAATACGTACTTCATCTTTAACTGCGATCGCCCACACAACTCCTCTACTTCTGCTGAAAATCTATGGGCAGGTCACTTGTCCTTTTTCATTTTTTGACATTTTAATGGGTTAATAAATCTTAACGTTAAAGTTTGAGAAATTTGACTTTGAAATTCAGTGAAAATGTTAAGAGAAGAAAACAGCCTTTTCTGAAACAGTCGACATGTTCATAAACAGAATATGCCGCCTACTCAACCCAGAGTCCTGTAAGCTTGTGTTGAATCCTCTAGACAGCAGACTGTTGTGAATGTCTCTCTTTAACCCTAAAACCCAACATAAGCCTTTCACCTCAGAGGTCTTCTGTTTCCCATAGTCTCTGACTCGTGTTCAGCAGAAGGAGGAATACAGAAATATAATGAAACGTCTTTTTATTTCCCTCCTCCTCCATTTGAGATGTTTAATGTTGCATGAAAGACCTTTTCTTTCGCAACAGATAATATTCGTGCTTCCGAGTAGAGATTTGGTTGTAATTATAACCTCAAAGACCTCGTCCTTTCATATTCTAGAATTGATTGTGTTGAATGTTTTTTGTTAGCAATTATTTGGTGATGTTACCAGCGTAACTAAAAAATGTTATTCCTCGTCATTCAAAACATCTCCTGTTGTCTTCTATTGAAGAAAGAAAAGTTTGGATTACCAGGACTGTGGTTTTTCATTTGTGGGTGAACAATCCATTTAATCTTATCAGTGAAATTACTGACAAAAAAACGCTTGTTAATGAAGTCTTTAGATTATTTTTCAGCGATAATGAAGATGAGACAAAATGCGCATTATGACATTAATTGAACCATTATATTAAAACATACTGCTGATGACGATGACAAGAAAACTTAGACTAAAAGATATTAATAATACACTTACATTGTTATTTGAAGGAGTGAAATCTGGAAAGCGTACGATTGTTTCAATAATGTCAGGAATTGCTCTGCCTAAGCTCCATGAAATTAAAGTGAATGAACACAGCAGCTCAAATCGTTCACACATTTTGGTTAAATGTTGTTGCGTTTAATATATAAAACCTCTGTTTAGTTTAATTTTGCACTTGTCAAACTGAAACATTGTTCTCATCAGCTGAAATTTTATGACAATTTAGTAAAATTGACAAATTAATTGATAAAACATGATAAAATATTGACTATATTGTAAGGATTTTATTTTATTTATTTATTAATTTTTTGTGAAAAGACAAAAACAGTGAGTAAACTGCGTCAAAATAACACTTTCTGGTGCATAATGAGTTTTTTAAAGTAAAACTGAAAACCTTTTTGATGGTCCTTAAGTCGCTGAAAAACAGTCCTGGAACGAATTATGATGTAAATCTTGTTCACTTTTGTGCTCATACCAGTTTTGATTTGAATTGAGGTTAGACTCACATTTTAATTAGCTAGCAGCATCTTGAAGGCAATCTAAAGAGGTTTATGCCAAGTGTTGCAGAGAGGAACAACATTTAACAGTTGTCTTGAAGTTGTTTGTTGTTGTTGTTGTTGTTGTTGTTTGTCTTTTAGCTTTAGTTTAGTTGAATTATGAAAGTTTAAGTCTTTTTTTGGTGCTTTGATGACCAAACTCTGAACGAAACGTGTCTCCCCGCATTTGAGAAAGGCTTATTGCGCAACAAAATCATTTGCCACATTGTCAGGCTTTGTCAGACATTTCCCTTATTTTATGTTCAGGATCCCTTTGGGTTTCCTCCTCAGGCCTTATTTTCTGCTCCTCTTTACATAATATATTGTGATTTGAGTCTGAACATTGATTTCGCTGCAGAAATGGATTTATTAATGGTTCTAGGGAGTGCATATCTTCCCCCTCCCCCTGAGGAAAACAGAGGTTAAGTAAATTGAAGCCAACAAGCAGGGCAATAAGGGAGGCAGGTGCCTTTCTTTTATTCACACAGTGGCCAACGGCAGGCTTCAAAAACACACAGTATATTATAAATAAAGGCAGTGGCAATGGAGCGCTCAAGGTGCCTGTGCTTAGCGGATGTTTTATTCTCTATGCCTGTTCTCTGGGGGCCACAGACAAATCCTGACTACAATGACAGCAGCATTACTGGAGCCCAATGACATGCATGCCGAGACATAACAGCTAATTTATTCACTGTAATGTGTCCATTAAAGCAAGCCTGCACTAGCTAAATCACAGCTAGTGAGGAAGAAATACTTGGTGAGTGATGCAACATTCTAAGATTGATAACCCAGTCATGTCGGAAATAGGGCACTTGTTTATCTTACAGTAAATGATTGATTTGCAGGGTTTTGCAGGTCTTGGATAAGTATAATGTAAATTAAGTAAACTTATACAGGGTGGAAACAACTTTAAATTGAGTAAATAAAAACAGGATTAAAATTTTTAGTGGATTGTCCGTTTAAGTTTGAGGTCAGCTACATTTTTTTTTTTCATGTTTTTGAAAAGTGTATCTTCTGTTCACCAAAGCTGGAATTATTTGGCAAAAAATACAGTACAAACAATGATTTTGAATTTGAATGATAAAAAAAAAAAAAGATTTTTTTTTTACATTGTGCATTCTGAAGCAAAAGAAATCTGCTTCAGTGTAGAATAAATATGTGATTAATTCCAATAAATCTTACATCAGTTTCTCAGCAGTATTTCTACAGTGTCTGTAATTGCACATAACACACAAACACCCAGAGACACACACAATGTCTTTTGCATCCAGCTGTTTTTGTTGTACAAGCTTACATATTTATGTTACTAATTAACTTTTAAAAGCTAATTTTCACATTGTTCTTTGTTTGTATGTATCTGTGGCTCTATTGTGTGTCCTGACTTTATTAGATATTCTGTGTGTACAACTTTTGCTTTTCTTTTTTTATTATGCCACACCACTCACCCCCAAATAACCTTAGAAACTTTAAAGATCAAGATTCAAAGTGTCCTTTGATAGTTTGCAAAAAAGGATACCAAAGGGCACCATATGGTCAGAGCTGCAATTATTATCTTTTATGCCTCTCAGCTAATAATAGCGGATATTCTTTTGTCTGCCTATTACCAACCACACCAGTAAAACAATACAGTTCTAAGTGAGTTCACACAGTAACTCAGCAACAATTAAAGCAAGTGACTCATTGGTGTGAATCTCTGGCTCGTTAATTTTGAATTGCAGAGACTGGTCATTTTAGCCCCTCTGTAGCTCTTATGAAGCACTGTTCAGAGAGTCTCACATCTCACCAATGTTGATTTGAATGTGATTTGAAGGGTACAGTGCGGGAAGACATGCTTCTGTCTCAAAAACCATCAAAACACTGAACGGGGCAAGTGGTTCTCGACCATCTGTCTTAATGACAGACCACCAGGGAAAGAGAAAAATGAAATTTTCCACCCAGGTTGGGAAGGTAGTGGCCCAGAGAGGTCTGTCTGCAAACCATCAAAGCAGAGAATGTGCCTGCCCTTCATCATGGCTTGTCAGCTATATGCCAGCGGGATACGAAACTTTGCCTTTTCCTCATAACTGTTTATTTGTCACTTCCTTCCCCACCGCTCGGCCTGCCACGCATCAGCACCAATGATTTATGACCTCGTTTAATCAAGCGCTCGTAGGACATGGAAAAGGAGAGAGAGAAAACCCACCTGACACTTTCGCTTCTGTGAGCCACTTACACCAACATCAGCGGCCTGGAAAAGTTTTGTGAGTCTCCTCCCCACCTCAGCTCAGTGGGATCAGAGTGCAGTGGCAACTCATATTGAGGCTGTCTCTTTTATTGGGGCCATTTGTTTGAAAGCCAGACACCCTGGGAGTTGAGAAGAACAGAGGGAGCGAAAGGGAAAGCAACAAAAAGAAAGGGTTGAATGCAACTTTTGCATTGGCAGGTGACTTTGTCTGAGTTTAGTAGATAGTGAGGATGCAGCTGGAGGTTCCCTGAAGTGAGTTTGGCCTCTGGCCTGAAAAAACTGAATAAGAGAAACAAGCACACATTGCTGTTAGACGTCCACCAGATGAACGCCCCACATACTGTCTCCCCATCGGCTAATATACTCTTTTATTTTTCATCACAGATGTCCTGCTCTGTTTGGGTTGTTTATAATTGCATTGGGGGCTTACAGTGAGCTCTCTGTACACAAAACCAGAAACTCTCTGAGGGGCTGAAGTGCTACTATCATTAAGTTGCCAATCTTTTCAGTGCCATATTAAAAAAATATATGCAGTGCTCCATTTCTGACACAATGGGTCTTCTTTGGAGTTTACCGGACGTGTGTAGACATTATACGTGTAAATATCATGTCACATGGTTTATTGTTAAATATATTCTCCCTTAGAAACAAAAGGGGAAAACAACATATCACTGTGCTACTTAGAAATTAAATGTATTAATTAATATTTTCAGAATTAAAATAAAATTAATGATTGTTTTCATACAGGTTTCCTGAACACTCCTGCATATTGCAACTGGTTTAGACAAACAGCTTGCAATTGGTTGAGACAATGTTGTTGCAATTTTTTCAAAGCTCTCTAGAGTTATCAAGTGTGCACACCAAAAGTTAATTGAATTATTTCTGTGTGTAGATTACATACAAAGTCAATGCAAAGAAGCGAATGATGCAAATTGTGCATTGTGATTGAAGCAAACACAAGATATTCGTCTCAATAGCATCTTCGATGCAAGACGAAAAATTACACCTTGAGTGAGAAATTCACATGACGTATTGTCACGCAAGCCAATTTTACATGTCCGATTTTATAAAATAATTAAGGCTTACTTACATTCCTTCTGCATTTCAAGCTTACAGAATTGCATAATTATTAGGCAAGTTGATATTCTGATCTTTTTTTTATTTTATTAAAACTAATTATAAATAAAGGCATTGGACATGACAATTTTTGACATGTTTTTATATAATTAGGTGGGAAAAAAGAAAGTAATTACAGATCATAACTGTCATTTCTAAGTACTTTAGTTTTCAAGTGCTCATGCTTATCCCTATTAGGGACACCACAGGTGTTTGAATGTATATCAGCTGTTTATAGATGCATTTTGTCAAACATTGTTTGTGTGCTTTGAAAAAAAAAATGTAGTGTTTTGATTTGAACACATCAGGTTTGATGGAGCAGGAAGAGCCATTGTAGCATCCTTAAATTGAAAACTTTAGAGGGTTTTAAATGTATGAATGATTCCTTCTTGAAGTCAAACATAGCAGACAAACCTTTCAGTCAAAAGCATGACTCTTTTCATGTGCATAACTTTAATGATGCCTGCTTCATGGCTTTCATATGTAATGAAGAAATTTACCGGTCCTTCCAGTTCAAACCTTCCATCAACACATGGCTGCTGTACCTAATGGATTTATGTTATTGGTGGTAATCCAAAGCCCATGTATTTGGTACCTCCAAAGCATCTAATCACACAAAGTCACATGGACACACGTACACACTCATGCACAGACACAGCAGCTGGGAAGCGGTGATTGAGTTTGTGTAGGTTTTAATGCTTTGTATTTGAATAATATGAACATAGGTGGGTAGAGTACCCAAAAACTGTACTCAAGTAAAAGTAAAAGTACTTCTAGAAATATTTACTCAAGTAAAAGTAAAAGTACTAGTCTTGAATAGTTACTTGAGTAAGAGTAAAAGAGTATCGGATAAAAAATCTACTCAAATAGTTAGTTACTAGTTACTTTGGGTCATATATACTAAGCCTATTTTTATTTAGATATATAGATAAAATGTATGTAATGTATGTGTGCGTGTATAAATGTATATATTTCATCAGCCTTTACTCCAATTTATGTAATTTATTATAAAACCCTGTCTGTTTACTTAAGTAACAGATATAGGTGTCATACCATAACATATTTTTAATATGACTGACTTTATATTAAATGTGAATTTAACATTGAAAGTTAATGTGATATAAATATTGCTACTAATCTTTCATTGTTCAGAAAGAGAGCAAATAACATTTACATTATTAAAGATAATTTTCACAGACAGTCTAGATTTCAATCACTCTCAGAAACTCCCATTAAAATCACTGAAACTGTTAACACTGTGAAATCAATATTTAATTAAAGATTCGTACAAACATCTGCACTTTGTTGTTTCTGACGAGAGAATTCGCCAGAAAGAGGTATTCAGTCAGTGAGCGAGTGAAGGAAGAACCGGAATTTTAGCGATGACTCATCGGAACACCTCTGATTGGCCAATGCTTTAATAAACTCAAAAGAATCATGTGTGATTGGTTATAATGCGCAGCGCTGCATGAACGCATCTATCTCTGGCTCAGCGCCAGCAAGCGATCACAGATCTGAATTTAGCAGCTGATTATATGACTTGCTGAACGTACTCACGCCGGTGTGATTGTATTAAAATTAATAAAATGTTAATCTGCTATTTTTTGTCTTTTGGAAGCTGCATTCAACTTGACTCCCCTCTGTTATAAGCCACACACGTACAACAAACTAATGTCAGTGGTATCGTGTACTGTAATCGAATGTAGCCCAAGTTATTACCTGTTAAACAGTAGACAGCACACGCGGTGTTCATCTAATAAGGATCTCCATCGCTAGCAAATAATAGCCTTTGCAGATTTCAATTCAGTGCAGTTCCAGCCACGTTTTCATCGCTATTTCTGTTCTTAAACGTTACAACTCCGAGTGAACCACTTCAGATGCTCAGCGCGTGCGGCAGGGAACTGAACGACTCATTCAAACTGATTCATGAACCAATTCACTCGTTTGCCAATTGGTTTGATCAAGCCTTTGAACAGAATTGACTCAAAAGAATGAATCATTCGCGAAAGGGCATCGCTCATTGCCCAGAGAAAAGTAGACGGCGCGTTTGGAATAAACTGAAGCACCTAACATTTATTGCATTAAGGTAAAGTAACGAGAGGAGCGTCGCCCAAAGTAACGAAGTAAAAGTACAGATTTTCCCCCAAAAATTTACTCAAGTAAGAGTATAAAGTACCCATCTTTAAATATACTCCGAAAAGTATTCGTTACCCCAAAAAATTACTCAAGTAAATGTAACGAAGTAAATGTAACTCGTTACTACCCACCTCTGAATATGAAAATGTTCGACAAGCTGCAGCAAACTCCTGCTGCTTCTGAAAATGAACAAACAGTAATGTGTGGAAAGATAAGACTTCCCTCCATTTTTTGTTCCCCCTTTTGAAAGGACTGCCTTTGCTGTTTCTTTGTGCTGTCACTGAAAGGGGTCAAATACATTACCCACTCCCAGAGTAACACTAAGAAAATCTACCTTTTCCATCTGTTTCGCTTTTCGTTTGTGTTTACCTCATGTTCACGTAATTAAAGATGTTTGTGCATTCATATTGGCTGAAAAACATTGCATTGAAAGCTGATTTCCAAATGTACCAGTGTTGGGCTATATGGGGTTGTTATGGGGTGTTAAACATTAATGCCCTTGAATGGGTTCATGAGAATGGAGAAACAATTCCGAGATTAAATTACCGCACCACTGTACTGCAACACACAATCAATCTCCCTCCTTTTTCCTTTAACAGAACACAAGCCTGGACTTATGTCATTTCCTTTTTTCCCGGTGTATTCTTTCTAGTAATTTCTGTTTTTTTTCTGCCACTTTTTTCAGAGCACCTGAAGGCACATCTGGAGGAGTACATGTCCAGATTTCCTAAGGTCCGTATCGTGCGCACCAAGAAGCGAGAGGGTCTGATCCGCACACGGCTGCTGGGAGCGTCGGTGGCTAGAGGAGAAGTCCTTACTTTCCTGGATTCCCACTGTGAAGCCAACATCAACTGGCTGCCGCCCCTGCTCGGTGAGTCCAGATAAAAAAAACTGCCTACCCTGGCGGCAGCACGTAGCCACAGATTTCTCGTTTTTTTTTTTAATGACTGTTAGAAAACACAAGCCACTGAAAATCCCACAGAATGTTCTTTGTGCTTATCTTTCTCTTTTGAATCTAGCAATTTCAAAATTCAATTGCTTTTTCCCATCCAAAGTCTTTCCCCTGCAGCCGGTTGATTAAAAAAAACTAAAATCCTCCATCTCCTTGTTTCTTGTCTATGGCTTGTTCCTTTTATCACAGAAAAACCTTTCTTGTTTTCAGACTCATTGAGGATAGAATCTATACCGTACCCCACTGTGCCACATGAGCATTGCAAATCCAGACGGCTTTTGATGAGCATGACCCTGTTATAAGATGTTTTAAAATGCCTACTTCAGCAAATGTTTTGCACATATCGATGCTTATTGATCTGATGCAAGCTTGGTTTGTAGTTAGTAGGCTTGATCTTTTTTTTTTTTACTGGGCTGAACATTAGGTGGTCGTCCCAGAGATGTGGGCACAGCACGGCGAGTTCTAATTGGGTACAGTGAAATACGTATGTCCTTTGAGAGGCATGCTGTATGATTAGAGTGGAGCTGATGCACAAGCTCGCAGCAGGTACTATCTCGCGGGCTGTTTGAAATAGAGCTCTGGTCTGTAATGTGAAGGACTGGGCTCCACTAGTCTTCTCATCAGACCATTGCTTGTTAGATAATATGCAACCAGACTATTTATAAATTAAATCTGGCCAGATACACCTAGGTTTCATGCCTATAACTCTTTCGCACGTGAGTTTAAAATATTCTAGCTGAGACCCCGGAGTGAGTTTTTTTAGACGACCGTTATTTTTGAATGTGTCGCCTTATTGTTTCCATGGCGACGCGTCATACTTGTCATGTGACACAACACAGCCGCAATAGATCTGTATGACACATGGATCGCTTTTATTTCGTTTTTCCTGTTTTATTAAAAATGTTTCCAAAACATGCTCAATATATTATGAAATATCTGATATTCTGATTCTGAAATATGTGCAAATAAATATATTTGGTAGCTTAAACACTTTGATATCGACTGTGTTAGTTGATCTATATTGGGTAATGGGCGCCGCCATGTTAGTTCACACTGAATCCGAGCTGTGGGATTTACACAGAGACAATTTACGCACATTCATCCTCTCCTCCCGAAAACACATAAAAGTAAGTCCGCGGTAAACTGGGAGAAGAGCAAAGTAAACTTAAGTTACCTACACAATCATGTATATGATATCAATAAAAACATGTCGTCAGATTATATTTGTAAGGATCATTATTGCCGTTTTCTCAGACATCAGCAAATATTTTACATACTGTAAATGCATGTTTTTGATAGTACTTAAATTATTTAAATGTGTGAAACTTTAAATAAGCATTAAATGGTTGAAAATACTGAATATGTGTGATAATATGACAAGTGCTCAGCGTGTTCGATCTGGCTCTGCGCCAGCCAAAGAGCGAAAGCGGATTTAAATTCAGCAGTTGATGACGTGACGCAATTTAAGTTCTAATCACACCTGTGTGATCATATGCTTCAGGGACCAGTCAAGACTGATCACACTGGTGTGATCGTACGCTTCAGGGACCAGCCAAGACTGATCACACCAGTGTGACCATCCGCTTCAGGGACCAGCCAAGACTGATCACACCGGTGTGATCGTACGCTTCAGGGACCAGCCAAGACTGATCACACTGGTGTGATCATACGGGTCAAAGGGTTAAAATGGATTGACCAAAGTAAACAAACTATATATATAATATTTATAATTTTTTATATTTTATATATATAAATAAACCTTTGTCAGATCTAAGAGTGTTACCAGGGCTCTGAACTGTGACTAAAACAGGTCACATTTGCGACCAAAGATATTAAATTTCGAGTTAAGTTTTTGCACCACTGGTGACTAGGCCTATGTATTTACATGTTATAACTTAAATATTTGCATGTAATGTCTTATTTCCTGATTGTTTTGGGATCGAATCATTTGCTATTTTCGCGTATTAACTAAGACGATGCCCATCAAAATTTTAGTGGAAAAAAATTGCTGCGCAGCACTAACACACACCTGATAAACACAGCTCAGCTGTGATAGATTGAAATGACAGAGTGAATGTGAAGTGAAAATTTGTGGTTGACCAATAATGGTTTTTTGACAGCCGAAGCTGATATCTTGGAAAGCAGAGGGCCTGATAGCATAATTTTAAATTATGAGTTTAAATTTTAAAGCATTCAATTAACACTCACCGACCATCACACAGAGAACACGTGATCATGCTGGATAAAAATGCACACTTCACAAGATCTCACAGCTGGATTTCAACTAAGTTTGCAAGGTTTGTGATATTAAATGTTCATTAGTCATTAAATTATATAAATGTGTATTTGCTTAATGCTGACTGCAAACGAGAAAGTTTTACAATATTTGCCTTTCTATTAGGGGAGCACAATACTGATGGAATTTACCGCTGATTAGAGAACCGGCTTTACTGACGAGATGCGCATTAATAAACTGCCTATATTTATCGTCTACCCCTACTAATAATACAAAAGCAATTGTTATAATACCTTTTGTATACATTAATTCCTTTGTTAAACCATTCTATCTGATTATTAGACAGACTTCTATCCATATTAGACATAACTGTTAACGAAGAAGAACAAGAGGGAGAGTGTGATCACTGTGTGCACTCAGGCGCTGCCTTTCTCAGTGCCATTAAAATAAAAATCCTGCCTCAAACAAATCGGCCAAGCAGAAAAACTTATCGGCCGATGCCAATACTTAAAAAATGCCAAATATCAGCCGATATATCGCTCTTGCCGATATCGGTCAACCACTAGTGATAATGCAGAAAAACAGCATCTATTCCATGCACAATTTGAACTAACTACAACACGTAATGCTGTCAGCTCTGTGGATATTGGCAATATTTTTGTCAGGACTCTGGACTGTTCTGTGTCGTGGTTTGCCCACATTTCTATTCCTTTTTGTTCTTATTTGGTCATGTTCCTGTCTTTTTTTAGTTTAATTAGTCATCAGTGCACCTGCTTTTAGTAATTACCCCTTGTAATTAAGTTCCTGTTCAGTCTTCCTCTGTCGGTTATACTCATTACATTGATGTGTTTCCTGTTGTCTCCAGTATTGATGTTCCCAGCGTTCTATGGATTAAACTTGTGCCTCCAGCGTGCTTCCTAAGGAACCAAGTGTGACAGAAGAACTGACAAACAACAGTTTAAATTGCGTGTTTTGTTTCTGTAGTGTTTTCCTTATAGATCCCCTTGCCCACTCTGAATACATCTTCCTCCTGTTGGAGCAGGGAGAAAAATGCTTGAGAAATAGTCATACCAGACTATTTCTGGCTATTGCCCATCTCACCACATACCCGGTCAACGCACTCTGCGCATTCTATGATACCAGCCTCAACCCAGCGTGCAGTGCGCCATTGTCCAAAGATGGCCCTCAAACAGAATTCGCCACCTTTGTGGAGTGGACACTGGCAAGTGTGAGCATGGAGAGGAGCACTGCAGTTTAGGGTGAGCTGAGTATGGCACGGCGAAAGTGCTAAAATGAAGAGGAGAGGGCTCCAGCCCCCGAATCCGGTTCAGAGCACATTCCAGTGCCCACTCCTAGAAAGTACCCTCCAGTGCCCACTCCTAGAAAATGCCCTCCAGTGCCCGCTCCTAGAAAGTCCCCTCAAGTGTCCCCTCCTCCAGAGTGCAATCCTGTTCCTGTGTTCAGCCTAAAGGGGGCTCTTGATCCAAAGTTTAGCCCTGAATTTCTGGAGGCTCTCAAATGACTGCCCTCCCACCCACTCCTGCCTCCTCCTCTGCTGTCGTCTGGCAGCCCCTCTGCTCACCCTCAGTGTCACTGTGGCTGGAATTTCCCTTGACTCTGCCTCCAGCCTCCAAGGCCTAGACTCCGCCTCTGCCCATTGACCCTTCGGCTCCACCATGGCTCCTAGCTCCCTCCTCTCCGCAGTCCACTAGCTCCACCGGGCTCCCTTGACCCTCCGGTGTCTACCATCCTGTGCTTTTGGACACCACTCCTCTGGCTTTGCCTTCATCCCTCCAGCTCCACCTCAGTCCTCTGTTGCTCTAGCTCCACCATGGCCTCTTGGATCCACATCTTCGCATCAGTCACCGGCGCCATCGGCTCCGCCTAGGACCTCCGGATCCTCCCCGATGCCCTGGCTCATTGGCTCTCCGTCTCCGCCTCGGGCTCCTCCACCACCTGCTCTGCTGTCGTTGGTCAGCCCCATGGAGTCACCAGCCATTCCTCCTCCATGGCTTCTCCCTCCATCGGCTTCACCGTAGGCCGTCATTATGGCTGTGGCCTGGACTAGCTGGATTCCTCCTGCTCCATGTCCCTCCTGTCTCCTTCCTGGCTCCTCCCTCCTTCGTCTCCTCCCTGAACTCTGGAACTATTTTAAATAGTCATTCAGTGCACCTGTGTTAAGTAATTATCCTGTATTTAAGTTCATGTTTGTGCAGTCTTCCTTTGTCAATTCTACTCATTACGTTGTTGTGTTTCCTGTTGACTGTTTCCATGTGTTCTATAGCAGTGGTTTTCAACTCCAGTCCTTGCACCCATTTTTACCAAGGTTGGATCAAAATTTAGCAAGACTGAGGCTCTCCAGGACAGATCTGATACAAATTATTTCTATTTCAAATAAATGCCATTCTTTAGAACTTAATGTTCATTAAAGTATCCATGAAAAAAAAAAGTATACCAGTTATTATAAAACAGTTATTTTAAATTGTAATAATAATTCAAGATGTTTTTGATCAAAGAAATGGAGCCTTACAGTAAAATAAATGCTGAGCACGTTTTACAATAAATGCTGCACATATTACAATACATTCTAAGCATCACAGACAAGAAATCATTTAAGGAAGAAAATATAAATGAGAATTATTTCTGAGGCTGACTCTAGTAATTGTGGTTCCCTTTCGAGAGTACTCTCGTACTGCTTAAGCTAGCTTACGCTATGGGAAAAGGTCCCCTTTTCTCGAGAATATGAAGCCAAAAATTATCCTTAATTTTTAATAATGTAAAACGCAGTGCTGCAGCACAGCAGACCTAAGCGAAGCGGCTCGCGCGCTTATTGGCTGTGCTGTGGCAACTGCAGCAACCTATGGTGAGGCGGCGGAGAGGAACGAACCAATGGGGGCGCTTCGCGCCCATTGGACGTCAGAGCGCGCCAAAATAGGCGTGGCTGGAACTATATAAGCCGCCGCTTTGCCATAGGGATCAGATTTAATCTCCTTCAGCGATCTCACCTGCACTTCGCTGTCTTCTCCGGAGAAGCCTCTACACGCCGTCGAAAAGCCTCTCAGCGGGATAGCACTGCAACGCAGATCTGAGGACGTCGGCTCGTGCTTCATCCCGACGCCGCCTTCAGCATTCGCTTCCTGCTGCGCCATCCGGCGTGACTATATCCTTTAAAAAGCTAAGTGTGTTTGCCGCTGCATCACACTTTTTCGCAAAAGAGCAAATTTCGAGGCGTTGTTTCAAATGCCTCGGGCCTGCGCTTCCTGCCGAGGCCCTCTGCCCAGCAAGGACCGCCACATCCTCTGTGTCTCCTGCCTGGGCCGCGAGCATGCTGAGAATGCACTCTCCAAGGGCGGCTGCCCTGAGTGCGACAACATGGCTATATCGACCCTGCGGGCTCGATTAGCTCAAACCAGCCACGACGCTCCACCCGCTCCGCCTCTTCTCTTTCAAGTGCCGCGTAAGAAACGCCGCGATCAGAGAATGCCTGAGCATACTGCTACACGCGAGCTCACGCCGGAACACTCCCCGCGTGCCTCGCCCGCTCTCTCTCCTTCGCCTGCTCCATTGCGGACCCCCCCCCCTCTACAGCCCCCAGCTGCACCAGACAACGCGCTGATATCGACGCGGAGCTTACTCGCGTGCTTACAAGGGCTGTCAGCGACCTTCAGCTCGACTGGTCTCCTCCAGACGAGCCCGCTAAAAGCAGGCTGGACGAATGGTTCTTGCAGGGGCGCCCTTCGGCCCCTCCGCAAAGAAACGCCCCCTTCTTCCCGGAAGTTCACGATGAACTCACGAAGTCGTGGAAAGCCCCATTCTCCGCACGTTTGAAAACTTCTGTCTCGTCAGCGCTCTCCTCTGTCGACGGCGCCCGAGACCACGGTTACGAGAGCCTCCCCCCTCTCGAGGAGGCAATTGCTGCACACCTCTGCCCGCCCTCAGCCGCAGGATGGCGGTCGAAGCCCGTGCATCCATCCAAACCGTGCCGCACCACCTCAGCTCTCGCTGGCCGAGCATACACCTCCGCTGGTCAAGCTGCTTCGGCTCTACACACCATGGCTGTGCTTCAGGTTTTTCAGGCCAGACTTCTCCGTAACCTGGACGAGTCTGCCCCAGATACCTATGATTTTAAAGATCTCCGCAGCGCTACTGATCTAGCCCTGCGTGCGACAAAGACCACAGCACAAGCGATCGGACGAAAGCATGGCAAGCCTTGCTGTTTTAGAGCGACACCTCTGGCTCACGCTCACGGAGATGAAAGACGCCGACAAATCCGCCTTTCTTGACTCTCCTATCTCTCCTTCCGGCCTCTTTGGCCAGTCGGTTAAGGGTTTCGCTGAACGCTTCACTGAGGCTCAGAAGACGTCACAAGCAATGAGACACTTCCTGCCGAAACGCTCTAGCTCTGCTGCGGGACGCCGTAGAAATGCGCCGCCCCCTCAGACCTCAAAGCCATCGCAGCCAGACATACAGTCTCGCCCAGCGACCAAAACCCAGCACCGCTCTCGCTCTACGAGCCGCAAACCGCCAGAGAGACGGGGACCTCGGCCCAGGATTGTGCTGAACCCCGAGCCTCCGAAGCCCTCCTGACCTTCGTGCTGAAAAGACCGTGGTTAAGTCCCGCTGCGGCCGGACCACCACACAAGAAACCTCACATACTTCCTCCAATCCCCTCACTAAAGGCGGTTGGAGATGTCTATACTGCAGTAAACGAGCCTGTTACAATGCACGCACGCCTGCACACAAACGCCGCTTTCACGGCGACCTCAATAAAGCACAAAAAGAGCTTTTTCTATTTAGGCAGTGTGCCCACTACACAGTACGCACCCCTACATGTATACACACTCCCCCAAGTGTCACAAAAACACACTCGGGTCCCCTTTCATGCCCACCTTCCCGCTCGCGCCGGAGGTGCTCTAAATGTAGCACGCGTGCCCACTTCTCAGTGCGCAACCCTACAAATAAGCGCTGTCACCACAGTGTCCCAAGCACAGCATACTCGAGCTACTGGTCCCCTCATAACAGGCGGCCAGTGCCCGAAGCACATTCAACCCATAGCCGCACGAGCCGCTGCATGGCAGGCCATCCCCGGCATATCAAATTGGGTTTTGAATATAATAAAACGAGGTTACTCACTCCAGTTCGCTCGCAGACCGCCGCGCTTTCGCGCCGTGGTCGAAACGAAAGTGAAAAGCGAAATGACACACGTCCTTCGCGCCGAACTGATAAACCTTCTTGCAAAAGGGGCGATAGAAACTGTCCCCCCTGTGCAGCGCGAGTCAGGCTTTTACAGCCGCTACTACCTCGTACCAAAAAAGGATGGCGGTCTCAGACCCATCCTAGATCTCAGACGTTTGAACAAAGCGCTTATGACGCGATCGTTCAAAATGTTAACTACCAAACAAATACTCGCGCAAATTCGCCCGAGGGATTGGTTTTTCTCAGTGGATCTGAAAGACGCTTACTTTCACATTCAAATAGCACCTCATCACAGGCCATTCTTGAGATTCGCCTTCGAGGGGCAGACTTATCAGTACATGGTTCTTCCATTCGGCCTCTCCGTAGCGCCCCGTACGTTTACACGGTGCATGGATGCCGCTCTCGCACCCCTGAGAATGCGGGGAGTGCGAGTATTGAACTACCTCGACGACTGGCTAGTTTTAGCCCATTCCGAGGAACTACTGACGACACACAGATCCTGGATCATCAGCCATTTAGAATGCCTGGGTCTCACGATCAACACTGTCAAGAGCGCTCTGTCTCCCAGCCAGAGGATTTCCTTTTTGGGGATAGACATAGACTCTGTGACATGTACAGCGCGTCTGACGTCACAGCGCTCAAACGATTTCAAGAAATGCTAGGTCTGATGGCATCAGCCTCTGCGGTTCTCAAACTGGGCCTGCTGCGCATGCGCCCACTACAACGCTGGCTGAGAGACCGTGTTCCAGCGCGCGCCTGGATTTCCGGCCGCGCGCGCATCAAGGTGACCCACGGCTGCATCACAGCTCTGGCCCCTTGGAAAATAGCCAACTGGTATCAGTTAGGCGTAAGCACGGGCGCTGTCTCGAAATGGAAAGTAGTCTCGACAGATGCATCCAACCTCGGTTGGGGCGCCCTGTACGAGGGCAGGTCTGCCTCCGGCCTCTGGTCGAGCCCGGAGCGACTGTTACACATAAACTGTCTGGAGATGATAGCGGTCGAACTATCCCTGAAAGCTTTCCTCCCATTTTTAAAGGGCCACCACGTTCTGGTCAGATCAGACAACATGTCAGTGGTGGCCTACATAAATCGCCAGGGTGGTGTCAGGTCAAAAACCTTGCACACCCTGACCGAACGTCTTCTGACATGGGCACATTACAACCTGCGCTCGCTAAAGGCAGCGCATGTACCTGGCATCCTGAACCGGGGCCCGGACATGCTTTCCAGGGCGAATGTTCCCCCTGGGGAGTGGTCTCTTCACCCACAAACGGTTCAGTTGATGTGGAGCATCTTCGGCAGGGCAGAGGTCGACCTCTTCGCCTCAGAAGACAACGCTCATTGCCCAATATATTTTTCAAAGAGCAGGGACGCGCTGGCCCTCGATTGGCCCAGACGCCCGCTTTATGCCTTCCCACCGGTCGCGATGCTACCGCAGGTCATCGATCGGGTCAGGAAGAACAGATGTGCTATGCTGCTAGTAACCCCACTCTGGACGACCCAACCTTGGTTCTCCGAGCTGATGCAGCTGTCCAGTACAGCCCCATGGCCAATACCGCTGCGGAAAGATCTCCTCACGCAGCTGAAGGGCGCGCTCTGGCATCCCCACCCCGAACTTTGGGCCCTTCATGTATGGCCCCTCAACGGGTACCCGGGAACCTCCCTGAGGGAGTGTTAAAGACCATTACGGAAGCCAGAGCGCCCTCAACCAGGCGCCTTTACGCGCAGAAATGGTCAGTGTTCTCCACCTGGTGCGGGACACGGAACCTAGACCCTCACTTATGTGACGTGACAGAGATACTCTCCTTCCTACAGGAGCGTTTAGATGCGGGCAGATCCCCGTCTACGCTCAAAGTGTATGTGGCAGCCATTGCAGCTTCTCATGCTCCGGTGGCCGGCCTATCACTGGGAAAAAAACGAACTGGTCATTCGTTTCCTTAAGGGAGCTCGTCGGATGAACCCTCCCCGACCCCCTTCAATCCCTTCCTGGGACCTGTCTACGGTCCTAGAGGCCTTAAAGGGCCCCCCTTTTGAACCGCTTCAGTCTGTCGACATGAAGCTTCTTTCGTTCAAAACCGCTTTTCTACTGGCTCTGGCCTCAGTCAAGCGAGTGGGAGATTTACATGCGCTATCTGTAAGCGCTGACTGTCTCGAATTTGGGCCTAATGACTCCAGAGTCTTTCTCAGACCAAGACACGGCTATGTCCCCAAGGTGCTCTCAACACCGTTCAGAGCACAGGTCATCTCGCTGTCAGCCCTTTCCTCGCAAAGCGACGAAAGCAACACGAGCTTCATCTGCCCCGTCAGGGCTCTCAAAACCTATATTGCGCGCTCCGCCTCATTCAGGAGGTCGGACCAGCTCTTCATATGCTTTGGTGGGCGCACCCGAGGTCTCGCCACCACGAAGCAAAGCCTATCGTGATGGATAGTAGACACTATCTCGCTGGCTTACAAATCTAAGGGCCTTTCGCTGCCCGTTCGGCATCAGAGCCCATTCCACCCGAGGTATGGCCTCATCATGGGCGTGGTCCTGCGGGATACCACTGGATGATATCTGTGCGGCGGCAGGCTGGGCCTCTCCGTCCACATTTATTAGATTCTATAATCTGCAAGTCCCTGCCCTGCAGGCCAGGGTACTTTCTATATAGACGTGCTAAGCCTTATCACGTCCCCCTTTTTTCGTTCCCTATATAAAGCTCACTAAGGTTGGCTGTTGGGACTGGGATTTCTCCTGCTATAAAGCCCCGGGCTCTCGCCTCGGGCTGTGACAGGTCGAAGTTCCCGAGCACGCACGGCGTTTTACATTGTGTTCCCATAGCGTAAGCTAGCTTACGCAGTACGAGAGTACTCTCGAAAGGGAACGTACTCGGTTACTAACGTAACCTCGGTTCCCTGAGATGAGGGAACGAGTACTGCGTAACCTGCCGTGCTATGTCCTCGGATCGGGTGATCGCTTCAGTCGATTTAAAACCTGATCCCTATGGCAAAGCGGCGGCTTATATAGTTCCAGCCACGCCTATTTTGGCGCGTTCTGACGTCCAATGGGCGCGAAGCGCCCCCATTGGTTCGTTCCTCTCCGCCGCCTCACCATAGGTTGCTGCAGTTGCCACAGCACAGCCAATAAGCGCGCGAGCCGCTTCGCTTAGGTCTGCTGTGCTGCAGCACTGCGTTTTACATTATTAAAAATTAAGGATAATTTTTGGCTTCATATTCTCGAGAAAAGGGGACCTTTTCCCATAGCGTAAGCTAGCTTACGCAGTACTCGTTCCCTCATCTCAGGGAACCGAGGTTACGTTAGTAACCGAGTACGTTTTCCCTGATGTCCTTATTAATTTAATTATTGATTTATGTCAGACAGCATGCCAACAGAACATTTGCCACCAACTTTTACCTAGAAAGTTGTATTAAAGGTGCCCCAGACTTTACAGGTTTGTGGATAGAGAGAAGTGCATGCAGGAGTCATTCAATAGAAAGTCTTTAATTCCAGCTCAAACTCAGGAGAAGAGAAAGGACAACCACAAACATCTAAACTCAAACTAATACAGTACAAAGGAACTCGAGAGAACACAGGGCTTAAATGAACTAAGGCAAATGATAATTAACAAACACAGGTGGAATAAAAGGAACTAATAAAGGAACACATGAAAACTAGGTGGAACAGAAACACAGGGAAATATAAACCAAAATGGAACATTCAAACATGACACAGACAGCAACGTGAAATTTAGCTTTAGTTACATGATTGATGACAGTCAATATAAATGAGGATAATACCTATCCAGACAGTATTACATTTTATCAGAGGATCACTGAAAAACAGTAATTTCCTCTGTTATTTTTACTATGGTTGTGTGAAAATGCATAAAGTATAGTCATAAAGTATGTCTTAGAAACACAAATTTAGCTGACCTCCTCAGAGAAAATTATTCCCCTTTGAATAGAGCTTATGTCTTCTGTAGAAAAATCCAGCATCTCCAAAACAACTAAAATTTCTTTGTGCCAGAATTGTGTCCTCCTAAGTGTGATCTTTGTGTCCTTTGTCTTCAAATTGAAATATAAATTTAGAAATGCACTAAAATGTTGTTACAATGTGCAGTCTGGTCTGCCTGGTTTGATCCTGTTTTGCTACTCTTACAGAAATCAATCCAATCTAATTCATAAATATCTCCTTAGTCTTCCTCTAAATTTTTCTTCATTTGTCTTCGTCAACTGGGCAGACGGCAGATGGAGTCCTTGGTTTTCAGATTAGAATACTTAAATACATCTGCAACAGGATAAAGAATCAAACAAAGGATTCATCCCCAGTAAGCGGCACAGCAGAGCGGGTTCTTATGGAAGGAAAGTGGATACTCTGTGCCAGAGAGAAAACAAAGGCATGATATGTGAGAGTTGGCAGGAGAATGCAGGTGGTTGTTTGTGTCTTTTTAGGAAAGCCTGTTCTTGAACTGACACACACACACACACACATAAGCAAATGCAAAGCCAACAGCTCTCGACAGAAAACGTCCTCTATCCTAACTAATGACACAAAGCAGACAGTAAATACTTCATTTAATCATAACAGCTATTTGTAGCATTCCGCAATACATGTGTATTCTTGTAATTTGTGCTTAGTTTTAATTAAGCTACTGGTATACTAACAGAATTGCTTGTATTCACTATACAACAATAGAAAAGGCACTGAAAATTGTCTGCTGCAGGAGAAACCAAACAGATTATAGCCCCACAGCTCTTGACTGGCTATCCACTAATACTGAGCACAGTTGAGCTTGACTAGTATCTGGATGGGAGACCTCCTGAGAAGTGGCTAAATTGCTCTGACCACACAGTTATCAGTGGAGAGGACAGTGTTTTGGTTGCCATCATCATATGGATTGATGCTGGATGTTTGTGAAGGTTGATGACTTGTGTTAAAAAAAACATACAACCTACATGCACCTTATTCCAACTTTTCAAATTTGTGTTATATGAATTTCCTTTTAAAAGGTCTTGGAAAAGTTTAACCATATTTTCAACATTTATTTTTGCTGCTTTTCAAATGCCTTTTGCATTGATTTTACTATAACCCTCCTCCCACACTTGGGGCCAGATTTACTACCTGTCAGGAATAACTAAAAAGGTTTTATTTATTTATTATTTAATAAATAAATTTATTTTTTATTTTTTTATTTTTTTCACATTGTCAGTAAATCACCCACAGAGATTTGCCTGTTATGGAATTGAGCTTTTGCACTAATTTGCCCTGTTTAGTAAATCTGGCCCTTATACTTTAAATCTTAAACTATGACAATTCATAATAAAAAAATAAAATAGGAATTGTTGCATTTAAAGGCAGGGTAGGTAAAAAAATGTATAAAAAACTTTTTTTCCAAATTTGTTTAAACTTTATTTATATATCAATACATAATTAAAATGTAAGTACTCTGAAAAAGAAAGTATAAAAATCGAGTGACTGTAGACCTCTCACGACTGTTTTAAAGACAGCTCATTATTTCCATTCACTCCACCCCCTCCCTTCTGGGCTCCTTCCAAAGCCTCTACTACGGCTCGCTAAATAATGTTATGTTAGCTATATTACGCAGCTACGTGTGCTAATGACACATGCTTCATGAAAAAAATATGTATGATCAAAATACAAAAAGAAAGATTTACCTGTCCAGCAGAAATAAAGCCATCAAGGAGTCACTTTTCAGCCCCTTGAGTTCCCTCAGTTCTCGCCATCGCTGGAAAGCCACGCCGATATAAACTCGCGTTTTATTTCTTTGTTTATCCAAAGACTTTTTGTTCATTGCCTTTTCTTGTACTGTTACTGTCTTCCTTTTTTGCCTGGTTTGCCTTCACTAACTGCATAGGCTGGTACTGTGAAATTTGCTTGCTGTTTCTCTGCCATTGTTTTCCTAGGATCCATGCCTGTTGAATTCCTCAAATCAAACGTGCACGCGCAAGTGGGCAGGTCATGTGTGGCAAAAGGGTGGTTGCCATGGTTGCGAGAGAGTGACAGTCGCCTAAGCCAATCCTATGTTTCGTCCCGAAATGGAAAAAATTAGCTGTGTTTAATACAGATTAAATGGTGTAGAGTCACTCGATTTTTATACTCTTTTTATCAGAGTACTTACATTTTAATTATGCATTGATATATATAGAAAGTTTAAACAAATTTGGAAGAAAGTTGTTTATACATGTATTACCTACCCTGCCTTTAATGTATTAAACCTATTATTATCTAGACAACAGTGAAATAAGGAGTTTCAATATTTATTGTGTAAAAAATATGAAATATCAGTTTTTCAGAAAATATGAAAGTGTGAAGTGTCAGTGAAGCACTTGAGATGAACAAGTCGTGATGTGTGAAAATATTGAAAATAATTTGTGTGTAAAACTTTTTCCTTTCAGGCTGCAAATTTTGCTGAATTATTCAAAAATCCTGTCCTTTGGATATATTATTTTAGGTATTTAAGACACTTTTCAAACATTGCTGTTAGCAAGACAAAAGTGTTCAGAATGTCATTTCCATCAAAGAATGTTAATTAACGCATAATTTGAGATGTGGTGGAAAATATGCCGTGGTGGGAATTTTCATTACTTTCCGGAGGGAAAAAGAAATCGTTCTAATATGGTGAATTGCTACTCAAGAAACATTTCCTGTAATTATTGTTGAAAACGGTTGTGCTATTTAATGATTATTTGATGAATAGAAAAAAAGCAGTTTGGAAGACAAATACAAATATCCTTACTGTCATTTTTCATAAATTTAATGCAGCCATGTTGAATAAAATTTTATATATAGCTCAAACAGCAGAGCATAGTTCTTTAGCAATGCCAAAGTCAGGTTTTATTCCCAAATAATACATAGATTATCTAGATAAAATATCTAATTTATATGCAATGTAAGTTGCCTTGGATAAAAACCAAGCTCATAAAAGTCTAGTAAAGTGTGTTTTAAGAGACTTAATTTTCTAAAATAAAATGATAATTCATCAGGAATTATCACTGTGAATATGATCATGCTGTTCCAGGTCTGTTCCCTCTCTTTTGCTTTTTCTCTGTGATCTCCATGGTCCAGTAGTGCAGTGGTGTTGAGGGAGAGTCTGGGCGACAGATCTGGGACAGCTTAGTGGCTGCTGACTGACAGAGATAGAGTTAAGGGCCGAGGGTCCTTTCTGCTCGGCCCTCCATGGAGCAAACCTACTTTGAAGCGCTGTAATTGTTTCTAATCGCCAGGCGGCTGTGGCAGCTTTAAATTTCACAGGGTCACCACACTCAGCCAAGCAGAGCGAAGGAGAGCAAGTGATCCAGGAGAGGAGGGAGACTCCTGAGAGGCACCACCTCCACTTTCTTTTCTTTCCTCCTCTTCTCCACGCTGTGTTTGTGATGAGACTTGGTAGATTTCTAGCTTTACTTAATTTTTCTTCTCCTTTTCTCACCTTGCCTTCTGCCTGCAGACCAGATCGCACAGAACCCCAAAACCATTGTGTGTCCCATGATAGACGTGATTGACCATAACCACTTTGGATATGAGGCACAGGCGGGGGATGCCATGAGGGGAGCCTTTGACTGGGAGATGTACTATAAACGCATTCCCATCCCATCAGAGCTACAGGGAGCAGACCCCAGCAACCCATACGAGTGAGTGAAATCAGTCTTACACTGTTAATTACCAATGTAAATAAAGTCTCTTATACTCCCCAAGGGGCCAGAGAAAGAGTTATTTTTACTTGAAATGGTTTATAAAAATGTATGTTTTTACAAATAATAGACACAATATGAGACCCAATAAGATTCAAGTGCATCAGGGAAACAAGTCTGTCTAGCAAGTTCACATAGATAAATAATGGAAAAGTAGTGCAGTGAAATGAAAAAAGCAAAATTACAGAAAAAAAGAAAACTGTAATATTGTGAAATCTTATTTTATTATTATTTTGTTTTAAAATTTTATTAATTGCTATGATGTCAAAGCTGCAGCCATTACTCCAGTCTTCAGTGCCACGTGATCTTTTAGAATTTTCTTCAGGATTCTTTGATGAATATAAAGTTGAAGATTACAAAGAAAAATAAGTCGTTTGTAATATTATAATATTAAATAATATTTAAATGGTTGGAACGGTACACAGATGTTACGGTTCGGTACATACCTCTGTTCGGGGGTCAGGGTTCAATACGATTTCAGTACAACAGGGAAAAAAATAAAAATCTACTATGCTTGGTTCATTTTCATTTGATTTGAACAGACGGGTGTACATTTTATTTATTTTTTATTCCACCTAGATGTGAAAGTACTATATTAAAATATTATTACAATATGTAAAATTTATGTTATCTAAAGTTTGAGATACAGAAACACAAAAGTGCCATATTGTTCCAAATCACTAATCCTAAAACACATACCGGTATGTCTTGATAATTATACAGTGGGCAGTTTTGCAGAGTGGTTTTTTTTTTAGTTTTGTTTTTTTGGTGAATCAAAAAAACACGTGTTCAATGAAATTCCTGCAATTTAGATTTTAGGTTTTTTTTCTTTCTGACTTCCTTTTTATTCTTTATTGTTCCCTTTCTAATTTGCTTTAGCTTTTGATCTGCCAGTCTGTTTCACAATCTCATTTATATCTTCTGCACAGAGACATTGTGATTGACCTCACTAGACCTGTGTTGTGGGGCATAAATAGAGGATATATGAAATGTCACTCTGACCAGTGACCTGCACTTATGATACCCTCAATTATTAGTCAGGAGCCTTAATCCCAAGCCTTTGATTTCCATACTGTTCCACTGTGTTTCAATTTTCACTTGTAAATGTTTTTTACCAGCTTTTCTACCACAGCTCATGTCAATCTATGATTCTGAGTTTCAATAATTCACGCTTACATATAATTAGCTGAGGTATGGAATGCGTATTTGGTGTGCTGTCCGGGGAAGGGCTCCGAGCTCGGGAATGGCCCGAACCTAGAGTACCCCCCCTTCCCCGTCTATTTATAAAGTGAACTTGAAGTGAGGAGATGGGGTGGAGGAGGGATGCTGATAAACCGTCAATGGATAGAGGTAAGTCAGCGATATTTATACTATGGGATTGATTACTTGATTATGATCCACCTGTGTTGATTAGGCTAAGTATCTGACGCGCTCCTCCCGAATCTTATTAATAAAATTACATTTAGTATTAGTGATCTTCAGCATCACAAGCAGTAGAGCAGCTTTTACTAAAATGTGTTTTTATCTATTTATTTTTTGTCTGATGTACCCTTCAAGTCATCTACAGTTTATCAGAAATGTGTTTCTTCTAATGCTGATTATACTAGATATGGCCATTATTGCAATAATTCCCTCTGAATTAAATTAAAAACAGTGGGTGAAAAACTCACACACCAAGCAGCTTCCTCTCAAACTGAGACAATTTGAGTAAATTGAAGCAATTTGAGAAATACTGAATCTGTTATTTTATAACTAGATTTAGTTTGATTTGAGACATTTGATGCAGTCAAATGGGTAAAAAATTAGTTATTTTGTCAGAAAGTGCAAGTGATATGAGCAGAGAAAGAAATCAATTTCTCTCTGGAGTCTTTATACTGTACAGTATATGTTCCGCTGTAAGTGTTGCCTCACAGATACTATTTTGATCTCTATCCTTAAAATTGTTTAATGATTTACTGCCAGGAAAAAAAAATAGTCCTAACTATAGCCATAGTCTAATAGCCATAACTTCTGTTTCATAGTTTTAACCAAACAAAATTGAAATCTTTCCACCCTTGGATGGGAATGACTGCAGTAGAGAGACTCTACTGTGTGTGTGTGTGTGTGTGTGTGTGTGTGTGTGTGTGTGTGTGTGTGTGTGTGTGTGTGTGTGTGTGTGTGTGTTTGTGTGTGTGTGTGTGTGTGTGTGTGTTAGTGTGTGTTAGTGTGTGTGTGTGTGTGTGTGCGTGCGCGCGCGTATGTTTTTTTGGTCCCCTATCACATCACAGCACGTTGCACCCCAGACTAGCCATACCAGGCATTAAGCTGTGGATTAATTTTTGGGGTGGATATGAGGTCTTGAGAAAATCAGCTTTCCTGAGTGTGGCGGAGTGTGTGTTTGTGTTTATATGTGCAGGTGCACTGCGTCTCCTCTGCAGAAGTCTGAGTGAAGACTCTCTCACTCACTTATGTACACTAACACAAAAACACACTTTTAAACAGTCTTACAACCAGCCTTTCATGACTGCTGCTGCACACATGTGGATTAGAATGTTAACATTAGTGGGATGCTGCAGGGCTTTATCCAAAGACCTCTGTGATTTTCTGTGGACTCCAAACCTCTCCCTCCCCTCGGGTTGCTGGTTCTTCTGTATGCTGTGCCCAGTACAGCCCACTGTAGTTCATCCAGCATCCCACTCCTCCTCCAAGGCCTGAGGGCAAGTCATATTTTCTGCAGTCAATGGCTCAACCCATGCCCACCTGTCAAGGATCAAACACACCTCTGTATATCTGTTCCACTCTGCCGGGCTGTCAGCATTACTGACTACATGCGACCAGCGTGTGCCTACAACATTTAGATAGGCAGGCAGAAAAACTTCCTTTTTGTCCATTTTTAGCTAAATTACCATTTAAATCTGAAAAGTTGTCAAAAAAAAACACTTACACCCCTGAACATTATTATTAATAATAATTACAGATATAGACACAAAGGGGTCAGAAAAAATAATGTGAAGACCTGGGAAATAGGCATTATTTCCTAATTATGTTGATTTACCATCATTTGCCCTTAATGCAGCTTCCAACCATCTAATAAACAGTTCATACCTTTTGACTTATAATTATAAATAATAATTTATAACAAAGTAATTAAGTAAAAACGTAAATGTACTTGAAAATCCTGATACTGATACTTGATAATATATATATTTTTTTAGAATAGAGAAAATGATATTAATCAAAATCCATGTCTCGACACTTTAAACATTATCTAAGGGGTTTTATGTATTTCATTTGAGTGTAAGATCTAGGGATTTGATTTCTCTAGTGACTGAAGTTCTATTCATTTTGTGATTTGTCATTTGGCAAAGATGCTTATGAAAAATCAAAGCTGGGGAAATGCATACAAAAAAAATCAATGCAGAAAGTAATATTCTTCATATTTTCTTTAATATAGTCTGAGTACTAGGAGACATTTCTCATTAGATGCCAGTCTCTGAGGGGAATTAAGAGGGATAGTTACAGCTGGATGCAAAGACAGTGTGATACTAGAGTTCAATTGGGTGAGAGAGATACATCTACGTCCAGTGTTTTTATTTCACACCATGTCACCAATAAAACTCCCACCGGCTCACATTTTACTCTGACCTGCATATCTGTGCTCCCATTCTCACTCTCTTTGTCTCTCTCACAGGAAGGGCAGCCGAAATGTTTGCTGTGAAACATTACTCAGGAATGTGACACTAAAGCCTCAAACATTTCAGTGGGTTTTTATAAATTCGATCCATTCTGCAGACCCAGGCCTGTTTGATGCGTAGTGCAAACCACAACAGAGATTTGTTGCCTTCCATTTCATGCATGTACTGTCACAAACAGTTCTGTTTAACTCTGTCTGATGTACCAGCTAGTCCTAAGTCCCCCATATGCTGTTTATCTTCCCCTTCAATTCTCTGCGAAAAGTCCCCCTACAGTACATAACATCTGCCTAAAGCAGTTAACAAGCCAAAGTTAAGCTGACGTGTCTCTCCTCGTGCACTCAAGCCTCTCGCGTGGGCTAAGACTCTTCCGTCAGAGCCATGTTGCTAGAGGGGTGACGTCTCCTCTGCCAATTTGCTAACTTTACTTCTGAAGGAGCAGGCTGAGGCATTTTTATAAGGGTGAAAAAGAAGCATAGGATGGGAAGACAAAATGCATCCGCACCCTTTTTGCTCTCCGTGAGACATCTGCACTTAAAGAGAGATGCAGAAAACTTTGCGACGTGATGGGTACGTAATGAGCCTCTCCTGCGAGCCACCCTCGACCGTGGAACAGAATCCTTCTGGCTTTCAAAATCCCCCATCCTTTTATTTTAATACTTTACTACCTCTTGCCTCGACTGTTGGCTGAGCAACCTAGACTGGCACATTCGCATGTGTGAAGCGTACGCAGCTAAGAAGCCTTAATATAGATCTTACCGCCTGTTACAAGATGAAAGCGGGTCCTCTATCTGGATCACAGCTCATTTGTGCAATGACTGATCTACTGAGAAGTCAGAGCTTTCTTCCCTGACTTCTCTCTGATTGATTGAGAGAAGAAGAAAAAGTAGTAAACCCAGCGTCTCGGCGTTAATGGAAGTGCAGCGAATGATTCACCTCGCTACCTTGTGACATGCGTTAGCTGTTGGGTTAAATTACATTATAACCCCAACCTATGGGGAACTTTGAGCTGAAGTTGTATCCTTGTCCCCACATCGCCCCCTTCTGGCCAGGATGAGAAGTCACAGTCAATGGCAGGTGATGATAACAGCAGGATCCTATTTCCATATATTACAGACCTTATTGGCCCCTTTATTCATTAGAGATGGCTTTCTATAATGGGGTCGCATTGTCCCCAATCTTCCGCCTTTCTCTGAGGAGGAAATTAATAATGGATTCATGGTGTACATATGCTTTAATAGTGATTCACGGCCTTGCCTTTCACACGTATGCCCTTGCTTGGCGTGTACGACACCTTGAACTCACAAAAATGTGCAAATGTATGAAGTTTTCTCTCCAGGTGTTATGGGATTCCTGGAAAGTATGATAGATGACAATGGACTCAATCTTTTCTCCGCCTACCACCTCTGTCTCTTTCTGTGTCTCTCACACTTTATGCATACTCTGACCTTGACTTCAAAGAAGTACATTGGAAATGATTTCCCACTACAAATCTCTTTTAAGTCCCCCACTGTTTTCGGTGACTTTAACCATTTAATATGCAGCTGCACAATAGGACTCAGAAAGAGATGATTATGCCAGAAATCGCTCCCCTCCCACCCACCATTCAAGCAAGATTGGACATTTCCAAATTGAGGTCTTTTCTGCTGAGAATGGAAATCTTTCTGCAGAATTTGCCAGCGACGGGAGTAAATAGTGGATTTATATTTATGGAAATCACAGGGACAGCGGGGATGATGGGGGAAAGAGAGAAAGAGAAAAGAAAAGCTGATGAGCTCTTCAGCCTGTGTCCTCCTTGCTCCACAAAGACGTTTAAGCTTCATAAATGTTGTATTTGGGGAGAACTTAATTGGATTTATGTTGCTCAGGCCTTGAATGCAAATTGTGATTGGCAACTGCATGGCTGGCACTTTTTCCATGTTTGAAAAGAAAAGGGGTGTGGGGGGATGATGTCCAGCATGAAGGTGATGTAAAAACGTTGTTTTAGTTTTCTTCTTTTTCTGTCACAAATGCTTTGAATTAGGAATGGGTCATGAAGGTTGGCTAGATTTTTAAGCAGAGTTTTTTTTGTGTGTGGGATCAATGCCAGCTGCTCTTAGGGGCTTTCTGTGAAGGGCTGTCTCCAACCAGCCTGAACAAATGATTAGTTTATTAGAATATTAGAATGAGCACAAAGCAAACAGACCCTTTAACTTACTACAGCCACACAGACTGACATCACATTTAGCTAGAATACAATGCACAAACTATATTATTTCCTCTCTCTAGTTCTCTCAGAATAATTACCGTAAGTCAAGGGAGCAAACATCAATGTGACTCTATATGTAAATACCTCTCTCTCCCCTGAGGTCTGTTTCCAGAGATTATTGTAGTTAATTGAGGAATAACACAAATTAATAGTCTAAAAAGAGCCTAGTCACAAGACACACTCTCTAAAAATGGCAATTGTGGCAGAGTTTACAGAGTCACCTGCACCAATTACCCTTAGTGTTGCTTTTTATTAGCCCCAGTGGAATCAGCAGACCACCAAGAGGGCTTGTCAACATTGGGCTTGCATGTCCTCAGGGAGTCGTTCTGTGTGTGTGTGTGTGTGTGTGTGTGTGTGTGTGTGTGTGTGTGTGTGTGTGTGTGTGTGTGTGTGTGTGTGTGTGTGTGTGTGCGTGTGGGTGTGTGCTTGTGTATTTAGGTCGCTGTGCTGAATGGTAATAGAAATGAGAGCAGTATTAGAATGGCCAGTGTGCGAGAAGGTGATGAATGCTAATGAGTTTGAAACAGGGCTGAGAGGTCAAGACCCCACTGAGTCCCTCAAGACCTCGAGAAAAAACTACCCCAGAGAGTGACCTACATACAGACGAAAAAAAGAGTGTGTGTGTTTGTGTGTGTGCTTGTTTCGCACCTAATGTTTAGAGAATGGGCGACAGCAATTCCCTGTCTTCGCTCAAAGTGTTCTATAATCACGTTCCATCCATTCTGGGTTTTCCATTTCTCGTTTAAGTTTGTTTGTTTGGTTGGTTGGTTTTTCTGCCACATCTGGCTGCAAGATTCTTGATTTTTCTTCTAGATTTGTATGATTTTATGAGTATTTTTCAATAGAATATTGTTTTACGCTAACTTAACCAGATTAAACACAATAAAGTATTAAGCAGTAAAAGGTAGCATTGTTTTGGTCCGAACCAGCCAAGTTTCATTATATTTTGTTGGTCACATGGTTTACATTCCAAACAGTGTTCTCATTTGACTGAAGTAGTGTTCCTATGTGACTTTAACAGAATGTTTAAAATGAAGGCAATCCAGAAATGCCGCCTTGTTTCTTTCTTGTTTTCTCAAAGATAATTGGGCCATGAAGGTTTGTCTAAGTCTATTATCTAAATATGTAATTTTATTTATTGTATTTAAAAAAATTTAAGCAGAAGACATTTTCGGCAGTACTGTTCAATTAATGTGCTGACACTTTTATGCTTTAACTCTTAGACAGTTGGTTTCCATTTATTTGGTGTCGCACCATTAACCCCACCAGCACAGAATTCTCATTGGAATGAAGTTGTACTCCTCATGTATTTTAGACATCCAAAATGGCTGAGGAGAGATTGTAAACTTTGGAAACAGATATTTCATGGCAAATCCCTTAAGTTCCTTAAGGAAAACCATGAAAATCATCAAACCTGATTAAGCATCAGAAGACATGAAAATACAATGTAGGTGTTCTTTGTTTTATGCTGAGTGCACAAAAAGAGAGGCTGTGTTTTGTGATTGATTGTTTTCCACCACACCCTCTTTTTTACTTTCAGCATGAAAAGACAAATTGTTTGTCGCTGGAATTGTGTCATATCGTGACTGGTTAGGATTTTATTTACATGTGTTATAGTTCACCCAAATATAAAAATGTTGGCATCATTTACTTACCATTGTATCACACCAAACCATTTCTTTGTAACGTGTGACATAAAATAAAATTATTTGAGAAATTTTTCAGTGTTTTCCATAAAGTGGAAAGTGACCAAAATGTTTTGGCTTCCAATATTCTTCAAAAAACTCTTCTGTCCTGCAGATGAAAAGCAAAAAAGATTAGGTAAATAATGACACAGTATTTGAAGACTTCATTTGCAAAAACTGCAAATAACTCTTTTTTTTATTATTGTTATTTTATTGTGCATTCCAAGTAATATCAATCAAACTCCTCTCAGCTAGCGCGTCTTTTCAAAGTGAAAATTGTATTAATTCATCAAGCTTGTCGAAATTACCCATCTTCGAACACTTTTAGTCAGCTTTGAAGAAACTCGCGTCTTTTCAAAGTGACTGACAGACTTGTCACCTGACCTGAATACAGCACGCTGAATGGACTTATCACCTTCTGTTCACAAACAACAAGGGCTCTTTTTGGCTTCTGCAGTAAAACATGAACTCACGATGCCTTGAAAATGGACAATACCAGCTTTTTTGACAAAATGTGTTTAAGGTTCAGATCACACCATATAATAATGTTTATCGGTTATATGTATATTGGTATATGTTCTCGCTATATGTCACTAAAGAAACACTTTATAATTTCTTGACATATCTTTTTACTCTTTTTAAGTTCTACAATGCATTATTAATTTCAGTCACAAATTTTCAGATAACAAAATAATGTGTTGTTTTTATTTTTCTGTGACTCCGAAGTCCCATTTTTGGTAAAGTTGTTTAGTTGTTTTGTTTTCTGATTAAACTTGTCATTTCCATCTTTCTTCCAAAATGCTAATAGTATTAAAACACTTCTGGCTAACAGTCTGCTAACAAATTGTGCCTGTGTAGCAGAGTGAGAACACACAACATTCTGACATTCCAGTTTAAAATCTCTCCTTGCTCCGGGCAAAATCATACAGATCCCCTCCATGTTCATTTTCACTTCACATCGCCTCACAGGAAGGGCTCATCTTGTTAGATTTATACTTAGCTAGGGGGTCTACATCCAGGAGGGGCCCCCTGTTTCCATCTCTCTCTCTCTCTCTCTCTCTCTCTCTCTCTCTCTCTCTCTCTCTCGCTCTCTCTTGTTTTCCTCTCTTTTCTTCTGTGGTAAGGTATTTGACCTGATGGTATGCTCCAGTGGTGCAGAGCACTCCTGATGAGAGGTTTCTCTACTTCCTTCACCTGCCTTTCCTTCAAACACACTAACACTCCACCACATCGATCCACATTCTCCCTTCAGACTGAGGCCTAAATAGCCAATCAATACGGCCACCGCAGCTTTTCCTGCACATGCACTGCAGCATCACCACGCAAGCAGCCCCTTAAGTAATCAGCTCCCATTTCTGTGTCTGAATAAGAGACAGAACGTTGAAAAACAGACACATCCTAAATGGAGCGAGCCATTGTGCATGCATGAACAGACTGGGAGACGAGAGCGAACAAATACAATCAAGAGCCATAGCTATGGCCAGAGCCGTCAAAGAAACTTGTCAAGTTGTCAAAGCTCCCCTGAGCCTGTTGATCGGTCGCTCCAATCATCCCCATCGCTGATTCTTGCCTCTCCTGATGTCTAAGTGATTCTATTTCTTTCCGCCTGAGTCTCCTAGCTGGGTGCTCAGCTGATCAAATAAACCATTGATGAACCCCATAGCCAATGAGCTGGCTAAGCACCCACACAGTCCATCGTCTGCAAGAGCCAAAACACAAATGTCCATTTCAGGATGGCATGTTCCACAACGTCACAAAATCTGCTGGAGCTGCTGTTACTGGTGGTGGAAGGGAAAAAAGCAACACAGTAATTTCTCCAGTGGAGTGCTTGTTCCTCCATTAGCTGTCTTAATTGAGTAGTTATATATCACTGTTATATTTTAGCACCTTATTAAATTGTAAGGAAGCAGGCCAGAGATTATTACGTAAGAGTAAATTGATTTTGGCGCCGCACTGCTCATCTACTTTGGCCGTCTGTACACAAACCCATTCCTCCAATTATTGTTTATGGCTTGCCATTTTGTCTTTGCTCTCTTGCTCATTCTCATTCATTCTCCTCTCCGCTTCATGCTTTTAGCCATCCATAATATTTTTGGCTAGATCACACAGAACCCAGCAATTTGCACTTTTCATCCTTGTTAATTGCTGGCCATGTGGTTTCCACCAGATCCTCTGTATTTGGTGGTCACATAATTATTTCATTTAAATGAAAAAAATCAGCCTGATATATCAGTATGTATTTGTAGGTCAATCCGTCTGTTGTTTTATTGTTTTGTCTTTGATGAAAAATGATATTAAGACTTCATATCAAAACCTTCATTTATTCAATATATTCTTCAAATAATTTTACTCAGATGTACAGGTTTACAAAATATATATATATAACTTTTTTTTATATTTGAAATTGTTCCATAGAAATGGTTTTATGAAGGGAACAGTGAATATGCCAGTCTGACTGTTTTTGGCATTGGTTTGGTGTATTGAAACATTACTCAGTAAAATAATTTCTGTGATGGATTAAGAGAGCAATTTTGGCACAGCAACTCAAAAACTTTGGGTCAGTAATTAAATAAGTTAATACTTTTATTCATCAAGGATGCATTACATTCATCAACACAACAGTGAAGACATTGTATTTGATACAAAAATATTTCTATTTAAAATAAATGCTATTGTTTTGAACTTTATAATCATTATATAATCCTGAAGGTATCATGGCTTCCACAAAAATATTAAGCTTTCAACATAATAATTAATGTTCCTTCATTAGCAATATTAGATTTATTTCTTAAGGGTCATGTGACACTGAACACTTGAGTAATGGCTGCTGAAAATTCAGCTTTGAAAATAAAAATAAATAATATTTTTGAATATATTACTGTAGAAAAGACTTCACAAAACTTGTAATCAAATTTTATTACTGAATTTTTAATCAAAGAAATACAGCCTTGCATAAGATACTTACAAACTCACAAACCTTTCAACAGTTGTCTATGTCGGTCTATTTTTAGTAATAGTTTTGCCTAAATTTGTGAGACTAATCTTTTTAGATTTCTTGGGGCAAATTGACTCAAATGATACCCGTTATTCCTTCCTCATCTAAATAAGGCTTATCTATGCTTTTTTAGTTTATACAAACAATTAGAAGAGGACAATTGGAGAGTCACATAATTGTCGATTTCACTGACAGTGTAAAGGCCACCCATGATGAATAAATGAGCCCTGCATCACCCGCACCACCATCACCAATGACGGATGAAATGTCTGCCCATGGATCATCTCAGCTTTACCCCCCATGCTCAAAATACTGAATAAATAAATCCACCACAAATCCTCTCTCAACCCAGGGCTCTCTGTCATCTGTGCAGTGTGCAAGTGCAGTATATGCATAACCATAATCCCAAAACATGCTGTCATTCCAGCCCTTGCATTACCATATTTCATCCCACATGCTCTATTAAAAGATTGCACTACTTACACCGACAGACACTCTGTACTGCTTCATGTCTGCTTTAGCCAAGTCTCGGGATTCAAACGCCACTAAACAACTGGCGAGATCCATTAAATCCATCAGTATCCCCTCTCAAACCCCATTTGGCAGGCTTAAGCCCCGTAAGTACATGTGATATAACGACTGAATGAGAGTTTTGGACGCACAGTAAGCATTAATGAAAATAGCACAATGAGGATAACAAATAACTCATCTGCAAGTTTGGTTGACATCTGCTTAACTACGTACAGTCCTCTCTCACTTTGATCTGCCATGAATTGGCCACTAAATCTCACTTTTTCACATAAGTGATTTTGACTGGACAGTGAGCCTGATCATGTCAGTGAGCAGAATTCAGCTTCCAACTTATGTCAGGTTCTATCATCAGAAACTGTTTGCAGATGTATGTAGATTATGATTCAGCTTTCAAAACACAGAAGACTGGAGAGATGCATGAAAGTAAAATGAGCTTATTAATATATGCTCTGATGGATCCATGTGTTATATTCTCTGCTTCTGTACAGTAATGAATCTATCTATTAATAATACTGTTGACTTTTTAATATATTTTAAAATGTCATTTATTTCTGTGGTGGCAAAGCTATCTGTCGGTCATCTGTAGCTCTAAGGGCTATAAACTTTCAAACTTCAAGGATTAAACAACATTTTTCAAGGTTTGACCAATTTTGCTGATTAAAAAATTGTTAAACGTGTTGCTTTGAATTATATTTTCAATTTAAATTCCGTTACATTCAAATGACAATTCTGCAACCTGTTGGCTACCCTCAATATTCTGGTACATACTCTCTGTCTGTGCATTGTTGGATTTGTGTTCGAAGTTACACAACTTATTGTGAGTCATGTACATATGATACATTTTGACCTGCTGACTAGTCCATTACTTTCCTGTACCAGTTTGCTGATAATAGTAGCCATGCAAGCCCTAGTGTATCCACCTACTCATCAATATAGTTTTTTTCTTATTTACATTTATTGATTTATTCAGTATAACTTAAAGCCATTTGCAAGTGAGAAATAATACAACACAAGTGATTCATAATAAGAATTTTTTAATATTTATATTAAGTAACTGCTCCGTCCTGAGTTTCTCCAGGGGTTATTCGACCTTAATTTGTGGTCCTTCCTTCACACTGTCCTTCAGGTTCTATTAAGACTTTATCTAATAAATGCAGTATGAATTCTAAAAAATGGCTGAGCATATTGCTCATTCTGCTTCCCGCAGGTCTCCTGTGATGGCCGGAGGCTTGTTTGCTGTAAACCGACAGTGGTTCTGGGAACTGGGAGGATATGACACAGGCCTTGAGATCTGGGGTGGTGAGCAGTTTGAAATATCCTTCAAGGTGAGTTAAAGCATCTGGGTTGATTCCGCTTTGCAATTCACAAATAATACATCAATTCTCACAGACCTTACGAAGGCTTCTTCCTGTCATTGGACATTTAGACCAAAATAATCAAAACAAGAGGACAAGTGCACAAGAAGACCCATTCAAATAGGACACACCCTCCAAAACCACATCCAATAGCTCCTGATCCATTGCAAACAGCTAACTATAACTATACCAGATTATTTTTTTTCACACATGAAGCACTCTGTCTGTCTGTCTAGACAATCTTTTCTCATTCTTTTCAACAATAAAGCCAGAATAAGTTTGGATGGCAAAGGTTATTTTCTTCACTGTGTTACTAAGCGAAGCCTCAAAGCCAAAAGTGCACCAGTCGGCCAAAATAAGGCGGTGAAGATAGCGGAGCTGCGAGTCTGTGCGTGGTTTTTTTTTTGTGTTTAGACAGCCTAGTCTGCTGAAACTAATTAGATTGTGTGATCCAGTGATTGGCTGTGGCTCTGAAGTGATTCGGTTTTGATTAGCAGGGCCAAAACTGGCTCCGATGGATGTGAGGAAGTGTTCTATTTATCAGTTCTGACATACCTGCCACCCCAGTCTTTTTCATTAGACTCTCAATTGTGCTGGCACTGAACTTTGTTATTGGAACACCATCCTTTGCGCCTCTCTAGTAACTATGGCAACTGCAAAAATAGTTTAGAGGCTAAACCGTCTGTTTGACAGGTTTTTTTTTTAATTATTGTTATTTCCTTTAATGCACAGTATTTGCTTGTTGCTATTTATCATAAGGTTATACAGTTCACATTTGACCTTGAAATATGGTCATTAAAATACCATAATCAATTTTAAAACTCTGTTGCACTGTAACAGCATGTCTTTATTCGTGCAACTACAAACTGAAATAAAAGCTGGGGCTGATTGGGCCTGGCATCATCCTGTTGATTGGTTGCCTGCCACACTCTGTCCAAGTTTCATCCATCTGTTCGATGTAGGCAGCTTTCTAAATGCAATTCAAGTCATCTTAATATCTAAAGTCCTGCCATGGCTGCCTCCCTTCATGCATTATAATAAAAGAGGCTGTGAAAAAAATTTGAAAATGATTTCTAAAACTCTTATTTGTTACATGGCTTCCTCATTTATCCTCAAATGAGGGATTGGCAGGGGCTTTTTCTTGCTCGCTTTGTAGCACTGATGTTTCAAACGATTCTCTCCCCATAACGATGGGGTCTGTGAAGTTAGCTTGACCGCAAACCCGCCGCCTGGCAGGAGAGATAGGTCTGTGCAGTTTGATATCTGCAGACAGCTCTCTCGAGCCCAGCGGGTGAACGAGGAAGAGAGAAACCATCAGACTCAACTTTCCCAAGAAGAAGCCCCCTCCCCCCTGCCTTCTCACCTCCCTCTGTGTGTCAGTGGCCCTGGCCGAGTCCACACTCCACCATGCATAAGCCAATACTCGATACCGACAGGCACATCAAAGCCTTGGCCTTAGCAGAACAGAATGAGAGAGATGGGAAGGGAAGCATATTGAATGCCCTGCTTTCTTTCTTTATCTCGCTTTTATTTTGGTTTAAAGAGGAAAAGTAGAGACACAAGCATGAGGTAGTTGGAAAACTAGTTCTTTCCTTCAGCGGATGCCAGTCGATACGTAATTGGAGCCCACGGCGAGGACATTGCTTGTTGCTGGTATGATGTGGAAGCGTAGCAATATTTCTAGCTAGTCTGTCCACATATTCCCACTGAGACCTTCTCAGACTGCCTGTGCTGAAGCTCGCAAGGATGTGATACATGAGGCTTTTTGAGCTTTTTCAGATGTCTGAGAGAATGAAAGATGGAGACAACTCTGCATGTACTGTGATGTAGTATAAATGTTTGAGAATGTGTGTGCGTATGTGGTTTTTCAGGTGTGGATGTGTGGAGGCAGCATGTACGATGTTCCTTGTTCGAGGGTGGGCCACATCTACAGGAAGTATGTTCCCTACAAGGTGCCTTCAGGGACCAGCCTGGCAAGAGTGAGTAGAATTTCCAGTATCCTTCCAAATGAGAAAGGATAGAGTGTTTCTCTACAGTGGCCCAATTCTGCTAGTTAATAGTGCTCTAGATCAACAATGTTCCTTAGAAGATCTTATTCATATTCTGTACGCATGATAAGAGACAAATAGTACGGAGAGTAGAGGTAGCACTCTGCTCTTGACAGTGTATGTGTATGCATGTATATATATATATATATATATATAAAATGTCCCAACTATCATCATTTTCTCACAAGTCCTGAAAGTAGACAAAGAGAATCCAATAAAACAAATTAGACAAAAATATTTTCTTTATCATTTATTTATTTAGATAAATGATCCATTGTTACATATCTGTGAGTGGCAGAAGTATGTGAAGCTTTGATTTCAGTATCTTGTGTGACCCTATTTTGCAGCAACAACTGCAGCTAAACGTTTCTCGTAACTGCTGTTCAGTCAACATCTTGTAGAAGTCTTAGCCCATTTCTCATTACAAAATACTACCATCACCTTGTTTCATAGATGGGACAAGTTTCTTTGCTGGAACGCAGTGCGTTTTTTTTCTCCAAATAAAACAATTTTCGTATAAAACCACAAAACCTTTCTCCAGTAACCATCTGACCTGTCTACGCGATCTTTAGCAAACCGCAGATGGCCAACAAATTTATTTTGGGAGAACAGTATCTTTCTTCTTACAACTTGCCATACACACCATGGTAATTCAGTGTTCAGTGGTGGACTCTAAGTTACACTGGGGTCCTTTGCGACCTTGAACTATTACAAGTATTGCTTTTGGAGTGATCTTTGTTGGTTGTCACTGGCCTCACTGTTTTAATGGATCCAGTTATCCAGCAGCTAAACACTTCCACAAACTCCACGAAGGTGCAATTTATGAAGTTTAATCATGAAAAGTGTGAAACTACAAAGAGAAAAATACACAAACATGAATTTCACAAAAATAGATAAATCATTAAATAAATGAGCATTCTCAAACACACAAGGCAAAGAACCAACAACAATACAGTTGAATCAACAGCATAGATTAATACTTTGCAAATTTGAGTAGAAAAAGGTAACAAACATGCTGAATTAAATGCTACATTGCATAGCACAACAATAAAGAACTCAATGCTCACTTAACAAAATCAAACAGTCACTTACAGATATTGCATTTCAAAGGGCTTTGATAAACAAGATGAAGATGGATGTCTGCAACCACATGGAGTACCTTGCACAACTAAACCACTAAAGGAATATGGCCTACTTCCTCTTTAAAACAGGAAACCATTGGAAAACTAAGGAAAACCCAAAAATAAGTATCAAAATAAAAGTCCTTGTTGAAAACGAAGTTTCAAGTCCAGCACATTGGTCACCATCTATCTGACTGTGAATTTGTGGAGTTTAAACTCTTTAGAAATGGTTTTGTAACATTTTCCAGCCTGATGAGAAGAGACGACTGTTTTTTTTCTAAGGAGGTCCAGACTTTGAGAGATCCCTGTTCTTTATATTAAACAGGGCAGGCACTGGCACTGAATGAAAACACCTCTGAACAGATGGACTCTAATTTCACCTTCAAATTAACAGCTAATCCTAGAGATTCTCATACTTTTGCAAAGCACATACAAATATGTAGCACTGTTCAAATGAAAATAACACATTTACCTCAATTCGTCTCATAGAACCTGAAGCGAGTGGCAGAGACATGGATGGATGAGTACACAGAGTACATCTATCAGCGCCGGCCCGAGTACCGCCACCTCTCCACCGGTGACCTGACCGCTCAGAAAGAGCTCCGCAAACACCTCAAATGTAAAGACTTCCGATGGTATATGAACACTGTGGCCTGGGACCTGCCCAAATATTACCCACCTGTGGAGCCACTGCCAGCTGCCTGGGGCGAGGTAGGTGATCAAAGACCCTGTTCAAATGTGCACATGCCTGGATGGAGCAAAATGCAGAATTTAAGAACTGGCTTTTAACCATTCTATTCATGATTTGGAATTTGAATTGGATTAGCTACATAAAGATGCTGAAATGGAAATTGAAAGGGAATGAATTAAAGTGGCTGTGAATTTATCCGTACAGTTACACAACAGAGCAATTTGAATAAAAAAACAAATGTACACCAAGTTACAGTGGTGTATATGATGGATGGAAGGATGAGTGGATTTTTCTGTCTTTTCCCCGCTTGCTTGGTTTGAGTTACGCACTAAAAACAACACAGTCGTGAATACATCTTATGTGAGACAGAGCATAGATGCCACTACAAGGTATAAGCATGCGTGTGTGTGCATATGACATAGAGTTTATGTGGAAATGTTTATTGATTTATGAGAAGCAATGCCTGGTGAGATATAACATATTTTTCATCAAAGACAAGCAGGCGGCCAATCCTCACCTAAACCCACGCTGTCTAATATACAGCGACATCACATCGTAACCATTGTTTGCATCACTGCTTCCTAATCCATAAATAAACAGAAGATGCGTAATACATTTATTACTCAAGCTGATACAGGAAGACAGGCTATTCAGGTCATTCATTATCATCTGGGTTTCCGGTGCCAGAACAGCGGTTCTCGGGAACACGTGTGGAGAGCCGCGCCTGCCATTTTTCTCCATCTGCAGTTCTGCCATGTCTGTTATAGTGGGGGGTATTCAATATGCATGGACTGATTCCCATCTTGTGCATTTTGATGGGCCTTTTTAATCACTGCTGAATGATGTATCTCACAGACATCATGCCTTAATGAATCCCCTTGGGGAACACCGTCTCCTTCTTTTTTCAATCCCCTGCCGCGATGTGTCAGAAATGGCAAGTAATAATTTTCAAATGTTATTAATTTCCGATCCGAATTAATTGGAGGGCTGACGCTTACCGTAAAGCATATCCATCCATCTGAGCTGCACATACAGACTGACGTAGTAATGGAAACTATTTCAGATGTTTCAGTGGAGGCGGCCCCAAAAAGTCCATTAGCCAACAACATGCTGTCCGTTTCACTTATTGGCCCTCTCTGCATTAGCGACGTAAATTGATAGTAAAAAGGAAAGGCTGTGTGGCGTGCGGCTGGGGAACCTGCTCGGGGGAAATTTATGCATGGTAAATATCTCCTTTCCTGAGGCGAAATGATAGTAATTTGACTGTCAGGCTGATAGCTTTATACGCCACGCTCTCTAGCTGGTCTGCCAGCACGGCCACCTGTCACCCGCCTGATGTATTGCACAATAAAAGAGCCTCATTGGACTTTCGAAGCCACCCCCATGGGCCATGATAGATATAGAGAGAGACGGGTATAGCTAAAGAATGAAACAGGCCCTTGTTGGCATTTTCAGCAAAGGACAGGGGTCACCGTCAGTATGACCTCCAGCTGACAGGGCAGTGAAATGGATAAGCAGGCTGTCAACCATATGCCACTTGGCCACCTGCATGTGTATATACTCTCTCGCTCTCATCCACAGCTGTTTCACTGCCTCTTTAATACTCTCACTCATTTTAAATAATGCAATCAGCAGACTTTTCAGCCACTTCTATGCTCATAGCCATTGCTGTCAAAGGCTGTTATAGTGTAAATGCAGTTGTTAGGTTTCCTGTGGCTTGAGAGGAAGAAGAGAGGACAGACCCATGCTGATTTGGTCTGATTCTGCCGCATTTCCTTCTAAAGAGCGTGTGATTACATGCACTGTTCTAGTGTCACCTCATATGCTTGAATTTATATTCCTGGTTTATTTCGTGATATTAAAATGATAAATCAAATTTTATTTCTTTTGTGCTGTGCAAAAAAAGTGGTATGCCGTGAACAGGTTGTAGGCGCTGATGATTTTACTTGAGCACTTAAAATGATGCAAGAGGAAATGTTCTTGCTGTTTCATTCTAATCAGCACAACCTCCTGCTGAATTTTAGAAGAACTTTAGAAATGACGAGAACAGAGGCTTTCGAAAAGCCACAACACTGGCTTTGAGCTTCTTAAAACATACTGGAACACATTTATAGCTGCTCTGACTTCACAGAAATGGGGTTTGGTAGTAAATTGCCTGCATCCAGCAGTAAATTAGATTCTAATGCATGTCTTTGTTACCGTGTTGAACAAGTCAAATAATTCATCCCGAAAACATCACTCGACGGCAGGCGCAAGGCAGGTCCAAAAGAGAGCACAAGGCTGCTAATAGACAAGAAAATGAATTAAACATGTTTTCTTTTTATAACCTCGGGAACAAAAATAAGCTTTTAAGAATAAACTGGCAAGACATAGCTTGGTGTGACCTTGCTTTTCGCTTTCATTTTGTTCCATTTGTCAGACTCGTCCTCGCTCGATTCTCCAATTCAGCTCATTTGAAAAGAAATCACAGCTCAAATTGGGTGCACCATTTCCTTTCCCGTAAATAATAAGCAGTAAAGTGTTGACCTGAACTGTAATAAAGACCAATGCAAGGGTTACAACGTTTCATTCTGACGTCATACATTGTCCTCACCCTCCTCAAAATGCTTGTAGCATCCATCTGTTGTCCAAACCAGTTTGATTGCATTCGTTTTCAGCTGTGGCTTAAACTCATTCAAACATTTCGAGTGAATTTTAGTCTTTCTGACAGTGAGCAATAGCAAATGCATCTAGTCACCAACAAGAAAAATCTGCTTTAAGTCATGCATTCACAGAGCAGAACGCATGGAGCAGAACTTCATGTTGATTTGTGCTGCCTACTAACTGATTTCCAATTACTTTCAACAGTCATGCCTTGCCAAGAGCTCAAAAACCCTAAATCCCTCACCTCAATCGTTCAGGACTCATGAGCGTGAGAAAAACATATTTGAGGAAGCGGGCTCCAACAAACACTCTGTAATCTGTTTCCTCTTATGGCCTTGGTATGCAGTGCACAATTTCAGCAGTGAAAGCTTGTGCATTGTGCATGCACTACACTGCACAGCATAATATGTTCCACCACAGTTCATCCTCTTTGTTAGGTCTCATTTTTGTGTTTGTTTGTGTGTGTGTGTGTGTGTGTGTGTGTGTGTGTGTGTGTGTGTGTGTGTGTGTGTGTGTGTGTGTGTGTGTGTGTGTGTGTGTGCGTGCGTGACCTTGCCCTAGTCCCCTCATGTCTCCCTAGTGAGGTGAATAAGTGAGCAGAATTGGCCCAGAACTGCTGCCCGCTCTTCTGTGTCTGCTCAGGAGGCAGTGGCTCCAGCCACTCATGCATTATTGAGCTGCACTGTGACAACAGTCAGTACACCTGAATGCCTTAAAGAAAATTAGGCGACCTGGACAGCCAATCAAAAAAGGAAAAAAAGAGACCAATATAAGGACAAGGAGCAGTGGAGCTCTCTGGAGTTCATGCAGTGGAGAAAGTGCACGCGTCTTTGTGAACAGGTGTATTTTGAATGAATCATTATTTAAATAGGCCGATTTAGCACTTGAACAGATTGGAGACCAGGGGTCACATTGTACTTTGCTGCACAATTGGGGAAAAAGTGAAACTTTTGGCTAGCTGTTACCTTGAATCCACATCTGACAGCACTGTAGAGGTGATTGTTATAGTCAGGAAGTACTTTTTTATCACATCTGAATGGTAATGGTAAATATTTCATAATAGAAAGAATTTGCTGATGCTTTTGACATTCTCAATGCAATAATCTGCATCATTTTAGACATTTTAATATTCACAGAACTGTCAAATCTCGTGTAACATTTCTGGATAGAGAATATTGATTGCATTTTGCTAGTGTAATCTTTTGCAAGTCAAAATTTAGGAATGGTGTGAAAGTTGTTCTGTAGTATAGTATAGTATAGTATAGTATAGTATAGTATAGTATAGTATAGTGAGGTTTTGCTGTAATTGCAATAAATAACTTATTTTGTTCATATTAATAATTGGAATAGAAATTAACCAATAATAGTTAAGTATGTTTTATTATTATTCATTCATTTATTTTTTAATTTATTTATTATTTATTTTATTTTATTTTATTTATTTATTTATTTATTTATTTATTTATTTATTTATTTTATTTTATTTTATTTTATTTTATTTTATTTTATTTTATTTTATTTATTTTTTTTTTTTCTATTATGTGCCATAATTTTTATTTTTGGCAAAATCCATTTCAAAATCCATACAAGGGCTTACATTATAAATGGATAAATCAGTATTTCTGATGTATTTAAAAATCAATTCTAAATTAAAATACTTTTTTTGTGGTGGGCTGCTTAGTTAGAAAGTCTGTCAGGGCAGAATATTCCTTATTGTTGAACCATGTATAATTTATTAAGTACTGATTATATAATAAACTTACAATATTTAACAACTAAAAAAAGTATTAGAATTGTGTATTTTATGCTAATAACTCTTCTCACATCGCCTAAACTGAAATGTTGTGTTTGGAGCATTGTTTGTATGTGTGGAGTTCCTGGCTGTGTCCAAATCCATGTTTTCCATGACTGTTGGGATGCTACCTTCAAACACAGCTGCCTATGTAGAGAGTACAGGCACTGAGGCAGCTCACTAGCTGAAACAGTGCTTTTGTGTGTATTACAGTACAGATTTGTCCTACAAACTTTTTGATCTTTAATTCCTTGCTCTTGAACCTTGTTTAAATGCAATGACAATGCTAAGGTTAACCTTGTTAAATCCTTGTGCAATTGAAGGGTGGCATTCTATAAATCTATTTCTCTGTCCATAGATCCGTAATGCAGCGTCTGGTTTGTGCATCGACTCTAAACATGGCTCCACGGGCACCGAGCTGCGTCTGGACACTTGTTTGAAAGAGGGTGCAGAGCGAACATGGGCACACGAGCAGGTATAAGGCTCCTACCTGATGATAGCATTACATGAAGCTCATTCTGTGATAGTCTCCTTGAAATTGAGAGTATCGCTGGTCCCTGTGTTGGTTAGATTTTCACATTTGGCTGGAGAGAAGACATCAGGCCTGGGGATCCCCTGCACACCAGAAAGTTCTGCTTCGATGCTATTAGTCAGAATAGCCCCATCACCCTGTATGACTGCCACGGTATGAAAGGGAACCAGCACTGGAGCTACAGGAAGGTAATGTAGTCAAAAATGCGAACATAGCTACTCACTCATTGAAATAACACCAATGTATGAGAATCAGCTATTGTACGTATAGTGACTAAAAACATATCAGAACTATCTTTAGTTTTAACTTCTTTCAAGTAGCTTCTTCAAAACTTGCCTTTTCATAGATTACAGGTCTGGGGTCAAGGTTATTTTAGTCAGTTTGACCATGTAAGCCCTTGCTGGTAGAAGTAGTAACATGTTCTCTGTCGATAAAATAACAGAAATTGCTAAAATATTATTATAGTATTTCAAGAACAAAAAAGGTTTTAGCATTTCTTGAGAAAATGTAACTATATATGCAGGCATAAGACAGGCATAAAAGGTTTTGTAGCTTTAGGAAAATGTATATATGAATGTCTATGCCTTTCAAATATAAATTATTTGACATCTTTTAAGAAAAAGTAGTAGGCACAGTATTTGTCTGTAAGAACAATAAATAAAGAAAAGTGACGGAATACAAAAGCTTTTGACATTATGGAGATCAAATCCATTACAGTCTACATGAGCAATGTTTTACACCCAGGTGTTACGTTTTCATATAGCTTCATACATTTTCATATACCATCTCTAAGGAAAAGCCGCACCTGTCTTCCTTTATATTCCCTCTCCATATCTTCTTTAGGAGGTCAATAAAGTATATCTACAGCAACAGAACAGCATACACCTTGTTACAGAAGCCCCTGTGGACTAACGGCTGGCGCTCCGGGCCCATCACTAATGACAGAGCCTAATACACAAGCTCGGTTTTTCTAGCCCTCTAGTGAGGTAGAACGAGCCTAAACTGAGATGTTCTCTCTCACATAAGAGATTTAAGGTGCCAAGCAAAGAAATCACTGTCATTGCAGGATAGGTCAATAACGGCACTATAGAGAGAGGAAATATACAGTTGAAAGGAAAAGGTGGTACCTGGCAGTGGAGCTGCCTGAGGCGCAGAGAACAGTAAATCAACCCAGGGGAGAGCGGCACAGAACTGGAGCCGAAAGCCCGAAGCCATGTCCCTCCTCTGCTCATCCTGATCACTCCCCCAGGGACACATCCTCTATTTTTTCACCAACTCTGTTTGGCATACTCGGTAGTTTCTAGCACAAAAATATACATGCCCTGTGTGCTCTGGAGAACGCTTCCAGGTGGAAGGTTTCTTTGTTGTCTTCTACTTTTTGATAGGAGATTGATGTTGAAGTGCTCCCTCGTTCTTTCACTTTTATTTACCTTTCACCTTCCTCTACCTCCCGCCCCTCTCATCCATCATTTATTATATTCTCCCATTTCACCTCCAGACTCAAGCCATGAAATGAAGTCAGCTTTTCTGATTAGCAGATTCCGTGTTTGGTTCTTCAGTTCCATCCCTGTAATCTGACTGAAGGCTAGAAGGAGATAAAGCAGGATTAGACCTCCAGCAGAGTCACGGTTAATGTGTTTCTTGTTTATTTATTTTTATTTCCCTCTCTTTCCCTCTCTCTCCATCCCATCTTTTTTTTGCTCCAGGATAAGTCTTTGTACCACCTTGTGAGCAACGGTTGCATGGACTGTAGCCCTGGCGATAAGCGGATTTTCATGAACAAGTGCGACCCCGGGTCTGAAACACAACTGTGGATCTTCCAGAAAGTCAACACTACCGTTCTGGACAAATTCAACAGTGGCACCAGCTCATAGGACCTGGGGTCGTGGTCAAGCCAATCAGCTGGCTTCCACACATACACACACCTCCCACAATCCTTAACGTGGGCCTGGATGTACTTACTGTCTGGCTCTGGGTTCCTCTCAAGGTTCTGCAGCAGACTGAGCAAGAGCAGACTCTTGAAAGAGAGGACTAGAAACACAGAGAGACACGAGGCTGGTGGAAATGCATCCACAATGAGCACCTTGCTGGTCGAGGAGAATACAAACAGCCTGGACTCTCTAGTAGGGGTCTAATTTGGGCCCCCAGTTGCTCCCTATACATTAAAAAACAAGGTCCGAAGATTGCATGGGGGATTTGTACAAAACCAGAGAGTTTGCTCTCATTTTTTTTTTTTTTCGTAACGCTATTTATTTTTCTCTGGGATTGTTTCGACTGTATATTTATTTATATTTATTTGGTGCCTTTTCCAGATTTAAGTTATGTGTATTGACTTTGTTTTATCATCTCTTGTACCTGTTAGAGTCAAACTTGGGTCGAGGTGTTGGGATGTCCTAATTAAATGAGATATTTTGACTTTTTCAGTGGAATCTATCTTGTTACAGAGTTTCTCGTCTATAAATAAAGCAGAAAATGAGTGGATGTGTGTCTCGCCTGTGTGGTCTGTCTTTGTCATACTGATAGATTATCTCAAAAGTGTTGGTTTGGCTCCCTCTGGTGTTGAGCCAGTATATTTAATATATATTATGTACATAATATATTTTGTATATTTCCATTACATAATTAATCAGCAAATATGAACAGGTAAAAATTTATCACAACAGTAATTCTGACTTTTTGGTGTGGGTTGCTGTAAGGTGCTTAGATTATGTGGGGTCATAGCTGTCACATGTGCTATACCTCAATTATTAATTCAGTTTATGGTTCAGACCAATTGCATTTGGATATCAAACAGCCTACCCAAGTCTTTTTTTTTTTTTAACATACCATCACATGTTTTGCTCTTTATTGGGATAAAACCACAGCGACACAATTAAGACAAGAGCCGCTACATAATGAATAAAAAATTTTATGTTTTAAAGTTGTGAAATGTTTTAAAGTTGCTGTTTTATTCAGTTCATTGATTAGCATTACTGTTGGCCAGTACATTTGTGGATATTCAAAACTTTTTGTGCTGCGTTTATGTAGTTGTGGGGACTGTTTTATTTATTTGTTTCTGCTGACTTACAGAGGACTTATGCTGACTTGCTGGATCAAGTTCATAGGAGGAGAGTAAGTGAAAACGGGCCGGAAATATAAGTAATATCTAGCTGGAAAATATTTCTGGAAATCCGAGGTGTATGTTTCCATTCTTGAACACTAGGAGAAGCTTATATCTGTATATACAAAATATACAGTAGGGGCGACTGCTACGGGTGGGGGGAAAGAAAAAAATTGAAAAACGGAAGAGGGAAAGGGTAAAGTTAGGAAAAAATAAAAGGCAAAGTGAAAAAAATTTAAGAAAAAAAGGGAATTTTTGTTGGAAAAATTATTATTTTTATCAGTTTTTCACCTTTTTACTTATTTTAACAAATTACAGAAAAGTCCATATTTATACCTATTTTACCTCATCACAAATCAACTCCTTATAATCATTTTTGTAAAACTGAAAGAATAAAACATTCAAAACATACTTCCACAAATACAGTTTATTCCAAAAGCTCAAATATGACATGCATACTTAATAATCAGAAGTCAGAAAGAGCTTAATTCCCAAGTATGCTTGCGCGTACAAGGAATTTGTTTATGTGTCACAAGCTTCCAGTGCACAGAGACAGCAATAACACACAGACAATACAAATAACATGAGAATAAAAATACACATATGTAAATATAATTAAACAAAAACTGATAAATAAATTGTATGTACAGTTGTGATATAGATAGAATAGGAATGGAATATAATGAGATGTACTAAGATATGGGGTGGTAACAAATAAAATATATATATATAGGTTATTATTAATATATATATATATATAGGTTATTGCACATATTTTTATTGCACGATGGGGGGGATTTTAACTGTTCATAAGGTAGATTGTCTGGGAAAATAAACTTCTTGAGTCTATCTGTTCTGGTATTCGGTGTTCTGTGGTGCTGGCCAGATGTCAAAGGTTCAAAAAGCAGATAGTTTGGATGTGAGGGATCCAGAGTGATTTTCAAGCACTTTTCCTCACTCTGGATGTATACAGTTCTTGAAAGGTGGGTAGGGGAGCACCAATAATCCTCTCAGCAGTCTGAAGATCTCAGGTCTGTAGCAGTGCAGTCATTGGTGTAGAGTAGGGCTGCACGATAACTCGATTTTCAGATAAATTGCCTGCGATTATGAATGTGATATTGCACAGCTTGTCAGTGAACTACCGATCTGTGTAGTAAATGCTGCTCCATCTGAAAGCACATGATGGAGACTTACTACTAATGACTAAAACCGGCTTTACTGATGAGATGTGTATGACAATCACATGCGATTTATAGTGCAGCCCTAGTGTAGAGGGAGAAGAGCAGTGGGTCCAGCAAGAGTCTGCAGTCATTATGTCCTGTTATCTTGGGTTTCTTTGGGCCGGGGATGATAGTGGAGCATTTGAAGCAGGCAGGAACTACGCACAGTTCAAGCAATCTGTTGAAGATCTGTGTAACAATAATAATAATAATAATAATAATAATAATAAAAAAAGTTATAAATAAATAAAAAAAAAACATGAAAATAACTCAAATTACATATATTATATGTTTGCTACCAAATAGGTTTAGTCAAAAAAGTTGAAATCCAGCATCATTTATATAATACAAAGTAATATAAATTGGAAATATACAAGCAAATTGAAATAATTACGTATATATAAAAATCTTAACTACCACAAAGCGTTTAATATTAAGTATAGAAATATATACAGGAAATTTACATAAACACACATATTTAAAAAAAACTATAATAACAATACTACTAATAATTACATAATAATAATAAACTTTCAAATCTGACCTTTATAAAATACAAATAAAAATTTAAATAATTACCTAATAATATAAATAACTTACTTCCACCAATAGTTTATTACAAAAGCTCAAATCTGACATTTTATAATTTTTATAAGACATAAATACAAATCTAAAGAACTTTAATAACAATACTGCTATTTTTATAATACTTACAATAATAATTGCTACAATATGAATTTATATCACAATTTCGCCCAAACATAGCATCTTATATCCATATAACGTTAAATGTTAAATCACAGATTTAAGAATATGTTTAGAAAAAAAAAATACCCGCCCACAACTTAACGTTAAGCGGAATAATTTGAACACAAAAGAGTTAACGTCACGTAACGTTAGTACCTCTCTTTCATGTTATGTCTTTTATTGTACTTACCTCCACGTTATCCGAAAACGTCAAACTGACTAAAAATATGTTCCATGCTTGAAGAATATAAAATTCGCCTTAACCTTGAAAACTACTCATCCACGAGCTTATCCGCTTTTATAACTGTAAACATTTGGTTTTGCACGTGATTTTGTTTTGGCCAATGGCTGTTTTGCCCCGTTCGGACCTGTTAGGAGTTGACCATTGGGTGTTAGGATTGTTAGGACTTGTGTGTTAGGAGCTAGTTCGGTTGTATTATCATTGATTAGAGCTAACAGTTGTCGTGGCCGAGTGGTTAAGGCGATGGACTAGAAATCCATTGGGGTCTCCCCGCGCAGGTTCGAATCCTGCCGACAACGTTTCCTTTACTCGCCGCCGACTATGCATGGGTCATGACAGCCCATATCATTATTTTAGGCCTGACATGATAAAATAGAGGGTACATGTAATTTTATTTATTTTTTAATGTGTTTGTTCTATAGAAAATCAGAAATAAAAAATGACACATTTTGCGTTAGACAAGTATAGCCAGAAACCAACTGACGATTTCTCAAGTCTGAGCTAATTTGGCGCCATCTTGTGACGGAAACGATTACTATGACTACATTGTAATAAGATGAGGCTGGAATAGTATAACTTTTGTCAGTGAGCATAAATGATTAATAGATGGATATAAAACGAGTCCTAACGAGTCCCCATGTAAAGCAGGAAAAATAAAACATCACTAAGAAAAATCTGGATGACAGTAAACTAAAAATTTGTTTTGCGGGACATGAAGATATCCCGAAGAATGTTGTTAACCAAATAGTTTCAGTGACCATTGACTTTATAGACTGAGACATTTCTTAAAATATCTTTATTTTCGCCATATAGTGAGATGAACTATGTGTGAGTGTATTCAGCGCATCCAGAAAGTATTCACAGCACTTTCTCCACATTTGTTTATGTTACAGAATTGAATTCATTATTTTCCTCAGAATTCTACAAACACTAGGCTACCCCATAATGACAATCTTAAAGATGTTTGTTAGAAATTTTTTGCTAATTTATAAAAAAAAAAAAAAAAAAGAAAAGAAAAAAAATCTAATTCAAAAGTATTCACAGCCTTCAAAATTTAGTGCAGGTGCATCCTGTTTCCACTGATCATCCTTGAGCTGTTTCTTCAACTTGATTGGAGTCCACCTGTGGTAAATTCAGTTGATTGGACATGATTTGGAAAGGCACACACCTGTCTAATGCACATCAGACCAGAAGATGTATATCATGTGCTTTTTAGGTGTGGTAAATATAGTGTGCATCATGATATTTAGTCGCTTTGGGGAGGAGGGAATGATGCATGAAAATATTTGAGGAAGAGATTTAATGGATAGACAGGTATACAGAGCATGAATTAAATATATGGTTTAGGGTCTAGATTATAATTGTGATAATAATTGTGGTGTTCTTCTGCTTCTTCTTCTTTTTGTTTTGTTTGGCAGAAGGCAACTACTTTTTAAGGTGCATAACTGCCCTGTACTGCAGTGTGGACCAGAGATTCGTATTTACTTAATAATAATTAAACACACACACACACACACACACACAACCCACACATACAATCTATTCATTAATCCAGACTCTTGCAGGAAAATAAGTATTTCTTCATATGTCTGCCCCCTCATTTAATATCCTTAAGACTTAAAACATTCACCCCATATTTCTTTAACTCATCTTTTAATTTTATTCTTTGCATCATATGAAGTGACTGACTCATCTTCCTCATCTTCCTACCTGAAGGATGCTTTTTCAATAAAAACATTGTTTTATTTAGCCCAGTGTGACCTAACCTCATTCTAGATATAGTTTGCTCTCTGGGAGTTCTTCCTATTGATTTCATTTTTCCTACTGCTTGTCTAATCTTATATAAATGATGTCCTTTACTTTCTTCATTCCATTGTTTCTGCCATGACTTTATTATATTAACCTGTATTATTGCTTTAATTTCTGCTTTACTGTAGGGTATCTTGCTTTAAAGCGTGTTTTGCTAAAACATCTGCCATCTCATTGCCCACGATTCCCCTATGCGCTGGAATCCACATAAAACTAACTCTTATGTCTATAAGTTTTACTCAGCTGTTAATACTGTTAAATTATCTGAGTTCTTTCCCTAATACGTATCTCCAATTCTGGAATGACGAATGAACATCCAGTATTTCCACTCTTTTGATCCATCAGTAAAAATGACAATAAAAGACTTATACATTGTGCTTAATATTTCCTCTATATCTGTCCAATTCCCTTTCCCTTTAGGTCTCTTTATTTCATCTTGAATATATAAACCTAAAATCAATGAGGGAAACATTCGAGGTGGTGTATAGGATAGAGAACAGTCGGATTATATTTTAACTCTAACAAACCCATTTCTATTGCCATTTTATTTGAGGACCACGCAAACCTTCATCCTCTGCTCTCAAACTCTCCCAGCACGGGTTTAGACCTTTTACCGTAGGGTGTTTCTCTTCATCGTGCCCAATAATTCATCATTAGCTGCTTATATCTTAAATTTAAAGGTAATTCACCCATCTCCACTTGGATTGCAGAGGCAGGAGATGACTTTATAGCCCCACATATATATACCTTTTACCGTAGGGTGTTTCTCTTCATCGTGCCCAATAATTCATCATTAGCTGCTTATATCTTAAATTTAAAGGTAATTCACCCATCTCCACTTGGATTGCAGAGGCAGGAGATGACTTTATAGCCCCACATATATATGATCACTCCAAGTCAGTTTAGAATCAAATAAAACCCCTAAAAACTTAAACAAGTTTACTTGTTCTATTTGTTTCCCATAGATCAATATCTTTGTTGATTTAACCTTCTTTCTAGTAAAAACCATCATCTTTGTCTTTTATATTGAATACTTAAAACCCCATGAATACCCCATCTCTCAATCCTTTTTACTGCTTCTTGTATCTTTCTTGAATTAATGTTACATTCTTGCCATTCTTCCAAAAGGGCAATATCATCAGCAAATAGTGATTTACCTATATCATATTTAACTTCATGAAACACATCATTAATCATAATGGAAAACAATAATGGGCTGATCACGCTGCCATGTGGAATCCCATTTTCTACTTTATATTTACTAGACATTGTTGATCCAATTTTCTCACTGTAGCCCTCCACCAATCTGGGATTTTTATGACGGTGTGGCCAAACTCAATCCTCTCCTGAATGAAGATTGAAGACACATAAAAACACACTTAGCATTTGCAAAAAAACAACAATGAGAAACAATATTCTTTGGTCTGATGAACCTTTAAGCAGTCAGTTGTCTTGTGGCTCAGTGGTATTAGCAGCGCAAAAGGTTGTGGTTTCGATTCCCAGGGAACATACTGGTAAAAAAATGTATATCCTGATTGCACTGTAAGTCGCTTTGGATACAAGTGTCTGCTAAATGCATTAAATGTTAAATAAATAAATAAAATGTAAACATCATGTTTGAAGGAAACCATCTCTGCTCATCACATGCAGAGTACCATCCCAAAATTAAAGTGGGCTGGTAGCAGCCTCGTGCTGTGGGGCTCTTTTTCAGCGGTAGGAACTGAGGGATTCGTCAAAGCTCAGTGCACCAAAATATTGAGATAACTTTAATGAAAACCCAGTCCAGAGCATTCAGAAGGTCAAACTGGCTAGAAGGTTCACCTTCCAACAAAACAATGATAGCACACAGCAAAAGTGGCTTATAGACAACTGTTTGAATGTCCTTAAATGGCACAGACAGAGCCTGAGCTTGAACCCAATCAAATATTTCTGGAGAAACCTGAAAATGTGCATCTGTCTATATATATATTTTTAAATACTTTAAAATAAACCCCTTAAAACAAGACCAGATCGCCCATAATTATTTGCAATTTTGCACTGTATGCCTTGCTTGCATTTGATTGTGTTTAAAATTAAATACGTAGTTAAATACATATACTCAGGAAAAAGGAGGATTTTTTAGTCTTCAGCCATTTAGACTTTATCAAAATGTCATGAAACTTGGTTACTTTTGTGACACTTGATAAATGAACACACACAGACAAAAACATAAAAAGGATTATAAAAGGCTAAATTATCTTTAAAAAAATTGTCACACGTGGTCTTCAGAGTACAAAAATGACTGCTATATTAATAGGAAATTGGAAAATACAGAACAATCTACAAATCAGGCATGATGAAATAGTATTTGATGTCTAAATATAATATCCAAAAAAAAAAAAAAACTAATAAAATTGTCTATATTCATGTCAGAATCAGGGTTCTTTAATTGGAAAAAAGCACTGTGCAGAAATGGTGGCTTTAGAGATCATTGGAAATCAGAACATCACAGAAGTGCTGTGTTTGCTTGCAATTTCTTAGCCATCTTGGATGCAATTGCACAGCACGATTCATTAATTGAGAAACGCATGAATACACATGGCAATGCAAAATACACCAGTAGGAACATTCAAAATGAAATTTTAGTGTGTGTGATGCGTTGTGTCCTTTATGCACAGTATAAATAAATAAAAAAATCATTAAATAACTTAACTGACTCATATTTTTTATTAGAGCATTTGAAAAAGAAATGACTGCTGAAATTTATTTGCACCGTACAGAATAAATTATTTTGTGTGCTTGAATGTACCCTGTACTTGGCCCCTGAATGTAACATGTGGCCCCTTATTGGCCCCTGTTACAGAAAAATCCTAGAATCGCCACTGTATATGTATCTATATATATATATATATCCATCAGTAGTTGATGTAAAGTTGAAACACTTCCTAATCCTGATTTTTTTTTTATAAACCTAGTGGTCAAGCGCTGTGTGGTTACCTGAATAATGGCTGATCCCTGCTTGAAAGTCCACATTCATTTAAAAGATGAGAAATCAATCACTTATTAGTCAATTATTGTTATTGTGCAAACAATAATCATGTAACCCATAAAAGTAACTGTAGTCTGATTACGAGTATTTTAAAATGTAATTTAAATCTAAAACCAAGTGCATAATTTTTGGAGTCTGATTACGTAATCCAGATTGCATGGATCAGCCACTGCCCAGCTCTGCCTGTAAGAATTTAAGTCATCCAGAACCAACAGCCGTTTATATTTCGGTCTCCTCGGGAACAACACCAACACCAACAAAAAGCATTAATGCGTGCGTGGCACAAAGTCTTTTGCGATAGTTGTGCCTTAATGTGCCTGTAGACGCAAATCCAGCGACATTTGTGGAAGTCTCCATTACACGTCACAACCCCGCACATCTGGATGTGACCGTCTCGACGGGCCTTTTATTTCCTATCAATCAATCACGCATGTCCGTGTGTGTTCATTCACACATCCGTGTGTTCAGATCTCATGGCTGTGTGGCGCGCGCACGCACTCGCACACCTGATTGCTTTTTCTGTATCACTGTATTTTCGTGACTCAGTCAATCATAAAGAGGACAGTGGGAGTTTAATTGAATAAAGGAACGAGGAGAGAGAGAGAGAGAGAAAGAAACAGAGAGGGAGGGACTCGATGTGGCCATACAGGCTGCGGAGTGTTTGTTTATTTATTTGTGCTGGCTTCCCTTTTTCTTACTTTCTTATTATTTGTCAACTAATTTTCCAAAATGAGGTTAAAAGTTGGATTCATCCTTCGAAGTCTACTGGTCATCGGCACGTTTTTGGGGCTGGTTTTGCTTTGGTCTTCGCTGACACCGAGAGGAGTCGACGATAACCCGTTTGATGGCGTACTGGTAAACTATCTCTTTAATGCTCTTGAGTTATCTTAGTGTTTTCATAGTGCTGTTGTGCTGTTAATATCACCGTCTTAGTATTCAGCAGGCTCGGCTAGCATGATGATTAGCATGCTAACTGCTGCGGTTGTCATGGAGATGAGCAGCGAGGACTGACCGATGAATTGCAACAGACAGACGTTTATATTTATCCCGAAATGTAACTAAACGTGCGTTTCCATTCACGTGAACTAAAACACGGAGATATGGATGTAAGCTGCTAGCACAGAGAGCTAAATGTCGCTCTCTACATCCTGACAAGTGTCAAATTCAGTGGAAACCCGGAAGGTCGTTCTTGTACAGTAGTTACTGGTTCTTCATTTGAGACACGCATTTTTAAAAATGTAAAATCACATAAAAAGCAAATGTTTTCAAGTAAAATATGATTATTTCCGGTGTTCTTTCTAGGTGGTTTGCTGTTACAGTACTGATTATGGACTAATGGGGTCTTCGAGATTAAATAGGGGTCGATATGTTTGCCGACTGAGTTAAAGGCCGAATATCAGCTCGACAATAACTATACACCGAAACACACTTCTCTAACGTTACTTACACAAGAGATTGTATAGTAATGCAAGTGTGTGTGCACACTGACACGTGGCACACTTCACAGATTTTGTCAGTTTCCTGTCTTGTTTACCTCGACTTCACATTCTGGCATTGTAGTTAACGTTGGATTTATTTGCACAGAGTATTTATTATTTGCACGGAGTCTCTTCTTTGTTTAAAATCTCTCTTTAGGCTATGTTTTGCATAATAACTTCTTATGTAAATGTTGGCTTGTGTCGGTCTTTGCACATGGCCTATAATGGTCAGAATCTATATTTTGTAAGTAAATGTTTATTGAACCTTTATACAACATATAAAAACAAAATCGTAAAAATATGCACGTTTCTTGTTGAGTATTATTTGATACACCAGGCTGATGAATTGATTATCAAGACTATAGAGCTACTTGATACTTGAGGAGGGTCATTTTTGAGGCTCAAACTGAACAAAAGTATGCACTTAGTTGCATTATATGGTCAACATTTATGATATTCAGCTTGTAATGTAAATCGGTGAGATTTGTATAACTGTGTGAGACATCATAGATAAAATGCACATGCATATCAGCTATCTATCTGTATTGCCCATTTATATGTCTTTGTTTTATGATATTTTATGATCAAAGTTCTGTAGTTTTTATTGTTTTATTGTGTTTTATTGTGTAACACAATACAGTGATGATTGAGAGATGGACAAATAAACATTTATTTAAGCATGATGTAGCATAACTGATCACATTTTAACATGATTTCTGTTCAGTAAATGTTCTTTTTTAAAATATTAATAACAACATAAGCAAGTCTTATATTTACTGTATAAAAAGCATTAAGGATTTCAAAATGAAAAGACACGTGTACCACAACCTATAACTATATATTAAAAAAAGTGTCTCATTTCATAGGCAGGACGAGATGCAGGTAAACTCTTGCAGCCCAACCTTCCCAACAATGACATGGCTGACCAGTTCAAGCCGGTTGTTCCTTGGCCCCACGTTGAAGGAGTTGAGGTCGATTTGGAGTCTATCCGCCAGAAAAATGGTGACAAGCCAAACCCTGCATTCAAAGCCCAAAACCAGCAGAATGACATCCAGAAGCAATATATCACCTTCAAGCCTCACACCAATGTGTATAGTGAACCTGTGTTGAAGAAAGGAATTCTGGGCAACTTTGAGCCTAAGGAACCTGAGCCTCAGGGGGTCCAGGGCGGACCAGGCGAGGGCAGCAAAGCATTCGTACTGGGAGCGGAGTACAAAGATTCTGTTCAGGCCAGCATCAAGGAATTCGGTTTTAATATGGTAGCCAGCGACATGATTTCTCTGGATCGAACCATTGGCGACTTGCGACACGAAGAGTGAGTATGAGTATTTTTTATGATGCATTGTTTTTAAAGGCTGTTTGCTTCACAAGATATTAACTGAATGATTCTCTCTTTTTTTAGCGTGTTTGACTACAGTTTATGTGTGTGTGTATATATATATATATATATATATATATATATATATATATATAAGATGCTCAGGCCACACACACTATAGACATTCTGGTCTGACATGTTTGCTTTCCAAGTAATTTTTGTGATCACACCCAGAAATATGAAAACCTTTTTTAAACAAGCTGTTTCAGTGGCATAGTAGATGACAAACTACCTGCTTTTTTAGCCATGTCGTTTCTCTTTTTTTTTCTTTTCAGTTATTTTCAGTTATAAAAAGACAAATTTATTATGCTAATGGGAGCATCACAAAATCATAATTTTCATGACGTAACACCATGGGACGTGGAAGTAGCTTGGAAGTACCTTCTGATAGAAAAAGTGTACTTTGTTGCAGTACATTGATGGTTGTATCTTATAAACTTTTCATTCAGAGGAGTTAGTACTCAAAAGATAATGTGCTGCATTCTATAATGCTCCAGATGTTAAATAGAATCGACATTATGCCCATAATTCAGCCACCAAAATGTTGTTTGGCCACGTCACAGCTGAATGATAAGCTTCAGTCTCTCTCATTATCTCCCCTCAAGCTGGAAAGCTGGATTATCTGCCTTAGACTGCCTTATAAATGTATACAGCTTCAGGACTGACCTCAGGCTTTAACAGTAGGTCTAACTAACTTCATATCTGACCCCTGTAGGTCATCCAGTGTGGATACCAACTTATGGTTTAATAGGATTTCTTTTCTCACATAATTATAAAATGGTCGCACCTCACATTTGTTGCATTTGTCAACAACATGCAGCATCAGCAGTTTAATCATTACTGCAGTTTTATGGCATTGTAGTCCGTGCCACTCCTTTTGCAGAGAGCCTGAAAGATGGGTTTTAAAGGGACCTGAAAAATACATGATCATAATTTTATCACCATTACACAATACACTGTTCTTTTACCAGCATTCTTCAGAATATCTTCTTTTATGTTACACAATCATACAGTTTTAGTATGACATGAGGCAGAGTAAATGATGACAAAATATTCTTGTTTTGGATGAACTAATACTTTTCATGAAAATTGTATTGAACTTGACCAGCATATTTATTTATTTATTTTTTGAATTTATATAAATGTTGAAAATTCTATATCAAACAAATAAATAAATCCGAGTCATTCAGATCAGTTCAACTCTGTTATGCTTATTCATTCAGCTGCGTTGTAATATCACTGCTACATATTTTGATGCTAGCTTGCTAAAAATCACTTCTCCCTTGTGAAATCAAACACTGGATAGTGAATGGATCCAAGTCAGGGCTGAAACAATGTGCACTGCTGTTCTTTGGTACAGGCAAGGTGTAAAGGTAAATGTTTTTGGGAAAAGAACGACCTGCACTGATATTTAGTGGCATTGTCATTATTGGTTGGTAAATGGCCCTTTTAAAATGGTCAGGGACCACATTCTTAAAGATTATAAGAATCCTCAGCCTTTCAGAGAGATCTTAGATTTACTTACATTTTCTAACTAGTAGTCTTCGCTTAAAAAAGTGATTCAGGACCAATTTGAGAACTACTCTGAGTGAGGAAAAGACTAAAACTTTTATCTTCGTGAGGAGGTGGGGCTGACCCCATTGCTAGCTATGACACAGTCTTTTGAAGACTGTGATTGGTTGGTTGTCCAAGAAGGAAATAAAAGAGCACTTTTAAGAGTATGGTCTATTATAAGCCTTCACTTTGAAATTACAGGCGTCATTTTTGCTGTTTTACCATTTTCTTTCTCTCTCTCTCTCTCTCTCTCTCTCTCTCTCTCTCTCTCTCTCTATCATTTCAATTCAATATGTGCTTTATTGGCATGACAGCATAGTGTTTAAATTGAATTTAGAACCGATATATATGCAACAAAAACATGCATGTGTATATACATTTAAAAAGTAGAACAAATTAAATTTTAGAATTCTATTCTCTCTCTCTCTCTCTCACACACACACCCACACACACATTATGTATAAATACATTTCAATACATTTCTTTTTATTTACCATGCTGTAGTACTTATCGTATTTTATAGGAATTGAATAGCGACACAATACGGTTCTGAAAGTGCTCTGTGTTTTCACTTTGCTTGTAGAAGGTTGTGATAGACCCAAATCATCACTGCTGCATAGTTGCATTTTTCCAGTTGCCAAACCTGTTAATGTAGTTAATGTAGTGATTTCTTTCACTTCTGGTGCTATGGCATTTCTGCACGGTGTCGGAGACGACAAACATAATTCCTGCACGATCTAATAGCGTCTTATTAACTCACTGTCATGCATTGTGCAACATTTCTTCTCCCTCTCCATGTTTCCTCATTTTCTCCTCCGTTAAAGAACCTCTTAAGATTCTGCGGTCTCATATGAGGACATTATGTTTTTGTGAATTTCTCTGAGACTGTACATGCCACAGTTTCACCATGACCACTCCCTCTCCTTGGTCTTCAAAAATGTCTGAAATTAATTTAGTGACACTCTTATGGAAATATGATAATAGTTTGTAATTATCATTTATATCTGTCTCATTTTTAAATTGTGTGTCATAAATCAACATCTCAGGAATAAAATGTTCTGGGGTTTCAAATCAAAATATGACTTTCTGTTATGAAACAGGACATTGATTTCATGCATGTCCTTACATGAGGACAACGGACAACAAAGTTTGGTTAAAAAAAAAAAAAAAATCTTGAAAACAAAAATGTATTGGTGATTTAAAAAATCAATCGTGTTTGTCTATGCTTTTTCATTCATGTCTTTTTTTATTTTATTTTTTAAGAAATTGAATCCCGATTTCCTCTACCGAAGACATAGCATAACTTATGATAGAAATATCTTTTTAAAAAAGCTTTTTTTTTGTTGTACATAATTTTAATGCTCTAAACAATGTAAATACTTTTTTTTTTTCTAAAACTTTTTACTTTAAGCCTCCTAAAAGTCCTCGTCCATACGTCTAACAATATTAGACCCTGTTTTAAGGATTAATATTGTTTTCTGAATTACGTTTTTCTTTAATGAGATCTTTTCTTTAATTTTAAGAGGAAACAGCCATTTCTAAGAATTTTCTTTCTAGGAGCAACTCTTTTGCGTTAAGAATTTTAATGAATACAGGCCCAGGTCTGTTAGATATATGTATCTCTCTCAGACTTAATTATGCTGATTTAAACCATAACATGATTACATTAGAGCATTTGCATTGGTTGTATTTTCTTTTGAGATAGCAAATTGTTAGTGAGTGTACACGGTGATACCAACTTTTGTCTTAAGATGTCAGTGTTTTCTCTGAAGTGAGGATTTGCTTCCGTTTATAATCTACTCATGTCTTCCTCATGAGACAAACACACTGAAGCACGCTTAACAGCGAATCATTTTGTCATTTTAAGTCTGATATCTTTGTTTGTTGGCGCAAACTGGATTTTTGATGCAGTCGTTAAAACGACATCGCACATTGGGACATGAAGGGAAACACATGAAATTATACACCCTTTTGTTTCATGCATTTAAAGTCTCCAGTTAATCAATGACATATATTACATATTCTAGCCTTTAAAGAAACTGTCTGAATACACTTCTACCCTTAAATGGACATCAATTTGAGATTTATTTTTTAATTTACGCTAAATAAAATAAGGTTAACTGCACTGCCATTACTAGAGAGACCCTGATTAACCCTTGTTTTGAATTTCAAAGCTAGCTTGATAAATAAAGACTTCAACCACTACAAGGATGTGGCTTTTGTGCTTCTTGATTCTGACAGCATTTGTAGTTCTTCTATTATAACTTCTTAGCAGCTTAAGCACTTAAAACTCATATGTGTAATTTATATTCTAGAACATAATATGAAAGTCTCTTCCAGTTATCTCATCAAGACCATATTTTACACAAATCCAAAACTGGTTTTCAGATAACTCAATAGAAAATTTCTAGGGAGCACATGATGAATTAGCCCTCTGATTTGGCCTACAAATTGACGTCAGGACTGAATATTATCTCAGAGATTCAGTGATAAAATTAGCTAAATCATGTAAGTAAATAGCATTCATCGCTGTAGTTTCAATAATAATTCCTTACATTTTATAAAGCGCTTTTCTAAGCACTCAAAGCGCTTTAAATGAAAGGGGGAACCCCCATCCACCACCAGTGATGAACATTTAGCATTAGCATTTTATGGTGACAGCTTGTTTTTGAATAGTGCAGCACACCCCGATCTCCATTGAGACTGAATGTCACGGGAGTGAGTTGCTCTTCCAGTTGAGTGGCTTTACCATGCTATGCAATACAAGTTATACCTTATGACTTGTGTTACATGGCAATTACATCTGATTTTAAAAGAAGTTAAACTGCCATAAGAAAAAAATATTGCTTGCAGTATGTTGCAGACAGGAAACCTTTTTTTTTTTCTTCTTTTTTTGGTTTTGGGAAGGAAATGTTTTTTGTTACAACTTCTAATGAGTTTAATCAAGCCTATATTACATGCATAGGCTTGGCTTAGGCAGATCTATGTCCTATTTATTTTAGACATCAAGAGTTTCTTCAAATATACATTTTCTGTTTTGTAAGCTCCTCAAGCTTTGACTTTAAAACTTCTGTTTGCACTATATAAGAATTTGTACATTAACTAAACCTTAGTGCACATAACCCACCTGGAGTCTACAAATAAAGCCAAGATAATTTTAATTATTATGCTTTTTTTGTGCTTATTCTTCAGTTTCATAGCTCAAGTAGGCGTGAAATTTAATCTTTTTCCAATTACCTATATATTTCTACTGTAACTCTTTAAAAATAAGATTGTTTAAACAAAATTTCTCCTCCAGTCCTGCACACAACTGTCAGTTATCTGCTGCAAATGAATGAAACTGGATAAAGAAACTTTAATTTCGAGCTTAGAAATAGAATGAGGAAGCGTGTGTTAGGCATTGCTCTCCCTTTATAAAGAGGAAACAGTGTGCAAAGTTGCTGTTTCCTTTCTCACAAATTCAATTGCTTCCACAGGATGGAGGTGGATGCAAGCGTGTAAGAATCTACCTCTAATGCATGCTATACTGTGTGTGCAAGTGCACACCATGAGGTCAACTCCACAACAACATTGACTTCCAAAATAGTGTGCTTTATAACGATGTATATTTGTCTGTAGGTGTAAATACTGGCACTATGATGAAAACCTCCTCACGTCCAGTGTGATCATTGTCTTCCATAATGAGGGCTGGTCCACCTTGATGAGGACGGTGCACAGCGTCATCAAAAGAACCCCAAGGAAATACCTGGCTGAGATTGTCATGATAGATGACTTTAGTAACAAAGGTAGTGTGAAAATTGTTTTCATTTCTTCATCAAACACTCTACATTAGCATGTGTGTACTCTGTGATTGTCCCTTTTTTAAAGTCAGCACACATACTGGCCTTATTTTATTAAAAAACAAAAAAACAAAAACAACAACACTGAATTCATATTTATAATGCAGACATAGAAGGAGAGGTGCATTGATGCCAGTGTTTTATAATCACAAAGGAGACATAGAAGACTTCACTTGTGTCGGGGAGTAGCTTCACTGCTTTCAAATCAGTATAGATATTTCAGCAACTAGAAGTAGTGTTGCTGTTGTTTACATCCCTTACACATTGTATTGTGTTGCAACAGCCAAGTAAATAGGTAATAATCAAACACAATTTCCTGTCCTTCTTATCAAAAACCATTATGAAGTTTGAATCTGAGTGAATTGGTTATCTTGTCCATTTGGTAATTTCAAAGAAAATATTTAAAATGCTTTACCAGTTAATTTAAGTGAAGTATTCATCATTGCTTTCTTTTTAGTAAAATACTTTACATTAGAGAGTTTTCTAATTTTCTTGTATTTAGTGTGAATTATTCTGTAAATTAGATACAAAGAAAATGAGATAATCTGAAGCCCCTTCTGATGCTGATTTTCTAAAGTTGTGACAGAAGGTAAGATAGATGTTTCCTTCTGTATTGTAATTTACATCTGAGTGAAAGGGATTATTGAAAAAAATAACATCTAGGGCAGTAACGTTCTATCTGTCGGTTGTTGACTGGATGGAGGCAATATGAGTTTTTGGTCATTGTAAGAAAGAGGTGGGGCTTAAGCAAAGTAAATAGTTGGAGAAATCAGGCACACATCACCATAGAGAAGTTTGTTGTTTTACCAAAAGATTGAATTATGACATTTTTTATTAAGAATTATATATATAAAAAAAATAATAATAATGCACAGATGAATTGTTCAGAATAAAAGCAATAACATGCATTTAGAAAATTGTTATTAATAATAATAAAAATAATATTACTAGGGGGGGTCCCCGACTAAGGATTTTCATAGTCGGATCGGAATTTTCAAATCTTGCTGATATTCGACTGATAGTCCAATCATATGTTTGGGGGCGGGTCAAAATACATTGAGTCAAGTCAGACATTCGACAGCCATAATTACTGATGTTAACACAAACTGGGGAAATGTGTAACAAATGCCTCGCATATACAAACGGGGTAAATAATGTTTTTATGTTTTGATTAAAAGATAGTTAACACTAAACATCAGCGAAATCCTAACAATTCAATTCTAACAATTTTTATAATAGTGCTCTCATTATAAAGTTAGCCTATATGACAGTATAGTATTCGACTGTGAGATTGGTAGTCGAATCAGGCTCCTCGAATTTAAGCATCGAATCGTCGACTATTTGGGGTCACCCCTACATATTACTATTATTTATTTATTTCATGTTTACTCAATATAACTGATTTATATTGTGCAGTTAGCTCATAATTTTAATGTAGAGAAGATGTGGTCTAAAATACATGGAAAGGCTTAAAGGGTTAGTTCATTAATTACTCACCCATATGTTGTTCCAAACCTGTAAGACCTTCATAGATCTTCTGAACACAAAATAAGATATTTGATGAAATTCTCTTTTTTGCTGCTGCTGCTTGGTGGTCCTCGGTTTTCAAAATACTCTGTGATTTATCTATATCACTGTCTTTGAGCAGTTACTGGTTTTTCAGGTTTAAGAAAGTGAGGCATGTTTTAGTTTTGATACCCCTCTCTAGAGAGTCTATTCTGCACTCCTAAGTGAAAGAGACATATCGTTGCCTCAACCTGTAGGTGGTCTGCCTGAAGACTAATGCTGGGCACTTGTTCATTAATATGGAGCAAGCAGTCTGTTACTGAATAGAGATCATTACTCTTTAAGAGATCGTTCACTGGGGATCTATGAATGAATGCAGTGCTGCAGACTTAGCCGATAAGAATCAATAAAGGGTGTACAGGCTCAGAATGTTTCATGCATTTAGTAATAAAGGTCAGTAAAACTTGATGCCGCACACAGTTTCGATTTGTTTTTCAAATGCAATCTTTAGGGCTGACTGTCTACACTGTTTTTTTGCAAGTGGTCAAATTGGATCCAGTTGCTCTGGTATAATCAATGTATTGTATATCTACACTGGTTGCTATAGTAATTATGTTGGTGTGAGCAATTTGCCAACAACTTTCTTTTTCAACTGAGCAAGCAAGCTATAATTAATATGTGCAGGCAGAAACCTGGAAGTTTTTCCTCTGCACGTTATATCGCTCATGCCATATTGCCATGGTGCTCATGAGGTACATATATATATATATGTATATATATATGTGTGTATGTGCTCTGACAGTTTTTGTTCTTGTTTGCATGTGTTCTCTCTCATTAGTTCATCTTAAAGAGAGGCTGGAGGACTACATAAAAAAATGGAATGGTTTGGTCAAACTGTTCCGCAATGAGAAGAGAGAGGGTCTGATCCAGGCCAGGAGCATAGGAGCCCACAAAGCCACTCTGGGACAGGTTTGGACCCAATTGTCAACATACTGTTTAATGGGTCTACAAATAAATGTGATTTGTTTGTCACACTATGGTTCTTTCCTAAGGTGCTGATCTACCTCGATGCTCATTGTGAAGTTGGGGTGAACTGGTACGCCCCACTTGTGGCCCCCATTTCAAAAGATCGGTATGATTTAAGCTCTAAGATGATTTGTACCCACTGAAAGAGACTTCGAGGATATTTTTTATTCTATAAATAAGTTTAATTTAATTTAAAATGCAAGTGCTGGGTTCTAGAAGTGTATTTTCCTATTCATGCTGATTTCATAATTTCAAAATTGCAAAAAATTTTATACAATTCTTTAAATAAAAAGTTTTAAATTGCATGACTCTGAAAAGGTCATGTGGTGTAACCTAAAATGTTTTCCTTGCACCTACAGGTGAGTGTTCACATCATTGATCAGTTTTGTTTGTAAATATTGAACAAGTTAAAAATTTCATATTTTTCAAGAGATATATTATGAATTGAACCATGACATACAGTCTGAACATTTGTATTGTCATCAAAATGTCAAGTGTTTTTTTAGAGTGCCTGCACTGCAATGGTCTCATCTATGAAATAATCATGTTTCATGTTTCTGTATATTGGTTGGACCACATGTTGTTAGTTATCTGGAAAAGTTATTTGAATATTAATATAAAATAGAATTTCTTTATTCTAAATTATTTCTAATGTAGTACCCAGGTATGTTTTATTTTCTTTTTTAAATCTTAACCTAAATGTATGTTGTGTTAATGTTACAGAACGGTCTGCACAGTACCGTTGATAGATTACATAGACGGCAATGATTATACCATAGAGCCACAGCAGGGAGGGGATGAGGACGGTCTGGCGCGAGGCGCCTGGGACTGGAGCCTCCTGTGGAAAAGAGTCCCTCTCAGCAGCAGGGAGAAGGCTAAGAGAAAGCATAAGACAGAGCCTTATCGGTAAACTTCCACCCTCCCATAAGCATGATCATTAAACCCATTCTGTCTCTCTTGTTTTGTCTCCCCCGTCTCCTTGTCTGTGTGTGTATGTATGTCCATGTTTGCTTGCTTCTCCTCCATCCTCTGTGGACATGTTTAGAACGGTGTGCACAGTGCCTCTCATAGATGCTATTAACGGCAAGGTTTTCACCATCGAGGCCCAGGCAGGCGGAGACGAGGATGGCTTTGCCAGAGGAGCATGGGACTGGAGCATGCTTTGGAAACGCGTGCCTCTGAATAGCAGGGAGAAGCAGAAGAGACTTACTAGAACTGAGCCCTATCGGTAATTTAGATCCATAATCCTGAGCTGATTAGGGCTGACCACATTACACATAATTGGAGAGACCTTGACTCTCTCTTATAAATATTGGTGGTGGTCTGCGTATCTTTACTTCTTTATCAGTTTGGCTCTTATGACACTCATTAAATACTTTCCACAATGTGCTAAAGTGGTATACTAACTGCTATGAAGTGTTCATAACACGGAGTGATTTTTAGCAAGGCAAAATTTATTTCTAAAGCACATTTAAAACAGCAGCTGCTGTCCAAAGTGCTGTACAGTAAGAGCATAAAAAATACAAAAAACTAAATACTTCAGATATTATGACTCCACCATGGCTGTTCTGGTAGAGTCGCTACTACTAGAACTACTAAACTAATGACTCATAGACCTTGTTTCTGCTTCTCTTTGCATGCTGTCTCCATTCTGCTTTGTCTACAAACTTATCTCACCTGTGGTAGTGAGGTGGCATAAGCGTGCCCAAGTGCATGTTCCTAGTCACCAAATGTGAAAATGTGTATGCTATTTACATTTGTACTTGAACTTCTTTTAAAGTGATATAATATGCCGTTTCTGTCCGCTTCTCTGCAATAAAGTTTACAAAAGCTGTTTAATGCTACACAACGGAAACAAGTTAGAACACAATCGAAACATTTAGACAACATCGAGATTTTGTCTAAATTAGCGCAGCACAACGGAATTAGTACAAAACAAAGAATTTAACACAACTAAATTAAAACAAAACAACGAAAACGAGCCACAACAGCCCAAAACTGTTGTGAAAATTTCATTCTGTTATGCAGATTTCATCAAAATTAGCGTAACACAAAACAAACCATAACAACGAAATTAGCACAACACAATGACATTAACACAACACAATGGAAACAAGCCACAACACAGCAAAACTGTTGTGACATTTTCATTGTGTTATGGAGATTTTATCGAAATAATCACAACATAACCGAAACAAACCGTAACACAGCGAAATTAGTGCAACACAACGGAAACAAGTCGTAACACAGCAAAAATGTTGTGACAATTTCATTGTGTTATGGAGATGTTGTTGAAATTAAAGCAACATAACGGAAATGAACCGTAAACCAACGAAATTAGCAACACAGCGGAATTAACACAACGGATCACAACGGAGACAAGCCACAACACAGCAAAACTGTTGTGACGATTTCACGATCTTATGGAGATTTTGTTGTGTTGTGCATTATGGCCACCGAATAAAAGGCACTGAGACAAAACATAAGCATTTTTATTTAAATGGGAATTCTTTATTTATAAGTATGACAGCTTTATACTGCTTGTTTTGGTGTCTCTTTGGATTGGTTTTTTTTTTTCACCTCATGAATTTGATTTTAAAATGTGTTGTTTAGACTGTTCAAACTCACTTTACATGTGGCAAAACAAACACACATTATTATTAGAATATTAGTAAAAAAAAATGTAAAGCTTATCAAAATATATTTTATCAGACAAAAATAAAAATAAAAAAACACTAAATGATTTTCAGTTTTCCTGCCAGTCTAAACAAGGCCTTTTCTAGTAGTGTTCTAAAATACCATACTGTATGTGTGTGAAATGTAAAGGGGGAATTTTCCTGACGGGTAAATATGTGTATCAGGTCTCCTGCGATGGCTGGAGGACTCTTCGCAATCGAGAGAGATTTCTTCTTCGAGCTGGGCCTCTATGATCCAGGCCTTCAGATCTGGGGAGGAGAAAACTTTGAGATATCCTACAAGGTAAACTTATACTTTAAATTGCTAGTGCGCTCTTTTTAAATTTTTACTCTTCTCCAAAGTGTGCATACTGTTTCAATTTTTTTTTTCTGTATTACACCAACATACTGATTCTGATTGGTCACTTTCATGTCATTCAATCAATTCTGAATAATGACCTTGAGTCAATGGCAATATTTGACTGCTCAGTTTTTCTTATAAAGCTGTGCTTGTGTTCAGTCTTACCAAATGTCTCTACAAATAGGGTAATACAATTTCACTCAAATCAATACTTCATTCCCATATATTGATTTGAGTAAAAAAGTAAAACAGATAAAATTAAATGTAATCTACAAACAGACAGTCTTTATCACAAAATAAACTTCAGGGTGTTTTATCCTCAATATTAATTGCACAACAAGTAACATATTTATCCCACTTGAGCAGTTTGTGCGTGAACACTTTCTGAATCCCTGCCATGTGTGTGTGTTTCCTGTGTAGATATGGCAGTGTGGTGGGCAGCTTCTGTTCGTGCCATGCTCCCGGGTGGGGCACATCTACCGTCTGCAGGGCTGGCAGGGAAACCCACCTCCAGCTCATGTAGGCTCGTCCCCCACACTTAAGGTCAGTTCAACCCTCTTTTTTTATAAACCTGCTTCTCTGACTCTGAAAACAAAGCTGGTTCACAGCTATACTTTACACTTTAAATCCAGTCTGTAACCTCCACTCTCCTCTTTGGCTGCTTGTAGAACTATGTGCGAGTGGTGGAGGTGTGGTGGGATGAGTATAAAGACTATTTCTACGCAAGTCGACCGGAAACACTGACGCTGGCTTACGGAGACATCAGCAGCTTGAAAAAGTTCAGAGAGGAACATCGCTGCAAGAGCTTCAAGTGGTTCATGGAAGAGATTGCCTATGACATCCCTCTACATTACCCACTGCCTCCAAAGAATGTGGAATGGGGAGAGGTGCTTATATTATCAATACAAAGAAAAGCAGTTGAAACTGGTTTAAAGATATTGTTATTTGTCATCATTTTCTCTTTCAATAGATCCGTGGGTTTGAGACCAGCTACTGCATCGACAGCATGGGCCACACCAATGGTGGCAATGTCGAAATTGGGCCTTGTCATAGAATGGGTGGAAATCAGGTAAAGGAAAATGATTTAGCAGCAGTACTTTACTTTTTAGTGTGCTTTTTTTAGTTTTCCTCTCTCACGCCCATTTGATTTTGCTTATGCCTTTTTTTAGCTCTTTAGAATTAATGACGCAAACCAGCTCATGCAGTATGACCAGTGCCTGACAAAGGGGGGAGACGGAACTGCTGTCATGATAACACACTGCAACTTAAATGAGCACACAGAGTGGAGATATTTTAAGGTATGACACAGGAGGTATCAAGCCATCTTTGGCCTTGGTTTCAGAATAAAAAAAAAACTGCAATTTTTAAAACAAATAAATAATTTTCATTACATCAAAACAATTGTAATATTTTTCTTTTGTTAAATCCTATACACAAATGAAGTTGTATATGACACTTTACAATATGTTGCAGTTGTATAACACTAGTTTATTTAATTGGTTGGAGGAAATAACAATAAAAATGCTTCTACATTAATCTTTATTGATTTTTTAAAATGTATTGTATGCAGAAAGATTTTATTCAGTGTTTTTGATAGAACATCTTATTTTCACCAAGGCTTTATTTATTTGATAAAATTCAGTAAAAACAACAATATTGTTAAATATTCTATATGAATATATTTTAACATGCTATTTATTCCTATGATGGCATTGCTATTTTTTTAGCAGCCATTGCACTAGTTTTCAGAAATCATTCTAATATGCCGATTTGCTGCTCAGGAAACATTTTGTATTATCATCAAGCGTAATATTTTTTCTAAAAACCATAATACTTTTTTTAAGTCCTTAAAGGTACGCTGTGTAACTTCGCTCTAGTGATTAATAAACAAAACAACACATGTCTTGCGGAAGAATATTTTAGACAGAGCTACTTCTCTCTGTTTGTCATGCAGCTACTGGGCTACTCCGCAACTGTTGTTGTCCTGACAGGTCTAAAGTCGTCCTGATGTTATATTACATGCGTTCCGTAGTGATTAAGAATTCGATAAAAACACTGTTTGGAAGTTAGATTCATGATGTACTTGCTCATTATATACATTTTTTTAATATATATATATATATATATGTGTGTATATAATTTTTTATTTTTATTTTTTACAAAAAAAGATTAGTGTACCTCAATGAATAAAAATATTAATATCTTTGACCCCAAACCTTTGAACAATAGTAAAATATAAAACCTAATATCTTTTAGTTAATGCGTTGTTAACAAACATGTATTAACAATGAACAGTAATATGGCAAACTAAACTAGATTAAAACCTAGTAATAAATACTGTACAAATAGTGTTTTTTAATAGTGTTTGTTGGCAAACTTTACTCTTGTACCTCGCTGTATAGATTCTTGATTGAACTTTTCCAATGCTTCTGACTTCTCATAGGATCTACATCGATTCACACATATACCTACAGGGAAATGCTTGGATCGCTCTGATGTCTTGCACAAAGTTTATATAACTGACTGTGACAACAGCAAGAGCTCACAGAAATGGGAGATGAACAACATTGTGGCAGTTTGAGAGCCAGGCTCAAATGTGCTTCAAGGATAAACACGTACTACAGCAACAGGTTTTACCAGTATACATGTGACTAATTATATTTTAGTCATCACCCGAAGAACTCTGATCATAAAGAAACTTTTTTTTTCTCTCCATTGAAGACAATGTTTACATCGGTTCATTCCCATTGTCCATCACATGGGTTTTTCTTGTGAATCTGTGGGTTGGAGGGGTCTACCTAACAGAATGTTTTTCCCTTCCACAGAATGTGCACAATGTGTGCTGAGATGAATTATGTAATACCACTTTTGTTGCTGCTCCATTATAAAATGTAGGTTGTCCATCAAGTAATAGGATGCATATATTTTTTTTTAACACTGGACTTTCATCATGTTTGAGGTGACAACCTGCCCCTTGAACTATTTTCGTCTTTGGCACAATGGCACTTTTTTTTTGCCATATACTATGGGTAAAGAATGGGACTGGAGAGAAAGGGGAAATGGGGATATAGGGTTGACAATGATAAAAAAAAAGAAATCAAATTTATTTTTGTCTACTGCATTAAGTTTGCTTGGATGGGGGAATAGATGTTTATTTGTATGTGAAAATCAACGTTTGATTATAATACTCTTCATGGCCGAAAATCATCTAGAGCAAGTGGAGCAAAGATATGCATTAAGGGCAAGAATGATTGCAATGTGTAAATTTGTGTTTGTTTTCTACAATGTAAATATGATTATTTCTAAATTAACATTTTGAGATCTGGTGAGCTTCCCAATGAAGGTGTAAATACCTAACTTATAATGGTTGTTTTCTCAAGAAAATAAATGGAACATTTTTACAAGTCTGCTGTTGTATGAAATGTCATGTGTATGATATACAGCACACCTCATTGTGACTGCATAGAACAATATACCCAACCTGTATATGGAACCACTAGTCTCTTTGAAAAGCAAAAGCCAAACAGCACGTAAATCATTAATGCACTCCAGTCTAACTCTGGTTACAGATGAGATTGAATGTGCATTTACGCCTCATCCATTGGGAAATTAGTTTTTATCTCTTCAATAAGTCAACCAAATGGCTAAAAATAAGATAAGGGGAGAAAAAAACCTTTAAGGTGGCAATTAAACGCCAGAGTTCTTATGGCTACCTCACAATAAACAGCCTAATTGGGGGGGGGGGGGGTAAATAAAATGGTTCAAAGTCTATTAGAAGTACAAAACTGTTTTTAATGTAGCGTTGCACCTGCTTGTAAAACTAGGAGTACATGCAGAACAGCTTTAAGAGTTCTAGATCTAAAGCAGAACTGAACAACCTAAATGGTTTTCAGTTTTGAACAGTTTAAATACAGTTTGCCTATTCCATTATCAATTTTTATATTTCAATAATCTTACTCCACTAAGCTGCAATGAACTTAAATGTGGTCCGACAAAACAGAAATTCTGCAAAATTCTTTAATAAGTCAAAATTGCACAAAGTGTAAATGGGAATTGGTCATAATATACAAAATAAAAAAAAGGATTCAGTCTACACAACTTTAGAGCTCGTTTTAAAAATGGAGACTGCACAAATCCAAGTTGTTCCTTAGGTCTTAAAATGGCAGTAGAAATAATATCGAACAGGGAAAAAAAGAAACCAAAGCAACCACAGCTATCAAGACAAAAAGCAGTGCTAAAAAAAAAAAAAAAAAAAAGCTGTTACACTTACAATACAGCACATGACCTCAATATGTATTCAATTATACACATTTCTGTACATGTATTGAAAAACTTTAAATGCTAAAAAACGCATTCACATTGTTTTGCAAACAACTCCGCTCAAGTTTTCCTGATAGTTTAATCATCATCATCATCCTCGTCATCATCTTCATCCTCTTCTACATCATCTTCCTCATCGTCATCATCCTCATCGTCGTCATCCGCTTCGGCCTTCTTTCCTGCAGGCCGGCCAGGTCCACCCTTCTTGCCACCATCTGCTTTTACTCCTTTGGCACGATACGCAGCAACATCCTGGTTGGAAATTATGTTAATAAAAGCAAAACATCAAATGGTTTTTGTAAGAAACTAGAATTGGGCCAGCAATTACCTTTTCATACTTCTCCTTGAGCTTCATGGCCTTCTGCTCATATGGAGCCTTTTCCTTTGGTGTAATCTTGGACCACATCTCCCCAAGCTTCTTTGCGATGTCACCAATAGAGATGCCAGGGTTGTCGCCCTTCACCTTTGGGCGATGATCAGAGCAGAAGACAAAGAAAGCAGATCTGATGATAGAAGAGAAGAAAAATTATACTGAAGTCAACAAAAAAATCTCATGGGTCTATTTGTGCACTACTCACGGTGGCCTCTTAGGAGCATTTGGATCCTTCTTCTTTTTCCCTCCCTTTGCACCTTTAGGAGGCACATAGTTTTTCATCTCCCGATCATAGCGGACCTTGTCATTTTTAGCCATTTCCTCAAACTTGCCCTTCTCCTTTGAGGACATGGTCTGAAACACATGAGACTGTGGTTAGGTTCTGCCAGGCGCAGCGTGTGGCTCTTTATCCCCCCGCCCTACATTCGCCTCAGTCACTCGAGTAACAGATGCGTCGTTTAACTCTGCCCCACCCCCTCCCTAACAAAAACAACCATCCCCGGAAAAACATTGCAGCCCTTCTGTTCAACTCACCTTCCATCTTTCAGAGCACTTCTTGGAGAATTCCGAGAAGTTCACCGAGGTCCCTGGGTTCTTCTTCTTATGCTCCTCCCGGCAGGTTTGCACAAAAAACGCGTAAGAGGACGTCTTTCCTCTGGGCTTACTAGGATCTTTACCCATGGCTGTGCTATGCTAAAAGTGATAAAAACAACAAAAACCGTTAAAATAAGGCAATAAAGCAGCAACATGTATTTGTTAGTCAAAAGTCCGTTCGAGTTTGGCTTTGAACGCTGGTGAAGCAATAGAGAAATGGTCGCTCGCTAAACGCTCGTTAATCCGATCAAGTTCCTGCTTCGTTTCCACCAGATCACTCAACTAGAACAATAAGAGTTCCTCCATTTTGTTTTCCCGCCTAAACTGCAGGAAATAAGCTCTAGAATGTATGTCGAGAACAAATGGCTTCAGATTCTACGCGTTAAAACTAAAATAAACCCACCAGATTAGCAAGGAACACTACTTCGGAGGACTTTTAGTTGCTTCAGGCGCGGAGTCTCCATTACGAGCTGAAACTCCCAGCCATGGCTGCTCACGCGCTTAACTTCACAAGATCACCAAGCTGCTAAAGATTCTAACGTTACGCGTTCACAAAATTAACATAGCTACAGCAAATACGAGAACATTTCTTCCCATAAATATCACTTCACATAAATTTGAACTAAAATAATAATAAAGTCTTAAGTTTCGTATAAAATATTAAATTCGAACAATAAATATTCACGAAAAAGAAACATCATTTTTATTAGACATGCTGGATAAAATAACTTTTTTAAAAAAAAAAAAAAAGAAAGAAAAAAAAAAACTTTTGCTAGATAAACCAAAACATGCTTACCTATAATCAGCCTCAACAGCTCGACAAAACGTACGTAGTCTTCTTAAACTGTTTGGTCGCTGTGGTGCAGGGCGCACAAACTTGATTAAATGCCCATAGACTCCACCCTCTGAGCTCTCGTCTGATTGGTTAGGACAAGTTCAAATTTGAATCGGCAACGTTCTAGGAGCGGTATTGCATTTCTATTGGCGGTTTATGACCGCAGTCAAGTTTCTTCGTTGAAACTAGATCCAGATGACGACGCCACTGATCTCTTTAGCTATTGGTGGAACTGGGGATTTAAAAATAATGAGCGGTAAGTCTTTGAATCTGGAAAAAGCACCTAAGTCTTCTTCTTATTTTAAACGTATGTCTGAAACTAATATGAATAAGTTACACAACGTGCGTGAAAGTGTTTGAGGGATGATCTCCCTGCCAAACAAAATCACATTCAGGTTTTGTGGTAAAGTTTGTAGTGATTCGAACAATGTCGCGCCATTTGGACAAAAGCTGACGTCTGTGGAGATGCCAGTTTGAAGACGGCACGCCTTGCACCTCACATCTCATACGTTAAAGTGTATGTTAAAACCATCCCATGGCTATTTTTCAATTACTTTTTACACGCTTTGTCTTTTGCCTTAAGCTGTACTTAAGTCACACGGTTGTTTATATTTTCTAATTTCTCTTCAAGTAAAAATAACTTCTGAGTTGTTAGTGTTCTTCCTGTTACTAAGATTTAGTTCTTTAATAATATTTATTTTTTACGCAACCACATTTTCCATCGAAAATACGTCTCTCTCTCTGTTTCTATGTGTCTTTGTGTAATTATTATTGTTTTATTTTGACGTGTGTGCAAATATTTCTGCTCTGTAATATACATTTGGTGACGTTATTATTGCGTTGGTAAACATACACGATCACGTGATACTTTGACCCTTTGTGTGGGAAAGGACGTTTTTGTTCATTGAGTAGGCTACTATTGAATATTAGAATGTTAGAAGTATTACAGCAGAAGATAATGCTTTGCACAGTTAGCAAAAGCATTCTTAACCCTCTGACCCTCTTCGTTTGGGAGTCACACTTACCTTCTTCGCAGTCAAAAGTGACCGAAGCCTTGAAATGTTTTTTTTTTTTTTCTTCAGGAAAACCAATGTAATATATTTTTGTTCGATAATATTTTTCGATTATTATATATGATTTTTAGGGAATTTTATGATACTATGCAATGTTTTTAATAAATGCAATAGTTCACATTAAAATATAGTGAAAGCATTTAAAATCCATTTTTTTATGTGAGAATTGGGCAATCTGGAGGCATTAAAAAAGTAATAACTTGTGTAATGTTGCGTATTAACACCCTATATAGATATATACAGAGGCTTTTGGATTCCCATAGTTTTTTTAGACCTCATCTCTTCATTTTTTTTAGGTTTTGAATTTAGATCTATATCTAGACATTCTAAAAGATTACTTTTTGTCAAGGTTTAGATATTTCCAATTTCCAATTCATTTGCAATGTCGGTCATTTTTGACCGCGAAGAAGGTAAGTGTGACTGGTTTTTTTTTTGGACTCTTTAACATATCCCAATCATGTCCATAATTTTTTTGTGTGTTCATATTGCTAATGTGACAAAAGTCACCAAGTGTCATCTCATTCCGTTGAAGCTACGATTTTTTGAATTTCAAAATATACAAATTTTCAGTCAAAAATGACCGAAGAGGGCCAGAGGGTTAAAACTTATATATCAACAAGCATAAATTTTAATTTATCCTTAATATACATACACAGTTCATTATTCATAATTATATCACAATAAACAACACAACTCGTAGAAATTATTGTTAGCTGCTGTTGTTGTTATTCTCAGCAGAATATGTGCCAGTATTAATATCATAAGCACACACACACACAAATATAAATGTGTCAATGCAGTTTAAATAAAGGATAGACTCGTATATTTAGCTGAAATCTCATTATGGGCACTTGGGCAGTTCAAGCCAGTTCCATGCAATGTGTGGCCATAAAGATTAATTGTAGAAAACACTCTCAGCTCAGCTGTTCTGTTCAGACAACTGAAAGGCCAAGGGGGGATGGACAACTGAAACTGAAATGTGTATGAAGACCAAGGGTATTAGTTGGATAGTGTTTAACAAAAGGAAGATCTTTATATGAACAAAAATTGTGTATTAATGCAAACTTTTTTTTTAAATATTACTAAAATTACTCTTTATTACTAAAAATCTGATATCTTTGTACAAAACTACAAATTCTAGATTTAACTGTGATGGCGGACTAAATGAGGACATCAGCATGAATTAGCATGACACTGTTACCACCTATGTTTGAGCATTAAAGCAACACCTCGCATTCTTCTGAATCCTTTTCTCCACCTTTTGCCATTGGATTTGAATAGGGTTAAGTCAATTGAAGTGTAAAACAGTTCTGGAGAATTAGCCAAATGGCTCTGTAAGTACTCTGAGCACAAAATGCACGACTGAAAGGCTGATTCAAATCTAAACTCTGAAAAAAAGTACTCCAATAATAATAATATATATATATAAAGAAAATGTGTTTATTAAAGTATGTTGTGTGAGTATATTGGTTATTAATGGTTGTGCAAATCCTAAATGTCTAGCACTACAACTAAAGCTGTTGGTTGTATATTGTCTGGTTTAACTTTTTTTTTTTTTTTTGTGGGCTCATTCTTTAGACTTGTACAGATTGTATAGAAAAATGCACAGGTGAAACATTGTGCCTTTATCTTTCTTTTGTAACATGCCCTTCCTTTTAGATTTGTGCATGAAGCATATCCTGTTTGCATCTGTGCTGCAGTGCTATTAGAATGCTCCAAGATCTGGCAAGAGCCGACATGCTGATACAAACCAAAACGATACTCTTATCGGAAATGTGAAGAGTGCTATAATTAGTTTTGGTTGACTGTACAGCAAGCTCAGTGGCAGTGTCTCTTTGCAGGATTGTATAGCATATAAATGTATGAGATATATGCTGTAAAAAAAAAAAATTAATAATAATGGGTCTTGTAATTTTCATTAAAAAAAGATAATAATTAAAGATAATGTGTATATTTAATTAAAGAAATTGTGAATCAGTGTAGTAAAGGGAAAAAAAGATGTTTTCATCTTTTTTTAATGGAAACTTGATGTTTTGAGGCTTGACTAAACTGGAAAAAAATAATAAGGAAAGAAGACTACCTATTTAAGAGAATTAGCTTAATTTTGCTGTTTTATTTTGAAGGTGATTGTTAGTTCTTAGCATGCTGTGCTAGTGGCTAGATAGGAAAGTAAATATTAAAATTAATTGCTTTATGTATTTCTGATATCTATTAATGTTTAATGTTCAGTTATGTTTCAAATTTGAACGAGTTTGTGTTATGTTGAAGTTTCTATCCATTACCATTGTGCAGAAGAGTAGAGCTATGTTTATGGATAACTGCATGTACGTTTAACACTGACTAGAAGGTGCGTTACAATTGTTCAATAAACGGTAACTGCTAATGCTAGTACAGCAAGTTTTTACCTGCTTGAAGTTTCTGGTCGCATAGTCTTTTAATTGTACAAAATAACTCTTTCACTATTAATATTTCATTCATTGTGTTAGAGATTAAATAATAATGTAACATATGCTATTTAAATCACAATGAGCTTTTCATATTCTCTCTCTCTTCAAATTATTTACAACAGTAGATGTCCAGTCCCATTATTTCATCAGTTTTCTTTATTATTACACTGCTATATTGAACAGGGCTGCGTTTCTCAAAAACATCGTAAGCCCAAATTGATCCCAGCTCCGCTGGTTTCAATGGGTCTGTTGGGAAACGCAGCACAGAATGTAGGGTTCGTCTCACCGACTTTGGATATTTGCACAGGTGCATCTTTTTTCTGTTTCCTTTTGTATATCACTGCATTTTTATTTATTCATTTATTTATTGTATAAATGTCGGTTTACCAAACTAACGGAGAAAATAAAAAACAAACAAAAACTACTTCAGTAGAGCATGTACATATATTAATACATGGATTAAAATAGCTACAAAGACGCCCCTGTTCATCGACCGCCTCTGACTGGATCCGGCATGTCTGTAAACTTAAATTGGCACCCTCTGGCGGAATTACGAACCTTCCAATGATAAAGGCGAGGTCCTGTATGGGATTAGAATCCCGCCAAATGTATTGCAGTCATAGACGTTGGAACGAGGGGCGGCAGATATTTCAGATATTTCATGCCATAGCTAACACATTTGTGAATATGGGCCTAATCTAGACTATCCAGGGTGTTTTTTTTTTTCTTTTTTTCATTGGATCTGAAAATGACTGTGCAGCTCATTCACACGCGTGCTCTGGCGCAGATCCGCCTCTCGCGATGCTCAGCTGTGGACGATTTAAAAATGGGTGCGTTCGACTTGAAGCACGACTGCAGACGGTGGTATGATTTGCTCTTTTGTTCTGTTTTCTATCAGGATCAAAAATACAACAAATGAAAGCATTTATCTGTATTTCCGACTGATGAGAACTATGCATATACATTCATAAATCAGTCAATTTTGTATTTTATTATGAGATATTTTATTCTAATGTGATCAGTGACTCAAGCACTGATGTACCAAAGAGCGCGCATTTCGACATTTGCAGTAAAAACTTAAAATATAAATTCTCAGAAAATGCATTTAATACCAATATATTGAAACATCTGTTTATATACTCCATTAATAAAGGAGTCCAGACATTGGAAAAATATCAGTCCACATGCATTTTATATTTAATATGAGGGTAATAGACATGGATGAATGCGTGACACAAAAAATCTTTAACTTTTTGGTAGCAAAATATTTTTTAGTAAGTCTGTCAATTACACTAAGGTTATTACATTGTCTGCTATATATTTGCTTCTTATTTATTAAATACGGGCAATTGATTGATAAAACATTGATCAAAATTAAAATACATTTTACAGGCATATCCCGGACGACCTCAGGTAATTAAGTCTTAAATATTTTGTTAGTAGTTTACAGAAACATTGCCTTTGTGTGATATTTAATGCGCATCTTGTCAGTAATGCCGGTTATGTATTCAGCAGTAAATCTCCATCACCTGCGCGCTTTCACATGGAGCAACATTAGGTGCGTTGAAACTTGAAACTGCGCTGCACAGAATGATCATTGCATGACATCAAAGTACCGCGTGAGCGATAAGAGAGCACACGGATCCAATGCATTTGGATCGCTCGCGTGGTACTTTGATGTCATACAGTGATCATTCTGTGCAGCGCTGTTTCAAGTCAAACGCTAATGCTGCTACATGTGAAAGCGCGCAGGTGATGGAGATTTGCCGCTGATTACATAACCGGCATTACTGACAAGATGCGCATTAAATATCACACAAAGGGAATGTGTCTGTCACCCACTAACAAAATATTTAAGACTAATTACCTGAGGTCGTCCGGGATATGCCTGCTGAGGCTGGTTATCCATCTTCACACCAGAGGGTGACATTGATTGTAAACAACATAATCACGGGATTGGGACGGGACAGGAAAAAATGTTGGCGGGACCTGGAATCGTAATAACACTTTGATCCCCAACTTTCTACACAAATATAGCCTACCTTTTAAATAAATAAAGCATTAACTGTAGGCTTATATTTTAATTTGGAACTCAATTGTACTCGCCCTGTGTCTTTATGCTCTCCTCCTGTTTGCTTTGGTGTGGCTGGTAAAGGACAGATCGTTAAGGCTGGTCTATGTGGTAATACAGTAGCCTACATCGGGGAGTACATCCAAAAGCCCACCTATCATTCATAGACCTCAAATATAGCTTTTCATCTAAAAGATGTATGCAGTAATAACTTTACATGGCAGCTCATTCTAATGTTAACCTACAGAAATGTTTGCTATTGACGTGTGTGTGGAAGTTGAACAGCAGCGCGCTCACAGCATGACAGATGGAGGCACCAGTGCTGTCACCTGCTCTTAAAATACCCCATCATACAGATAAAAGAAATAAATCTTTCGAATCCGCATACGTTTATTTGTGTCACTCAGAATAACAACGAAACGCTGTGCTTCTGTAAAATAATAATTTAAAAAAACGATGCGGTTTCTGTTGTCTTGGTCATATGAACTTGAGCGAGAAACTCCATGTATGAAAAATAAATCTATAGAGAGTGCCACTCCCAGAGTGCAATGTCTACGCTCAAATGAAAAAAAAAATTCAATAGGAAACGTGTGTTAGCATGGATGATTTACATCACGTTTGTGAAATGCACAATGTGCATTGTTGAAGATGACTTTCAGTTCAATAAAATAACAAAAAAAATTTTTGTAAAAAAAATATTGAAATTGGCATGCTGTGATTTGTGCTGTATTTTTTCACTGTAACTGACAGATTCCGGCTGAAAAAAATTAATAAATACAACATGGGAGTGGGAGAGAAAGTGAGTCAGTCCGGGAAATGAGACGGGATTTTCCCCCAGTTTTTTTTGTGGGAGTGGGACGGGAGAGATTTGAAAGTCCGTGTCACCGTCACCCTCTACTTCACACACCTGCCACAGCAGCCACGAGTTGCATTGGACGTCAACTCCCCCTTGGACTGATTGGCTAGAGGAGCAGCTGTCAATCTAGAACTTGCAGGCCAATGGTGACGCTGAAGCGTGCCCTGATTTACATGAAACTCAAACTGCAACTTTTATAAACGCAAACACAGAACGTGGAAACGAGCAAAGGGGAAAAAAACACAAGCAAAAAAAAAAAATTACATATGAGCAGGAAACCCTGCTCTGATTTGGAAAAGTTTGAATTCATGTTTCAGTTTTGTTCAATATAATTTTAAATGCGTTTACATTTTTGATTTACACTTACTATTTTTCGATCCATGACTGCGCTGTTTGTTATTTTTAAAAAAAAACTGCATTTCTTTTTTCGGTTTTGTGCATTTTTATTTTACACGTGTTTTTAAATATTTGATCTCTGCTTATTATTTTTCGATCTGTGACTGCAATACATGGCGGGATTCTAATCCCATAGTCCTGACTCCCGAATATGTATAAGGCAGTGTTGGTGTTGCAGCGCCGGTTCCGGAAGTATTTTTCCCATTTATTGTCCCATAGGGATTTAAAAAAATACTTTGAGCATTATAAGCCATTGATATATATAATCTATATTAATAGATTATATATATCATGGCTTATAACGCTCAAAGTACATTGTGCATTATTTGGCCTATGAAGCACCGCAAATGCCATTAATGGAAATAAAAATTATGGCTAAATAGAAAACTATTAAGTTAAAGTTAAATTAATTTAATTTAAAGTTGAACAAATTTAAACAAGTTAATTGGAAAATATGCATGGACAGAAATATGTATAAAGGCCTGGCTTCCCTAACAGTGCTGAGTTCAGCCCCGACAAAACGGCACAAGACACCGTGTTGATAGAGCCGTCGACGCAAAAGTTGCAACTATGGTAGCTGAAAATGCCATTCTGTGTGTTCTTTTTTGAAGAATTTTCGGAGTCTGATGAAATCTGTATAAATACACGTTTAATAGCTTACTGCAAAATACGCTTGATGTTACAGTCACTGCCTTTGCCGTCCAGAATTGAAGAGAACATCCCAATCGAGTGAAGGGATTTGTGAAAACAGTGGTTCCTAATTATTGTGATCCAACATTTGCCTCACATTTCAGGAGAAGGATAATCCACTTCTTGCCTCCGAGACTGTGTTATGATCTACATGACCTATATTGATTGTAAGGCAAGGCATGTTTATTTATATAGCACATTTCGTACACAATGGTAATTCAAAGTGCTTTACATAAAATAAAGTAATAATGAAGAAAAAATAATCACAAAAAAAAAACAAGCAATTTAAAAACTTTGAAAAAATTACTTATTTAAAATGTATTATTAAGAATTTAAAACATTTAAAAATATAGAATGATTTAACATAAAATACAGTGAATACGTAAAATACAGTGCAATCAGTTCGGACATCACACAGTGCTCATTTAATAAATGCACAGCTAAACAGATGAGTTTTGAGTCTAGATTTAAAAGTGGCTAATTTCTTAGCACATCTAATCTCTTCTGGAAGCTGATTCCAGCTGCGGGCATAGTATATAACTAAAGGCGGACTCACCTTGTTATGTGTGGACCCTTGGTATTTCTAACTCAATCCTAATGATCTGAGTGGTCTGTTAGGTTTATATTCAGTGAACATATATCTGCAATATATTTTGGTCCTAGGTCATTGAGTGATATATAAACGAGTAAAAGTACTTTAAAATCAATCCTAAATATAACTGGAAGCAAGGACCTGAGGACTGGTGTGATATGCTCAGATGTTCTGGATCTAGTCAGAATCCTGGCGGCAGCGTTCTGGATGAGCTGCAGCTGTCTAATGGTTTTATTGGAAAGGCCAGTGAAATGACCATTACAATAGTTCCACCTTGCTGGTGATAAAGGCATGAAGTCTTGACTGGAAACAAAACATCTAATTCTTGCAATGTTTTTTAGATGATAGTATGCTAATTTAGTTACTGCTTTGACATGACTTCTGAAACCAAGGTCTGTCTCCAGAATCACACCAAGATTCCTGACTTGATTTTTAGTTGTTTGACCCCTAGAGTCAAGGTATGCATTCACCTTGAAAACGTCATCTTTGTTTCCAAATGCAATGACTTCAGTTTTTTCCTTGTTTAACTGAAGAAAGTTCTGGCACATCCAACTATTAATTTCATCAATGCATTGGCAGAGGGAGTCAATGGGGCTGTAGTCATTTGGAGATAAGGCTAGGTAAATCTGGGTATCATCAGCATAGCTGTGATAGGCAATTTGTTTCTTTCTCATTATTTGACTTCGTGGGAGCATACAGGCTAAATAAGAGCGGTGCTAGAATAAAGTAGGCTTATCATTATTGCTGATCACTGTTGTTGTTACGTTATGATATTGTAATATTTACCATATATATATATATATATATATATATATATATGTATATATAATCAGAGGAGTAGGCCTATAGAACAATACAATAGCAAAATTCTAAATATATATATTTTTATGCTACATTAATAGGAAAGGATGGATCAGATGACATTGCAATTACTAAATTATATGTAGACAGACTTAAAGAAGTTCCAGCTTGTGCTATTATTATTTTAGTTATGTTGCCTTTAATGTAAATAAACATGTGCAATCAATATACTTCCTCTTGTGAATTTATTTTGATGTTAATTACAGTGCACGAGCAGTTTTTTTTTTTTTTTTTTTATAACATCGCGTGGTTTAGCTATATACACGTTGCTGCTGATTGGACTTGCTTTTTTTAAACACCCACCAAACAAGAGAAAACCTTTGCACACTGTTTCCAGGAAACATGTCGCTCAACCCGGAAACCGTAGCAAAACGTTGCCCACCAGTTAAGACCAGGCGGGAAAGAAGTCGACCGGAAGTTGAAGTCGGCCGCGAGCCGCCATCTTGTAGCAGAACTTCACTTGCGTTAGCATCCCATTGACTCCCATTCATTTTGGCGTCACTTTGACAGCGAATAACTTTACATCGGAGGCGTTTAAAGACTCCATTTGTCCATTATTTATTTCTAAAGATACACAACAATGTATAATTACATTATGGCCCCGTAGAAACAGTTTTTGTAAAAATAGGCTAACGATTGCGTCATAACCACTCGACTCTCTGCAGTGTTGGGGAGTAACTAGTTACATGTAACTGCGTTACGTAATTTAATTACAAAATTATTGTAACTGTAATTAGTTACAGTTACTACGAAAAAATGAGTAATTAAATTACAGTTACTTATGAAATTTTTAACGATTACAAAGGGGATTACATTTGAATATTTACACGCATCCACATACAGATTTAACTGATTTATTTCCCAAATTGCACTGACTATTCTGAGACATACCGCCCTAATAATTTCCGGGATGCGGAAATACAGTCTGGTTCGTAGAATCCAGTCATAAAAACGAAATGCCTAACGCGGACGGAATATGCCACATTTTGGATGACTAAATCAAAAGTAGGTCAGTACACTTGAATCAGCGATCATTTGCGAATCCGTCATTTGATAATTAAATCTCTAATAAGTCATGAATTGTTCATGACTCGCGCGCTCTCCGCGCCTCCGCCAAACGGTTTGGATCAGACTCAGAGTAATCAATGCGAGAGAGAGAGAGAGAGAGAAAGAGAAAGAGAAAGAGAAAGAGAAAGAGAAAGAGAAAGAAAGAAAGAAAGAAAGAAAGAAAGAATAGAGTGTACTGCTGGAGCAGAGAAGCAGAACTACTGTTCAGGGTTTCAGGTCAGTTTCATCTGTAAAGATGCTTTTTTGTCTTTGTTTTTTTATTTATTTAATCAAGCAGCAGCACGTTGCTCATCAGTCATCACTTAAAATACTATATAAAGGACATCATTATTATCTGTTGTAATGATACAGTAGTAATTTAGCTGAAAAAAAATTCAGATTTTTTTTATAGGTTTAGGGGGAGCTACGACAGACAACAACACAACCCTTACGAAAATTAACGTTTTAATATTTAACTATAAATCCAGAGAAAATGGTTACTATTGTTTAACTGTTATAACCAAAAATGTAAAATTATTTTACAAATGTATTTATTTAAAAATAAATACAAATCCATTTGCAAAAAAAAAAAAAAAAAAATTACTCAAGGTTATTTTACTTTTATATAGGCTAATAAAAGCATGGTTAATTTTTGTAAGGGAAAAATATGGATTATATATAGGATTTTTCTATAAAGATATTGTAGTATTGTAGAGTATTGTATTGTAAAGTATAGTTTTGTTCAATCTTGAGTATTAAAGTCACGAGAGAGATGGATAACAGGGCAAAATAAAGAGACTGAAGAGAAAAATGGAAGTGAAGGTGCAGTTCAGGAGAGAACTTTTGATTATTTTGCATGTCCCCAAATTAAAGATTTAAAATAGATAAAAAATAGTTTTGTCCATGAATTTGTTTGTATGAGTTTGAATTTTCCAGTCTGAATTTTTTCCCAGTCTGCCCCTCCTGTAAATTAATGGCAAAGACATGGTTTCATTTACTACACATAGGCCTACTGAAGCTCGCAGTGTTTTCAACCTCTGCTGCCTCAATATAGGAGTACACGAGCACATAAATATAATTTCTAGAACTGCTCTGTGTCACTTCATGTGCATTTTACTTATTTTGAGAAAACTATCATCATATACAAAGAGACAGCAGTTTAAAAAAAAACACCAATGTTTCAGGAGTTTATTACACAGAATATGTCACATGCTTATTAGATAACTGTATTTAAGCTGATGTATATGCTTTTATTTATTATTCTTTAATTTTCACAAATTTACAAAAGTAATCAAAAAGTACTCAAAAGTAATTAGTTACATTACTTTAATAAAGTAATTGAAAAAGTTACACTACTATTACATTTTAAACAGGGTAACTTGTAATCTGTAACCTATTACATTTCCAAAGTAACCTTCCCAACACTGACTCTCTGTCGCACAGTAGAGAAATTACCGTACAGACAGGAGGAGAAGCTGGCAGGCAATCGGGGAGACGTCAAGAGAGAAGCCCATAGATACAAGCCCTGGCGTTACATTTTAAAATACTATACAAAATAATTAATAAGAATACTTACTCCTGCTCACTCATTCCCAAAGAACTCCCCTGCTCAAGCTCGCCGTCTCTGCAAGATTAACGATGGCAGTTTGCACGCACAGCTACTAGAAGATTTACATCTGTCAGACAGGTTGCTGACGTCATCAAGCTTAGTTTGAGTCTGCGCGTCAGAAACGGAAGTGCTAAAAATCGCTAAAAATGGGTTTCACTTGTCTCTTTTGAGTTCCAATGGGGTCGCTGTGTCCATTTCTTTTACTGTCTATGGTTAAGACTACTAGCACCGGTGTGAAAATGTTTATAGATTGAAACGCATTTTGCAGCTTTCTTATTTTTCAGCCCCAACATTGAATGTATTTAGGTATTGCAAAATCTAAGGCTTATAAACATAAAAGCTTATTTCCTCCAAATTTACATTTATCAATACTAAATTTGGCTAACAAAAGAAGCAGATTGATTAAATAATATTCCATATGGTAAGATTTGTCATAAGAGAAAAAAACAAATAATACATTTTTAAAGCGAAAGCTGGGCATGATATGAGCCTTAATAAAGGAACCGAAATCTGACCAAAAGCAAACTGAATGAGGTCAACTCCAAAATAAATGGTAAAATGTTTCATCGTGTAGATCACAAAATGTACACAATGTATCAATTTCACAATTAAATCTGTTCACTAGAAAATAATTACATGGGTAATAATTATAAATAAGTTTAAGCGAGATTTCTTTGATTTTATGAGTAATTAAATATTAACTTTTAAATTTGTCTCTGATTATGTATATGTATTTTTATTTCTGTTTATTTGCTTTACTTTTTGTACCCCCTGACCGCAGTTGTAATTCCTAAAAGTAAAAAAAAAAAACACTATCACCGGTGGAGTTTGAACTTGCCACAGATCTATTGCATACTGCGCCCTGGCGGTCAGATCGTGTTATTGCCGTGAACAGCACACAGCTGTTGGTGACATAGCAGGCGGATAGAGAAGACTGAACCGATGCTGTTACTCCAAACAGGACGTTACAGAGAAAAAGGTTTGGAAAATACGTTTATTTAAGGAAGTCTTTTACACTTACCAAGGTTGCATGTATGTACTCACATGAAAACACTAGGCTAATATTGCGAAATGGTAGCCTATTACAGTTAAAAATAAACGCATTCTATTGTGATATATAAAAAGTAATGTATTGATGTGATGCAAAGCTAGCAGTCATTACTCCAGTCTTCAGTGTCACGTGATCCTTCAGAAATCAGTGAATACCGTATGTTGATTTGCTGCTCAATAAATATTTATTATGATCAGTGTTGAAAACAGCTGTGGTAGCCATAGCTACTGTATATTTATGGAGAAACCATAGGCTACCATTCAAATGTTTGGTGTGAATGCTTTTATTTAGAATTGATCAAAAGTGACAGTTATTTTCCAAAAGATTCATTTTCAAACAAATGAATCAGTGAATCCTAAAAATAAAAAATAAAAACGTTTTCACAAAATATTAAACTGCAAAAACTCATTTTCTTTAAATAACAATATCACCAATAATTGAACAGTAAAATAAGCACATTATAATTATTTCTGGAGGATCCTGAGACATTTAAGCCTGGAATAATGATGCTGAAAGTTTAGCTTTGCATTAGAGGAATATTTATGTTTTCAAAGTACGCTACATCACATAGAAAACCGCTATTTCAATGTATCATAATATTTCACATTTCAAAAAATCAGGCTAACATATGACTTTGCTGAAAATTTTTATTATTATTTTAAATTTAAATTATTATTTTAGGTTACCTGATATTTGTGGATACTGAAAGGCAGAATATTAGCAGAATATTACAATAATATTGTTTTATTTATTTATTTTTGCCGTAGGCCTATGGCATAGGCAGCTGCATAATGTGTTTATGTATGTGAGTTTGTTTGTGTGAGTATGAGTGTTTGTATGTGTGTGTGGTTGGTTTATGAGGACGCAAATGTGTATAGCTACTGTCATAGGCCTAGGTATTAAAACGTGAACATGGTTTAGGACACTTAGGACACTCATAAACCAAATGGCTTTAAAAAACATTGTGCGCCAAAACAGACATGGGCCTAGTTCATATAAAGATGGCTTAGGCCTATAGTTCCATTTTATATCATTATTATTGTAAGAAATATCATATTGTAATTATTAATTTGTTCGTGTAGCATAATGCGGCAGTTAGACTACTAGCCTTTATTTTTATGTCTTGAACAGTGTGGCTAGACTGCGAGGATATCGTTATGTTGATTTGTCTGTTTAAATTGTGTAGCCTACTTGTGGATGGTCCAAAGATCAAGTTAATTTAGGAATGTGTTTTCTTGCCAGTAGCTACCTAATGACGCTTATGATAAACTCGATGGAGCCAGTATTTATGATCCTGTTTCTTGTCAATAAACTTGTAGGCTAGGCTGCTGTAACACGGAACGACAACACGGTGGCGCGCTTACCCTATGTACTTATTCTATTTTCCGAAAGACCTGGAATAATCAGCTATGGATATTCTGCCATTTATTTTGCACAGATAGTAATCAGTGGTTTAGAAACGTTTATGGATCTGTTATGCATAGACACAAGTATGATCTGTTATTTGTTTAGGCCTATTTATTCTGCCACAAAACATGTAGGCTAAGCTGGAGACTGCATAATAAAAACAAGATTTTATAATTTTTCCCCCTGATAAATACAGACATGCTTACACCTGCTCTGGTTACACCATGTGCACGGTTTTCAACATTATACTTTGAGATAGCTATTAACTTATGAGCTGCTAATACAACACACGCAAAAAGCTACTTAGGAGATTAATTCAGTTTCGTTCACTTGTGGCCGTACGGATGTGGATAATTGTATGTTTAGGATTTCTGGAGAACAGAAAGCTATTTTTGACCTCATTGATCGTTGTTGTGGAAAGTAAATTGACGGTGCAGTTCGCTGCTGGTGATTGTGAACAGTGACAGCTTCAGTAGTGGCTATTTGACAGCTCTAATCACCCGAGGTTTGTCTAATCGCGCGAAGATCAGTGTCATAACAGCAATCCTTTTTAAATCTCCCGCGCTGAATCACAGACGGCAGCAGCGCTTTAGTCCACAGCAAGTTTCTGAAGTATCCCAAAGATGCCCCCCCCCCCCCCCATCTGAGTGTCTCTTCTTTTATTTTTTATAGCCTAGTTTGACAGTGCATTGCTATCGTCCTTGAATTAAAAATTTTATTAGTTTAACAATTTACACAAACTACATGGGCTTTCTACCAGTATCATCCAGGTTTCCTAAAACAATACTTAATCGTCTTCATACAATTGTTTTGATCGAATAGGCAATAGCCTATATTTTCCCAAAAGTATCGAAACCTCAAACAGTAGGTCATCGTATACGAATCATTGAAATGTATTGCAAGGTGAGTCATGCTGGACAATAATAAATGTAGGCTAGACTATATTATAGCTACGTTTCAGACAAAAATGCAAATCAAAGTGCTTTACATTATCAAATTTGACTAGATGCATATTACAGAAAGGAAGATAACATTAATTAGGAATAAATATCTAAAGAAAGAAATCCCGTGAAATTACACCGAAACTTAATACAGATATGCACTGTAAAGATATTAACGTTTATTTCATTATTTGGTGTAATGTATGTATTTGGCACTATGTGTTATTTAATCTATGATTCTAAATAATATTAAACAAGTTTATAAAATAGCAAAATAATAATTAAATAAAGAACACTGCTTTGCCAGGGTCAATCGCAGGCGTTCAGTGGCTCCAGTGACCCTGCAGGAGGCTTGGAACTCTCCATACAGATCTGAGAAAATTAAACGGATAACATTAAGTCAGATGAATGGAGAAGTGATGAACAGACTATGTAAAAGTAATAGGTTGTTCTGCACTAACAATCACATAAACATTTATAGAAGTTGAATCTTTAGAAATTAAAGATGTCTTTTCAACCGGTCATGAACAAACCGATTCATGTAGCGCTAATCGCTCGTTGACCTTATTTTAGTATAGCCTATAGTGCTTATATTGCAAAGGCTATCACGACTACACATTTCCTGACGTTTAATCAGAAGTAGGCTAATCAGATTTAGTCAGTATGATCACATACGCTTTGAATCGGAGCCTTCGTCAGAAAAATATTTGAACTTGCAGTGTCCTAAAATTGTGCCAGTTACACTGACCACCCTCTCCAGCATCATGGAGCCAAGGTGTTGCGTTTTCCTTTGACCATGATCAAAACCATTCTGCGGCAAGCAATGAAAGCAGTGGGGTGGGGTGTATCACAGTGGCCTGGCCACCCGTGAGAAGTCCTAATACCAGCAGACCTGTGGACTTGTGTGCCCAATAAACATGGGGCCACTCAGTCCCAAATCAATCTGCCACCCACTTCCTAAATCAATAAGCGTGCATGAGTGGGAAAAGCAATGATGGCAAACCATTTAGTTGCCCTTTATAGTGGGTTTCAGTGCAGTTTTATTTTTCAGTATAGGCTACATCTCATTCACCCATGACAAAAAAAAAAGTTATTGAGCAAATTGTAAAAAAAATGTGTCTCATCGCTTCTGTTTTAAATTTTATAATGAGGTTTGAGTGTTTGGAACAAGTTTGCAACTGGCACTAAAAAAAAATAAAATATATATATAAATAAATAAAAACAAATTGGTAGGCTATTTGCCCCCAGATTTTCGGAATATTTAGTTTCTTAGCGAAGAAGTTATTTCCCCCCTTTAGCCTAAATGTTTTCTTTTTTCTTTTTATTTAAATAGCCTATTGAGGCTACAGACATTCTCTGTAAAAAATAATTTATTGTTCATTTACGAACGTTAACAGGATCACCAGATCAGGTATTTAATTTAATTTCCTTTTTCATTTGCATTTGATGTGGTGTCCCGTATACCGACTGAGCAAGTAACGCAATGTATTTGTTTATATATATATATATATATATATATATATATATATATATATATATATTTAGTATGCCATTGCGGGCTGTTTCGCAAAGCACTAAGCAATTCACGAAAGTTTTCTGGTGCAGTCTAGGCCAGTTTTAAGTGCATCGCAAATATCTGCAGTCACCTTCAGGACAAACGCAAAATTACACTTAAACTTAATATCGCAATCAAGAATTAAACTAACTTTATTTTTTATTTTTATTTTTTATTTTTTTGGTGACAGAAGAAGCTTCCAGTGCACAAAACAATAGCATGACACAGACATAAAGAAACATAACACAAAAGATAAATTACACAAAACAGACAATGTATACATTGGCAAATATGTATGTAATATATAGTTGCAATCCAACCGCAACAATGTCTTTAACATCTGTACAGTTTGCTAGTGATCACCGTAATGATAGCTACAATAATTAACAGATAAATAATAAAACAAAATAGTAAGTAAAAGTAAATAAATAAGAAAATAAATAAAACACAATCAAGAAAGTGATTGTTGTAGACTCTATGAATTACATTCAGAGGGAGCGTGTAATGGGGAAATGGTCTAATGAGCTTTGCAGGCTGAAGAATAGAGGATTGGCGCAGCTCCTCATTATTGGCAACAAGGTGAATGTCGTGCTCAATATCCTTATTAATATCAGGTTCAGTCACAGGGCCAATGTCTCCATGTCTCCGCTGACCCCTGAAGCTTGCAGCCCGAATCTCAAAAGAAAGAAAGTGTGATAAAGAAATAGATCACTCGGCACAAAATCAGTTATATTTAAGTCGGTAGCCTATTTATGTTCAGTAGACTATTTAAAAGAATAAGAATTTACTGCCATGAAATTTGTTCAGTTTACGCAAAAGCTTTAAGCACAAAACTCAGGGAAAAAAGAAACATATTATTCAGTTATACTAGTATATAAAGCAAAATTTTCGATTTTAATCCCAAGTATAAAAAGGGTTTAATTAAGAACTGTTTTTTTTTTGTTTTTTGTTTTTGTTTTGTTTTTACAAAAGCTGGAGTTTTATTCCGTTTTAGCCCCAATAAGCTGAATATTGAAAACCGTGACGTGTTCATCAGGCTACTATAATAAAAGAGGCCTTAACTTTTCAGGCCGCTGTCTTTTCAGCATATAGCCATTAATCATTCACCAGTCATATGTCGTACTCTGGACATCTTAAGTTCAGTTCTGTGATACCTAACCGGAACAAAGTTTGAATGTGAATGGGAACACAAACTGAAAATGCATATCCAATATCATGCCGGGCGGATTGTGGTCTGGAGGGCACCCCTGATGAGAAGATGTAAGAGAGAGTAACAGGGAGAAAAATAAATGTGATAGTTAATATACAAAGAAAGAAGGGTAGCTCAGAGCAGGAGAGCAGATAGCTGTCATCGCTGTGGTTTAACACAGTCAGCCACAGACTGCTCCAGAAACTCTCCATTACTGCCCATGATGGATGGGAGAGGAACCTATCCCCGGATATACTGGCCTGAGGGGCCCCTGAATGACAGGAGAACCTGGGGTTGCCACGGTATCACTGTTTCCATGGTAACACCCTGGTCTGCTCTTGGTTATTGATTCATGAGTTTGCTGTCCTTCCTCTGTCACTTCGAAGCCACTCTTCCCAAAAGTAGCACGTTTCAGCTGGGCACCGGCACCATGCTCTCAGCTCATACTTCACTGTATCAGCCACAAGCAGTGACTGAACGTTTGTATTCTACCACATGCCGTATGAGGTTATTTTTACAGTCTGATGTTGCACATTCAAGGTCTGTGGTGTGCACAGTAACAGATGTTTTCATGATTGGAAAACTGACCGGCCATATGTGTATTGCAGATACATAAAGACGTCTGAGAATTAGTTCATCGCTGTTAATGCTAGATTGCCATTATCTATTGACCCATCTCCTTGAATATTCATGAATGAATTTTCCGCAAAGAGAATTATATAATTAGTTGCATCACACTTTTGTGATGACGTTAGTAAAGGAGATCCATTCATTAACGATTTAATATCTTTTCATTTCATTACATGACGATGAATATCATGTTTGGGGACGAATTTCAATATTTGAATAGGCTACATTTGCCTATTACATACCCCTGCATTTCGTACATCCTAATATATAAATGCAACACTGCAACAATGTTGTGCTTGCATTTTGCACAGTGCACAATGCATTTAATATAAAGGCACGCGACCCTTTTAATTAATTTTGTCTATAAAAAAAGTCCGATATCGCTGCATTTGCGTTAATTTATGTGATATGGTGTTTCTCTGAAAGTCGAGGCTATTTCCTCCTGTGATAGTCATATGGTTAGAACCAAAAGAGAGTCAGAGAAAGCTTAAGATATCTTTATAGACCATCGGCCATCAGCCAGCATCGTAATGACAGCCTGGGCCCTCTGGGCAATAATGTAGGTGTCTTCTGACTGGCGTCTACCTGAATTTTTCCCTTTGTTCTCGACTGTGGATTTCGTGGATTTCTAACTCCGTCTGTTGTTACCTAAAGCAACATTTGCCGAGACCACATCAATTTACCCTCTCTATATTATCCGTAAAATGTAACTTGAATTAAATATAGTATAGGCCTATATGGTATTATTATTATTATTATTATTATTATTGTTGTTATTATAAAAACGCAAGTTACATGAGTGCATCGATAAAATTTAAACGTCAGCAGGCCATATGTTAAGTGAACGGTTATTTTTAACAAAGCGAAAAAATGCTAAGTTCAAGGTCATGTTTTGTAGTTTCTCCTTTGCTTCATTTAGGCTACATTTTTATATAGCCTACCGTCACAATTAAATCACAATCGCCTCGTAAAAAATCTCACCATTATTTATTTTCAGCACTAATTTAACTTTTTCAAATGTATTATCTTAGTTTGACTTGCATCTTTACGAAACAGCCAAGTCCTACGAGCAGTGAAGTTATATGCTATGAAGGCTATGACGCGACCAAGTCTGTTCCAGCTACTGTGCCATTGGTTTAAATGGACCTGTATTCATTTTGTTTAATTGGTCAGTTTAAAAGGTTAACACTGTGAATAATTTGTGTCTGTGATGAACGAAGTCTGTTTATTATTCACTGAAGATGTATTGCACCACCACTCCTATGCGTTCCATTTAAATGAAAGGGATACAAAAAAAGCTCGTATTTGGTGAGGGTCAGGCAATGTCAATCCTGGACGCTTAGTTGAAAAAACATTACTATTAGGCTTAATAGATGGTATTATGAGGCCTACCGTGAATGATTTGATCGCAATCTCCTCACACAACCAACAGTGAACATAGGAGAAGATGAACATATAGAAGTCATAAGGTGAACATAAAATCTTCACCGTCGTGCGCTATATGAAATTCACAACCACGATGTGCGAATGCACCTTTAAAAGTAGTATGTGTTTACCGTATCCCTGTTATTTTATATTATTATAGGTCTACTCAAATAGTAGCATATGCAGTTACAACTTCACAATATGTACTTTGCCTATCACTGAACAATAATTCAGCATTCAGCATTTCTACCGCGCGCTATTCTTTTGTTATTGGCCGCACGTTCCCGAAAAACTGCACCCAAATTAATTTGAATATATCAGGCTTGCTCAGTTTTAACATAGGCCTATTTAAAAAAAAAAGGCGCGTGATTATCTAGATATCTAGGTTACTCAAAGCACTCGATTCCGTTATTTTTGACAGGTTGGTTTTTAAAAAGTTTTCATGTGATTTTTTTTTCCATCTGGATTTATGCTCTCGTTTAAAGGTTTTAAATGTTTATCACCGACAAAACAGAGCAGTCGCCTCATGCTCGCAGGGATAAATGGAGTGTTGGAGAACTCGCTTGAAATGACACGCATGCCCTGACCACTTGGGAGGTCTTCCTCTACTCTCACAGGCTCAATACGTGACGGTTTTTATGCAGTATAAGCTTTTTCTGAAATGTCTGTGAATGAGTCGTTGTGCTGAAGCATGAGGCCAGCTGTTCAGCACACGTAAAGTAAATTCGCTTAGAATTATTATTATCTTTTTATTACATGCAGGCTAGCTTATGTAACCATATTTATACGTTATATTTTGTTGCGTAAGAAGTTCTGGTGTTAAAATATAACAATTTTTCGAAAAAAAAAAACCCTAATAAAACATTAAAAATGCAAAGAGTAACATTGACTACTGTGCAATCGAGTAGCCTCATGTTGTAATTACAACATTTAAAATCTTTATCAATGTTGAAGGGCCATCTTTGTAGAAGCATGATCATCGCCAAGTTTTTCTTCTTTTTTTTTAAGAAAAAAGGGGTGTTCATAAATGTAGCTAGGCTATAAATACATATTTTTTAATCATTTTCTGAACGTTGTGCACCACAATACAAGTAGTAGCCTAGGCTACAACTGAAAAAGACAAAAACAGCACAGCAGCGATAATTATTTCAAACGGCTGATTTTTAGATGTTACCACGGCTTTGATAAAAGAGATTAAAGAAAGCAAGCTCTTCATTAAAGTAGCCTAGCTTTTCAGTTGTTTTGTTATAAGCCAACAAATCACTTTCCAGGAGGTAAAACCATTTTACCGTGATACACGTCAGTGATCCTGCCACTAGCTCGCCATGCAGATGTTTAGCCATCTCTTCTCGTCAAACATAACCTGATGGAGCAAAGCGTCTTTATTCCTTTAAAACTCATTCAGCTCATTCTTTCCGCGTTACCGTTGTTTGAGAAGTCTGGGCGCAAGAGTGCCTGAAGAACTTTTGGAGGACGGTTTGGAAGAAGAGGGAGTTGTTTCTGTGAGAAACTCAATCTCGCTTACAGTAGCGGCCTCCATCTGGGAACTGTCACAACTGACAGCACCACGGGCACTGGCCTGATCTTCCGAGCAACATTCAGCAAAACACAGCACACTCTCAGAATGGCACGTTGTCTGGTTGTTTAATTATCAGGAAATCATACAGTGGACCCGCAGTATATGAGACGTGTAGCAGATCGAGATTTCTGTCCTGTCAATAATTCCAATATAAACGGGAAACGTTTTTGGGTCAGTGACTAAGAATCCATTCATCTACAATTAAGGCGATTTCTTGTGTAAAATCACTGAACCTCTGGACAATACTTAGCCTAAATAGGCCTAGCCTATATATATATAAACAATATAAATATATGCTATATTATATAATAATAAAATATAAATTAAGATTACAAAAAGGTAAGATTAAAAAGTGTCTTGCAAATCTTAAATTTATGAACAAAAGAGGATTTCGTAACTTTTTTTTTGTTTGTTTATATAGCGTAGCCTATTTTATTCGAAATCATTTGGAATGTTGTTTTTACGCTTTAATTAGTCTACTCTTGTTGTTGAAAATAGGGTGTTTCATTTTCCATTTCAGTCAATATCAGACTTATTTTCTTGCAAAACTTATAGGCTAGATCAAAATGGCTGCAAATGTCGGCGAAACACTCCCAAAAGTCATTTAATTTGCATAACCAAAATTAAGTTATATTATTATCTATTATATTGGGGCATAATGAGGAACACATTTATGTGGGACAAAAATGTAAACAAATAAAAAAATAAAAATAAAATAAATCTAATTATACATTCTAATTACACCGAGGTGATCCAGATATATATCAAATACTGTAGCCTATACGGAAAACCACATCGAGGTTTGTAGAACTTTACGAACTTTAAGAACACACGACAATTGGCTAAAAAGCCTTGCGTAACTGATTTAAAATTAAATAAATAATGTGACATCCAGGTCTAGTTCTTTTGCGCAATTGTTTTTAATCTAAATGTTTTATCTGAGATCGTGCCATTTGGGCTATGCAACACAGACATTTTTTCCAAGATAAAAATGTTTTAAGCTGTATGAGTGATTTCTACTGAACGGTATTGCTTAGATTTAGTCTGAGGTAGGATCACAGGCCTTGTACGTGATTACGTTTACCATATAGGCGCAGGATGGCTCTGTTCTGACGTCAACATGTCTACTAGCCACTGCTGCAGACAGAAAATGGAGGAGGTTCTTATGAACTAATGTATTACAGATGTCTGTAATACCAAGAAAAATATGCTGTTTGGTCCATGCTTTAAAATATAATAGCCTACGTAGCCTAGGCTATAAGTTCGAGAACTTAAGATCGAGTTTTAAACAATTACACAAAAGAGACCTAGTGAATTTGTTATTATGCTGCAAGTGGCTTGTGCCATTGGCGAGGCAAGTTTTTTCTTCTTTTTTTTTTCTTTTTTTTCTTTTTCAGTGCTGGTCAGGATTAGTAAGAACTAGAGATAGGCTATTAAATCATATGAGACATGGGAAGTGGGTTGAAGTGTGAGATAAAACACCTATATACCAACGAAAATGTATATTCCTGGATTAGACGACTTCGTTTGCTTTAGTGCCAGAGGAAATAAGGGCTCTTTACTACTTTGGGGCTTGAGGAATCATGGTATCAAATGTAAGAAGTGTTCTCTTCCATTTGGAGAGTTATTCGTGTTACAGCAGCGGCAGCAGGTCACAATGAGGTCACCGTATTATCTGTATTCTTAATCTAGGGAGTACGGACGGTTAATTTTATCTGAGACGCCATCTTGACACTCTCAACAAATGATCTACAATTATTAGCGCATAGGACCTGTGGAATCAGACGATAGTGTAACGTAAGCGGTAATTTAATGCAACTGGATGGGTCTTAAATTGTCTGTGTGTCTTCCTATCGAAGCAGATTTACTCTGGCGGAGATGTCAGTTTAATTGCATGCCTTAAGAACCTTAGACGAAAACTATGAGGACTGCTCCGAGAGAAAAGCACTTAGCAAGTAGCACGTTAGCCCCCCCCCCAAAAAAAAATAAATAATAATAAAAAAAAAAAAATATAGTATATATATATATATATATATATATATACATACATCGAATGCTGCATTTTAAAAAAATCGTAAAACATGAAGAATCTATAATAAATCACTGACGTCACTGTATTATTCCGTAGCCTATTCCATAATTCCATTATATTATTAAGCTATTATTCCACAATTCCAGCGGGATACTGATTCTTTTGTTACGGCCATTGCTAAAATTCGGTTCTATGAATTGTGGTGCTAACCCCCCTCCACACCAGTGGGAAGTTTCAGCTGCACATTTTGATCGGCACGTTATCAATCATTTGCACATCCGAGCAGGCCTTGGTCACTCCAGCTAAGTCTGGCCCTCCTCCGAATTTTGCTGTTAACGTCATTTGAGCATTTTCCACAGGCTCCAGAATTTATTTCAGCAGTTATGGAACTAATCGTCTTGCAGTTTTGCCCCTTTTAAGCGATTATAATTGTATTTTGTACGACCTCGCCTGTGCAGGTTCAATGTTAGAATCGTGTTTATTTAATGCTTTCAAGGTTAGCCAAAATAACATTACATGGATAGCCTTCTGTGAGATTTAGATGGTTTTTTGGTTCCTCAATCAATAATATATAGCTAATATTGTGATTTTTTTTTCTTTATTAGCCAATATGGCCGTTGTATAAAATACCATATACAGACATGGGGGGAAAAAAATTAATTTTAATTAAATTAATGAGCCTATCATTGTATCTTTTTTTGGCACCTGCTGCAGAAACCTGGTTGAACCGTATCACCTGTTCAACAATGTCCATTTAATGCTGTAACTCATTAATGTGCAAATTTCGTCATGCACACTGACAAATGTATTTCAAATGAAGATAAATGCAAATTTTTATTAAGACATAACTATATTTATCAGTTGTTGTTGTTGTTGTTTTTATTGTTATTATTATTGTAGTTATTTGACACCGTTGTTAACCGAAGCATCCTGAATGGTAGGCCTACTTGTAAAAAATAATAAGCCTGCAAGGCCGATATTGCTAGCATTAACATTTTATTTGTGATTAATTGTAACTATTTTTAGTAGCCTAGTGTTGCAAGCATACATTGACAAACTGTTCACAACAACCACGTTGCTGACCATAAAGGCAGTTCTGTCAAATGTAAACATTTGTCTTCAAAACTTTAGATTACTTTTTTAAAAGCCAATATTTCTCAAAGCAGGACACAGTTTGGGCTGCTTGAATCATTCTGTTTGTGCTCGAGGAGCTGCTGGGTGTGCAACGCGTGAGTGCTGTTTGATTTGACTGTCACGTATGTAAATATAATTGAAAATATATTCAACAGTCACTCTTAGCCCTGAAAAGTAGGCTATCATTAATTTCTATACTAGTCTATGTTCTTCTTACAAACAGCACTTATCTTCTGTGAATAATTAGTGTGCAATTTACCAAGTGGCATCATTATATTAAATTACATAGCAATACAACAAAAGGTTTAAGGTTGTTAACAACACAGTGGTTTATTGAATTAATTACATTGTTTACATCTCCAATATTATTTAAATTGTGTGTCTCTGGACGGAAGTGCACTGGGTGGACTCGACAGTTGTTTCAGACACCAGGATTGTACGACCACAAAATAACATTATAACACTTCATGACATTTTCAAATAAAACATTTACTATATCATAACATCGACCAACCTTCCTCATAATTAAAGAAGAGAGAGAGACATAGATAGATACTGAAAGTGATAGAGAGACAGAATGAGACAGAACTTCACGTGTACTCCTTAGTGGCAGAAGTCTCATTTTGATTCACAATGGGACAAGAAAACCAACAATAATAAACCAACATCAGACAACAACACGCAATCTCTTACCAAGAGAGTATCCTCCTTCTAAAATGGAATGGGTTTTCCTCAAATATCCACCGTCCGTAGCGGGAAATTGCACATAAATATTCCATTAAATAAAGTGAGAGAACAACTAAAAATGAGTTCAGTGCGCCTCATTTCGTGTCTTTTGCATTAGTCTCATTGTTTCAGTTCCAATGCCCACACATGCTGCGGCCAACCAGTTCTCCCTTTAGTTTTCTTGTCATTGCTGCTCCCTGAATTTTTCAAAACGTCGTTCTGTTAAAAAAAAAACACACACAAAATAGATTATTTGTATAGCTATAACACATCAGGCTACCAAATTGTATCAACGTACTAGTCACGGTAAAGACAGCAAATTTATTAAATTTACTTTAACAACAAAGATACACAGCAGCGTTCACAAAAAAAGTTTTCTACAGAATACTTTTAAGCTTTTATATCAAAAGCAAGATTCCATTAGGTAATATGCAAGTCTAATATATGACAATACTTTTTTTGACGTTTATGAAGATCTATTCACTTTATTTAAGACCTTACCATTTCTTTCTTTCGCCTTTCTTCCTTGGCGTCTGTCTTTTTGAATTCCGCCTTGAAGGCCTCTGCTTCCCCGTTCTGTTCGTCTTTGTCCAGAATGTCCATAAGGTAAGCAATGTAACTGGTAGCCAAACGAAGGGTTTTGATTTTGGACAGCTTCGTATCCGCGGGCACGTTGGGAATGCATTCCCTGAGTTCTGCAAAGGCGCTGTTGATGCTCTGAGTCCTGCGCCTCTCCTTTCGGTTTGCCGTGGGTCTACGTTTCACTGGTCGGGGTCCCATTCCAACAGCGCCGGCCCCCGGTACTCCTCCGTAGTGCGAGTGATCGAGCCCGGGGGCTCCCGCCGAGTATTCGGGGCTGTAGGAGGGTGCCATACTGTAGTCTGGAGGAGACATCTCCGGGTGGCTGATAAGCCACCCATGAAAATAGGGGGGTTCTTCATGACAGCGACTGGCAGCAGCTGCGGCAGCGAACGAATAGCCGTCATGATGCATCACCGGGTGGTGGGGAAACCCTCCAACTAAACTCATGGCGACAGACTTGTGTAAGGCGAACCACAGACGGAGTATACGCTTTGGCTCTCAGATTGTGCGTACGTTGACTTTACACACTGGTTGTCTCCCCATAAAACGTATTCATTTGTTGCTTCCTAGCAGAAAGTAAAAATGGAGTCCTGCTTATTTGTCCATAACACAGATACCGCTGAATTTCTAGCAGATCATTAACAGACGAACAAAACGGGCGTCAGCTGTAACTGCTCTCAAGTTATTAGTGAAAAAATATTTTAGCTACTTACACTTAGGTATAGGCTATTCTCCACTGCAAATATCCATCATGAGAAAGTCCCATTGCTAATAGTTATTGTTTAAGCGGTGTTCAGAAACTTTTTTCCTGTTTCCTAATTTCAAACCCGTTATGGAATCAGTGAGTTGGAGTATTGGATGCAAAAAAAAATCCAATCCCAGTCGATGGTGTGCACTCAATTCGCAGCCTGTTCACTCTGTGGAAGCAGGCGAATTCCGCCGTTTGATCTCCATGTCAGCTACATCTTTTGAGCTGCTTGGGTTCATATATGTCGTCAAAACTGTTCTCAGCCAATAACGTTGTAGAGGAGGAGGGACACAAACTGCGTCTTTAGGGTGTTTACGCTACCATATTGCACGAACCCTTGCAAAGATAGCCAACTCATTGCTTAGCTATGTATGCAACATGTATAAAATAAATGTGAAATACATGCAAAAGAACTGGTAACGTATGCTGCCATTCCATGTATATTTGATATTTTGTGCGTGTATATGTGTGTGCGCGCGGTCGCGCTTGCGTGCCTGTGTGTGCCAGCGGCATTTAGGATAGCTATATAATTTTTTTATTCATTTTAAATGTATAATGTGTGTGTGTGCCACAGTACATCCAGTATTTCGTAAATTTAATTTGAAGCCTTAAATGCAGCAATGAACCGGGCTAAATAAAATTGCTTTTTCCTTTTCAGATAAGCTGAGAGCTAACTGGTATAAGATGCCTTATTTTTTACAAACAAAACAGAGATATAGGCTTATCCAAACTAGAAACCCGGATGAGACTGACTTTATTCAGTGTGCTGTGCATTTTTTTTCCTGGCATATACTAGGCTATATTAAGAACGATGTATAAATCTATATAATAATTTAAACTAGCTACAGTCGGCTATAAAATTTCTTAGGCCTAATTATTTAAACTTTTAGTAAGTATAGATAGATAGATAGATAGATAGATAGATAGATAGATAGATAGATAGCGCTTTTGATAACTCTAGGGAATATAATTATACTTTTCGCCTGTCAAAAACGAGTTAAATATAGATATGCAGATTGATTTTAGAAAAAATAACAAAGGGGAAAATGCAGAAATCTAGTGTGTATGTGTGAATGTTTCATTTACATAGCCTACACTTCCAGTGTATGAATTAATTTGGCAGTTGTAAGATGAATGGATCTATTTTCTTTTCCGTATTAGGCCAGTAACTTGGGTTTTAAATGAACCAATAGAAACGCATTATTAACACATAAAAAAGTATAGAAAAAAATATGATAATAATGTAAAACATAGTAGGCTAAAATGTATAAAATATGTTAATATCGTAAAAAAAAAGGTCTTTTAGACTTTCATTTGAAATTTTTGACTGAAATGATCACACCATCGAGAGCAATGGAATTTTTATTATATTTGATAAGTAGAAAACAACTACGCTGTTTCGCCGTGTTAATTCCAAATAAGCACGCAGTGCTTTCTATATATATGCCAAAGTTTAGACATCATCAAGAGCAGGACAGTGATTTGACTGTAATATATGTTTATATCGCGTGTTTGTGTACGAAACACTTTACAAGAATTATGTTTCCTGGTTCTGTTAATCCTCATTTGGTCGTTTATTTTTCACTACTTCAATGCTTGAACACATATTTTGAGCGTAGAAAAGTGACGAAAATTTGAACTGAATCCAAAAGACGTGCTAATTCAGAGCAGTGTTGGTGGTAAATCATTTTTTTAAGCATGTGAGTGTCAGTGCTTGATTGCGATCCCTTTCGGATGACTTTGTGTTGACATTTGAGTATTTAATTTTGACAGTTCACAGTGTATTGCTCCGGGTGCCAAATATAACAGCGATGTTAAACAATGTGTGGATATCTATGGGCATAGCTATTCCTGTCTTTGTGTCAGTGTGTGAGTGAAAGAGAGAGAAATGAGGGGAGAGGCAGAAGAAGGAGAGAAAGAGGGAGTGGAGTGTGTGTGTGTGTGTGTGTGTGTGTGTAAAATTTCACAAATTTCACAAAAGAAGGTTCATGATTTATTCGTGTTTAAGTGTTGTGTGTGGGGTTCAGGCGTAATTCATCTGTCTGAATGGAAGTTCTGAGTAATTTAAATAGGCCGAGTCTCCAGTTAATGACATATAATCAGCCTGCAGGTCATTTGGTCAGACTCCTGGTATAGACCCCTCCTCCTCCTTCTGATCTCCTTTCAAACTGAATTTTGTAAAAATAAATAAAGTTATGCAGAACCAAATATTTCAGCATGAGAGAGGTATTTAATAATCGTTGCATGAATCAAAACTAATAGACTATCTATGATCAGAATGTAGGCCTGTATTGGCATTAACAGGTCTGAGGCAGACGATGAATGGAGAGAAAATAAAATAATAATAATAAAAACAATTGACAATAAAAAATCTGCATGGTTGAAATTCTATTTAAAATTAAAACTACGTATTTTTATATGGGTTTGTTAATGTTTTTTAAACAAAGAATCTAGAAGTACAGTTTTTTTTACAATGAAGAAGAAATTCTTTAACCGTGATGTCGTTTTAAACCTCCCCTTGCGTCGTAGCCTATATTAAATAGGCTGCATATTCATCAATATTTTAAAGCTATATATATACTCGTTATATCCACTCTGCGTTCAGTTTTCCTGCTCAGTTCTGAATGTTCATTGTTGTTATGTTTCATTATTAAAGTATCCAACCGAACTATCAAATGCGTTTCTGTAGGCTATTAGACTGAGTCTGAATTTTAAAGCGTGTTAAAATGAACAATTTCTTCATTGACATACCTGATCCTGCAAAAGGTTGAAGGCTAATGTCCCATCCCCCAGTCAGTCCAGTGACCGGTGGGCTCCTTCTTTCCTCTGGAGGTCTCATTAAGAGAGCCGTGTGCTATTTTCAACATTTCCTCAATCCAGTGACTTAAAATAAAAGCCGCTCAGTCACATCGGCGGAAAATCCACCCAAATCACGTTATTCAGCTTCTTTGCCAGACGTTTGTTCTCTTTGCCGACGTAGCTGAGATAATTGAACGTCTCTGGAAACTGACGTGTTTCCCACCTTGCCTCTCCACTAATATGCCGACAGGTAAGCCGTTACAAGCGCCTCAGCTTAATTTATATCAGTATTAAGCCCATCTGATATGTCAACTGATATGGAACAGGCAAAAGGCAATTCACCTGCCCTCATGAATCACAGTCTTTATAAACAGGTTATTTCAAACACGCGACCAACTTATTTGCTTTGGCACACACTTCTTTCTTTCTTTCTTTCTTTCTTTCTTTCTTTCTTTCTTTCTTTCTTTCTTTCTTTCTTTCTTTCTTTCTTTCGCTGAAAAAAGTCTAAATAGTGCCGTAAATATTAAGTTATTTAATTATTTCAAAGAAGACAATTTATTTCCTTTGATTTAATTATTTCCTTGATTTTAATAAATAAAGCATAGGCCTATTTAAAAATGGGGGTGGGGGGGGATTGCTGTTGTTGTTGTTGTATTAATGCATTCCAGTATTTCAATTACTTACAATTCAATTATTAATAGAAAAGTTTTTGGTTTAAATCACAACATTAGTTTATGTGAACGAGTATTTAAGATAGATATATACTTATTTAAGATTTTTATATATATATATATATATATATATATATATATATATATATATATATATATATATATATATATATATAGACCTTTATTTGATTATTGATTATTTGTCTACAAAAATATCAAGCAACCTTTATTTTACCTAAATGTAGAAATTAAATAAATGACGCAGACACTCATTAAAAAAGTAATTATTTGGAGAGAAAAAGACCACAGATATAATAGAAAGAAAGATGAAGTTATTCTGTTTTTATTGTAAAAACATAAACATTGAACGCATTTTTAAGACTATAATGTGCAATTGTAAAAGTCTTTTAAATTTATTGATAGTTTGTTTTTGAATGTATAGCTTAATTTTAAAGATATTTACACAATTAATCATAACATACAGGCCTAAACAGATCTATAAAATGGATTTATAAATGTAATAAAAATTAAATATAGAAGTTATTTTATATGAATGTAAATTTGGTAAGCAGATAGAACTCATAGGTAACAGTGTGAAAAGACAGTTTATAAATTAACATTAGAAGAAGGGTATAATTACGATACCATATATAACTATATATAGCAGTGTTTAATACCAGTATACAATTTTATATATTTCCAAATCTCTACGGCTGTGTTCACAGTTACGTGCATGTGCATCATGAATGCTTAAACACTTCTCTTTGTCAGTAGCTGTAGCACTTGTGAATTCTTGCAATCAATTTTCACAAATATTCATTCTCGAGAACCGTTCTCTCTTTCCTGTCACTCATTTCCTTCTCTCCATCCCATCAATAATTCTTATCTATACTAATCATCACTCAGAAGCCCATGTCTTCTAACACCTGTTCTCCCCCTAACACATAATATCTCATCCTCACTTTCAGAGCCAGCCTGAAAGATGTGCTCTGGTGTTCCCAGAATGCCCAAATTCTGAAGCAATTTGTGGATAGGCTGGTTCTGCTCCTCTCCTTTCCAATGATGGTTGACTCTCCATTTGATCAGAACAACTGCCACTATCTCCATTTGTCTCCAAGTTATCTTCATTCCCTCTGTATGTTTTTGCAGACTTCCCCACTGGACCGCAGTCTTTTCCCCTCCACCTCTTCATCTTTCCTTCACCACCCACTTCTGTTTTCATCCCCCTTTTTTTCTTGCACTGTTTTTGATAGTTCAAAGTCTCTTCACCTCTCCTTCACCAACACTCACTTCCTTTCACCGCACACACATACACAGAAACACAAGATCAACCCTTCCATTGTTTCTTGCCCTCCTAAGTTACTCTCTGATTACGCAAAGCAGAAAAGGGTGAGAAAAAGGGCCGAACTGAATAGAGGGTTAATCTCCATGTGCCTCTTGATCAGCCTGCTGTCCGTTTCGCACCATTGAGGTCAACGTTGAAGCCCCACAGACAGTAATATGAGCAGCACACCTGACATGTGGGAAAAACGGGCCTCAGAGCCAGTGCCATCAGACAAGCCCCTGTGTAACAAACATGGACGACTCATCCGTTCACACACCAGATGCACGTTCATATTTGCTCGCCAGGCAGCTATTTCCTCCCGGTGTCTATTTGCAACCACATTAAGTATTATCACCAATCAATCTCTACCCAAATAAAATGAGAGTGAAAAATCATTACACTAATGAGGACAGCTTGTTTTCAGTCAAGCTCACTTTTCCAATCATCATCATCATCAGTCTGCTGTATGTTTCTGCATCACTAATGTAGCTACAACCACCTAAAGCAATTTCAACTCCCAAAGTCTCTGCGTTTACTGACGAGATGTTTTTTTTTTTTTTTTTTTTTTTTGGAGCTCAGAGTAATTTCAGAGACAAATGAGATTCATTATTCACATTCTTTGGCCCTAACACAATACTACTAACCAGTTTATGCAATACATCCCAAATCCAATATATAAAAAAAAAACGGGGAATCTGGGCTTTAATCAGAGCCATATGTGCACATGCTTGCAGTGCACATCGTATGCCCAACAACATGACATCTTACACCAATCTGACAGATAATATGCTGTAAATGACCTCTTTATGCCACAGTTTCTGACCCATTAAGGTTTTTCTGAAGAGGTTGTGGCATTATGCCTCAGTTCCTATACCTCAGATATATATAAAAAAAAATAGAATTACACACACACACACACACACACACACACATATATATATATATATATATATATATATATATATATATATATATATATATATATATATATATATATATATATATATATATATATATATATATATATATATATAATTTTTGTTTTTGTGTGGTCTGTAATGTTAAACAGGCTATATTATTTTTTTGGTCATATTTGAGGTGGAACATCAGGGAATCTCCTTTCTCAGTTCCCCATAATATTGTCTCTGTTAACAAGCTTTGGTTTATTTTGTCCCTCAATCAATCACACACTTGTGGATTACTCTGCTTTGCATCACTTCCTCCTGGACTCTGACCCACACATGTCCGAAAGCCCTTATCCAATCATGCCACATGGATGAGAGAAACTGTTTGATGATCAGCTCATTTCTCGAGTGTTACTACAGCTGGTGTATTCCCTAGAAGATTATGGGCTGTTGCATCTCTGATTATTAACAAAACATTCAGAAATGAACATTCAGTAATGAATCATGAGGCAATGAATCACTTTATCTAACGCAGCTGTTTAAAACCTTTCAAAATTTGTCACTCTATTTGTGGAGCCAAGTTGTTGTAATTTTCAGTTGAATTATTCTATATGAATGCCAATAGACCAGCTCCTTCTTTTTGGTAAAATGATGGATGGGAATTGCCTTGCAAAAGTATGGCCTTTTCCCAGTTTACTCCATCTTTTTGCAATGGCTCTGATGTGCCAAGCAAAACAGGGCCTTTACCTTGATTGTCATTGGCTGTTCTCTTCGCAGGTGCTTATGTGGCTTGCTGTGTTTTGGCTGCTAAGGCCAGCTTTTGTTTTTCTTATGTCTTGAATTTGTCTGTTTGTATGACTTTGCACTAGCGTTTCCAGTATGTCTTTTCTGAGTAGTATTTGGCAGTGCTGTGTTTTTGTGAGGCCGAAAAAAAGAAAAAAAAACATAGCTAAACTCTGAATGGAATACATTACACTGTGTCTAGACTGAGTCTTCTGTATGTAGGGTCATCACTAATAAGTCTTTTGGAAAACAGTTTGAAAACCATCTTTAGGGCAGTCCCTATAACTTTCTTCTCAGAATGTTCTTGTTCCAGGTCTTTTCCTTCCATTTCCTATTTCTCTGTTTTCATGGGGGAATAAAAGCAAACAAGAATTAGTCTGTTATTATACACTTTCACAGCTCATTAATATACATGTATTTGTATGGCTGTTATTGCAAGACAACAGCACCTTATTTCCAGCATTTATTTGACTAAACAATGGACGTGTGTCAGTGCCTGTGTTTTCCTTCCCTCTGAGTGGAGACATTAGACTTTGTTGAGACTTCTACGGTGGGTCATCATATCAAACCATGGACAGACACCAGGCACACCAAACATCCAGTCCATTATTAATGCAGTGAGGGTAGATTGTCACAGCTGCTATGATGGAGAGTTTTCCTTGACTCTGCAGTATTTCACCTTAGTCCATCCATGCCTCCACCAATCATGAAGTGTGTCTAGGTTTACACGGCGTGGTCTTTATTCATTAGGGATAGTGGGTGGGTCTTTCTGTTCGTATGTGTAGGAAAGAAAGACAAAGACAGCTGCAATGGAATTCCAAAGAGATAAATACCTAGATATGAAATCAAATCCCAGGCATCCATGGACATCTTTACCAGACTGTTTGGGCATAACATGGCCTGAGTTTGTGGTCCAGGGCGATTTATAGTAGTGCTGCTCGTGTCAAAACCGACGTATATCATGGCAGGGCTCTCTTGGCGGCCATTATCCCCCCAACAATGTAATCCATGCACACAAGTGTGCCTAGCGCTAATTTATGGCATACTGATGGATTTACACCACTCTCCCCATTAGTGTGTACATTACCTTGGGCATGTTATGTAATGGTGTTACGGAGATTTGGGGAAAGGATAACAAGTAATAAATTTGAGCTCTTCTGCAGTGAGAATAAAGAGTCTGGGTTCAGACTGGTCAGAGTCACAGTCTCGCTCACCTCACTGACAGTGTTGTTTCTTTGTGAATCCTCATGAATTCTGTCAAAACTGAGGTGTTAGTGCTTGAAGTTGAGAAATCTTGTGTTGAAAGTGCTGAAACTAAAAATCACAATGTCAGCACAATTGACAGCAGCTGGCATAATGTCGATAACAACAAAGTGTTTATTTAAACCGTTATGCAGCTCAAATAATACACACATTTTAACGTAAGTGCATTTTTAGAATCATAAGGCTTCACATTTCTTTTTATAAATTGTCCAATAATTATTTCAAAATAAGTTTCTTTCTAATGTTTAACATTATTCTACAATGAAATTGATTAAGGTTAATTTCTGTTGAACCCAGAATATTAATTTAATTACTATTGGATGTTTGTAAAATAGCAGGGAAAATAGCATCTAAAATAGAATTACAAGGCTTCACATTTCTGTTTATAGTTTGTCCAAGAATTATTTTCAAATATATATTTTTTTATGAAAATTAGGTTATTTATTTATTTAAAATGTGGTATTTAATTATTCTACAGTAAAACTGATTTAGGTTAATTTCTGATGAACCCAGACTATTTCTTTAATTACTATTGAGTGTTTTTAAAATAGCATAAAAAATAGCATTTAAAATAGAACTATAAGTCTTCACATTCCTGTTTATAGAAAATTATTTCCAAATTCTAAAAATGCTTTCCATCCAGTTGTTTCTCACTGTATCCTCAGTGTTTACGTTTGTAATGTAATAAAATAAACGAAATTGATTAAACTTAATTTCCATTGACCCCATCTTTAATTAATGTTGGAAGTTTTTAAATTTAAATTTTAAAAGTTTTTTGCATGGTTGGTGTTGTTATGCTTAACATGTCCTTAAACACTTTGAACATTGGTGCAAACAAGCTATGGTATTATTTTGATGTAATTAAAAAATAAGTGAGAGTACACTATCATTATAACTCAAACAACATAACGCGAGTGATGTTGAATTGTATATATATAGAATTTTATATATATAATATATATATATATATATATATATATATATATATATATATATATATATATATATATATATATATATATATATATATATATATATATATATATAGTATTCAAGCCCTTTAAATGCCAAGAATCACCAAATTTCTCTAATTTAGATGGTACATCACAGCTGAGGCACCTTCTAGACTGTTTAATTGTAGGCCATTCTTTTGCACTCCTCTCACTGATGGCTCAGAGCTCTTGTGGAAATTCTCAATGACATACTTTCCTGCACATTAGTGAGTCATTATGACTGAAAAAGGAAAGATGGAAGAGAAGAGATGTCTGATTTCCAATTCATCCATCCCTAAGCGCTTATCTGAGCAAATATACACTAAAACAATTTACTTTAAGTGTACACAGTAGAAGTGCCAACATTAACACTTCTCAGCTGAAATAAAGCCAGATTTTTTTTTTTTTTCAGGGCAATATTTAATGTGAACTAAGATGTCCTTTCCATTTGAAGAATAATAACAAGTTTTTCTATATTTGGCCAGGGACATCTAGACCTGGATGTTTCTCATATAGATGATGAATTGCCTTCATTAATTTGTGTACACTTGGCAGTTTTAGTGTTTCTCTGATACATTTTGCCTCTTATTGGCATACTTGTGATGCCAAGCAGAAACAAATTATACATACTCATTGATTCATATTTTCTATTTGGCCAAAAATGTCAGTAACGCAATGCCAAGGGTGAACCCCCTGAAAAGTTCAGTAATGGGAGTGATGGCAACAATCCAGGTTGCCTGAACTGGTAGAATTAATCCGAGTTCTAAACGAGAACCTGAAACACCCAGCTTGACAGGACAGAGATCTTTGTCGATAAAACAAAAGTAACAAATGGCATGAACTTTACAGCTAATTTGGCAGAGATAATCTAAAAGAATGGGGAAAAAAGTGATAAATGAAGCTGAGGGAAACTCTTTGGCCCTGTGTCAATGGCTCAAATTAGCGCAAGTCTTTGATACTCTGTTAACCAGTGGATGGCACTGGCTTCTGGAGAGAGGAGCGGTGAATAATTCTTATTCTTGTAAGGGGAGTGTTTTAATTTGTAAATCTGAACAAGATAAATAATTTATGATTCTATCCTACGCATTTTAGAGAACACAAATCTAGCTCCAGTGATTTACAGCCAAGGCCATAACTTTAACCAATGTGCTAAAATCTTTTGCGGTGAGGAAGTGTGCATATTTATGTCGACATCTCCCCAAAGATATGGTGACAGAAAATAATCCGTTCCGGTATTAGGAGACATATTTTCTCAGGATATAGAACTCAGCCAAAGGTCATGTGGATGCTAAAATATTGTTAACAGGAACACATACATCAGTGCAATGGAGCAACACCCAAGAAAGTGTTTTTGGGCATGCTGGACATTCTTTATCAGGGCTTTATACCAAGATCTTTTTCGTGAGGGCCTTAAAAGCAGCACTTTTAGGAGTATGAGCATATCATAGAGTGAACTCTAAAGTGTCAGGAAAAAAGAAGGGAGAGGATAGAGATAACCGCTGGGGTTGAAGAGGAGTAACTGTGGGAATTATGACCAGCTCACACTGATGGTGTTTGTATGAACCACACTGACATGGTGTTGCCTAAGCTGGAGATGCCGGACCCCTGTGATCACACCACATCATGTGCTTGTTTTAATATTTAGAAGTTGCTTGCATTCACTTTTACCCAATGTCTGTTGGAAATGGTGCTAATGGGTGTTCTTGGTATTCTTGATAAGTTACATAATTCATACATTTGTTATGAGAGTTATGTAGTCTAACACTTTAAATTTTATAAAATTTTGATAATTTGGAGTATATATATATTCTCTGTAAGTGTACAAAGGCAAGGTCACATGTCTCTTTTTGAGATTATAAAATTAGTCATTGTGAATTATTTGAAACTGTTGCACTCATGATTTTAAAAATGTGTTTGATGTTTTGGTTTTATGAATCCCACTTATCTTTCAGACCGCTTCAGTTCCCAAACATTGCTTTGTTTACATCTGAATCCCTTTTTCCAGGATTTGATCCAACTACATGTACAGGGACTGCTTGGTCAGAGCCGAAAAGGGGAAAGATATATTTTTTGTTTTGCCACAAATCATAAAAGTTTGAGAAGGCTCAGGATGTGGAACTGTAAAGACAAGCTCCAGACTCTGATTATTTTAGTGTTGTCACCACAGTAAAGGAATGTGCTGCTGAACTCTTAAGATAACAATAGATGTCTCATAAATAAGTGTTTTAACAGGGTAGCGGAATGTAAAATCCTTCTTATTTGAGAAATAAATAAAGGAGCTTTCATAGATACATAAAAATCAATTTATTGTATAAATTCTCTGAGTAACAGGTCTTAAAGTAAAATATTTTGATGTTAATACAAAATGATAGAATCTTTTAATATCACATTATTTGAAAATGACCAGATGGTGCATACTACCCCTATTGATGAGAATGTAAATATTATTTAATATAGTCCACAATGCTCACAGAGTATGTAATTATAGGTGTAAGTGAACTTGCAATTGCACAGGCTTAATTTTGTCTTTATCCATGGCACATGTGGGAAACATTGATTTAGGACTTTGTGTTCCTCAAACACAATTTGGATTTATTTAAGAGCATCTTAGTTCTGAAGTTCTGGAAAATCAAAAAACATGACTTGGCCTTTAAGAATGTAGTTAAGTTTTTATCACAGCAGAAACCTCTCCCAGTTGAAACAATCCCTGAAATGTAGTCAAACCAATATGCCAAGAGTTTTTATTGCTGACTTTGCATCTAAGAGCATTTTTTAACTCCATAATCATTGTAGGTACTAGAGGTAAAGTAAACGGTTTTATGTCAATATGTTTTGCTTATCTTATTAAATAATTCATTTTTTTTATTGTTGTTAAGGTAATAATTTACAACTAGCATCATTTCAGTGGAATTTGTTTAGTCGAATGTAAAAATTATAGACCGTTTAATTTATTTTATACCCTCACAATTGGTTGGTACTTTCGCAGGGATCTGTCATATTATATAATATTTTTGGAACCATACTTAAGAATTATTTTACAACTTTACTTATTTTGTGAGCTTATCTTTTATTTATTAACTTAACTTATTTTACTTCCTTATAAATACCAAATAATGACTTTAACTAGTTCTTTTGGAAAGCTTGAATGTTTAATCTTGGTAATAACTTAAACTGTTTTTTTTTTTTTTAAATCATGTTTTCTGTCCTCTGTAATAACTGTCAGCATAAATGTACTGGCTCTTGTTAGGAAGAAATGTCCTGTTGAAACCTCTCATATAAGAATTCTCCCTTCCCCTTTTTTGGCGATGAGCAGATAATTCCTTTTGCTGATGATGCCTTAAGATGTTCGTATCAAGGATGTTAGCAGTTCAATTACCAGAGCCTCTCCCTCTGTACATGTTTACGTTCACATGGAAGTTCACGGAGCCGTTTGAAGAATGTCAGACAGATAAACCAGTACACTACATTCTGGCATAGTATGAGAGCCGTAGCCAACATGTCAAATTTGTAAACAAGGCGGCCCCTTTTTTTGAGGATGAAGAGGGAGTACATTTCCCTATTTCTTTGTCTCGCTCTCTGAATGAACTTTTCTCCTTTCCTTGGAGGGCTGGAGTCATCTCCAGCAAGCCTCTGGATGTAGATTTCTTTCTATCTGGGAGATGGATGGATGGTCATTCATGATAACTGATAAGCTTTTATTTCTTAGGAATTTTTAGAGGTTAGGGAGGCAAACGTGACCTCTTGAATCACACACACACACACAGACACACACACACACACAACAAAAGTTTGGGGTACTTGAAATGATTTCAAAATCTGTGAAAGTGATTTTGTCCCTTTTTGGGTTGGCACTGTAATGTGCCGTTCACTTCTTGAACTCAAGTTTCTGAAGGGCCCACTTGTCTGAAGTAGTAAATTTAGGCAAAGGTGGTTTTGTAGGCAAACATAAATGCCTTGACTTTTATGCAAGCCGCTATTGGTAGACAGTGCAAAATGTGATATGCATTATTTTCGGCTCATTAAGGACTTATTCTGTATTAGTTGTAGATGTTTGATAGAACTGGCTGGAAAACCAGCCAAGAGAGCATTGTAATAGAGCTCAGGCTAGAATATCTTGGACAGAACAAGAGCTTGAACAAGGAGTGTATAGCATGTTCTTATAATAAGGGTCTGATGTTTTATTAGGCAAATCTGCAGGACCAGGCAGTTCTAACAATATGGCCTCTCATCATTAATTCTGCTGCAGAAGAGCATTGTTGCTAGTTGGGTGTTCTTTATTTGGCTGCCAAAAGATGAAATGAAGATTTTCAAAACTCTAGGCAGGATGTATTGCTCATCTGTAGCAAGAGCAAGAAATAGACTCGGGCACTTTTCAAATGCTGCTTTAAACCTTGGCGCCCCTTGATTTATTAAAACTTCTGTTCTTAGAACACTGTCCAGTATGAGCCAAGAGGCCCATATAGATACATTTATAATGTGCTTGTTATATACAGCAGTGATTTATATCACGGTATATGCAGTCCTTTAGGTGAATGTATGTCAACCTCATTGGGTGAATGGCGAAAAATGGCACCGAGAATTCCAAGCCCCCAAAATCAAAGGCTTATTCAAGGTACAGGCCTACTGCCTCTTTCCCTGGAGCCGGTCAATCTCTATAAGTGCAGGGATCCAAGTGTTGTTGTTTGCCCAGGCCGAGAGGCAGTCATTTTTGTCTTGCAGGATCAGTTTTATGATGACTTTATTTCTAATGACTTATTTGGTGGGGGTTTATAGAGGAGCGGTCGGCAGAAAGAGGAAATTAATTAGCCTCTGCACAGATGGTTTTTAAGGCAAAAGACTGCATGACAAATGTTCCCTGCCCTCCAGACCCCAAGCCTCAGTATAACAAATTGAAAACGACGATGAAAAAACAGTAACAGGACACTGACTTCACAGTGCCATTGTATCTCGCGTCTCGCTACACAACATAAATATATATAGTAATAGTAAAAACTGGAGCCTTTAATCTTTAAATACCCCAGCCCTCCACCCCCTACTGACTTAGTGTAGTTGTGTCGATATGTGTCAAGTCTGCCTCATGCTGAGAGAAATAGTGAGCAAGCTCAGGAAGTTACTTACATGATTCTTCTATGGTGCTTTCGACGGTTTTGTATAGAAGGAGTTCTTGTCCAGGTTCATAAATTCAATGGTAATGTTTCATGTGATGTTGACATGGCCACTACGAGCTTGGAGATAAAATTCATGTATTTCTATGGAGCCTCCCCTTGGAGGAGAGGTTTTAGCCCGGGGCTGTGTCTGTCGGCTGGTTCTCATTTAGAATAATGATGGAATCCTCAAACCTAACAGGTTCGGCAGAAGTAGAAAGTTCTCAAGATTCTCTGGTTTGTGTTCTAGCAACAGTGATGTCAAACCATCCACTACAAGGTGCAGTCACCATTTACATGGACTTAAAATGTTTGATTTCTCTTAGACTAAACCAATAATTCATCTTTTTTAAAACAGAAGTGTCCACTTCTGTTCTTGGAGGGCCAATGTCCTGCACAGCTGAGCTCCAACCAACCCCCAAAAAGTCTGAAAGTTTCTAGAAATCCTGAAAAACTTGGTTACCTGATTCAAGTTTGTTTGATTAGAATTCAAGCTAAACTCTGTGGGATAGTGGCCTTCCAGGAACAGGATTTGACACCCTTGTTTTAAAGTGTCATGGTACTGCTTGTCTGAGTGAAATCATACAAGTCCAATATTTGGTGACAGACTAACATGACTGATGTTGATCTTACTACAATTGTCCTTCACTATTCAATTATGATGAAAGATTGGTTGACAATGTGGGGACCGCCCTTCCCAGACTGTGCGGTCTAAACCCACAGGCCACTTCACAGAAGCATCCAAACACTGCGAATCATTTAGATGCCTAAATGTCCTTCATTCACTAGTTTCTTAAGGAATGTTCATCAGCTCTGATGTTGCGGTTCATTTCCCTCCTGCTGGTCTCTGGTGGTGGTCCCAACAGGGTTGAGAGAGTGCTGGATCTGTTCGGGACTTTAATGCTCCACTGCCCAGGAAGAGTCTCTGATAATGGCTCTTGATCTGTGAGGCTGTCTCTGCCTTGTTATCTGGATGAGAGGCCGACTGGAGGCCGTAGACTTATCCTAATGACCCAGTCGCTCCAGAGGGGCCACCCCCTCACTTTCTCTCTCCCTCTACCTTTGTGGGTCCTTTCAAACTCTGAATTTGGAAGTGGAAAGAGCCTTAGTCAATGTAACCAAGCAAATGATGCCATTATGTCAGAAATGGCTTGTTGTTCTTTCTTTAATCTTGTCGTGGATCCACAGGATCAATCTTTGCCTTCTGTGGACATTTTAGTATGTGGCTCACCATTTGAGAGTGAAGGAAAGAACAGGTCAAAGACTCGCCATTTCTTTGCTCTGCACAAGATTTGATGACTATTATTATTGTATCAATGGGCTATCCTCTGGTGCTCAGCAGGGCTACATTTGGGTCTCTATCTCCTGCTGGGACTGTTAGCAGAGTCCTGCTGTTCTGCCACATGCCAGGAAAGCACCGTAAACCCATAAACAGACTTTCAAAGGCATTTCTGTGCCCATGACACATGCTCAGCCTCAAAAAGGGGACAATGATGGATGAGAAGAGGATAGAGAGGGGTTGAGGAGGGAGAGGGAAGAACAAGGTATTCATTTTGACACGTTGTGATGTGTTAAATAGGCTCCAGTGCTCCTGCTAACTGCTACACAAACACAAGGTGTAATTTTTAACACAGATGCTGTCAAATTAGTCTCTTGTCCAAATTAGCACTAAGGCTAGGTAGCATTGCTTAAACAATGTGGATTGAGACCTGTCTAAAGCATGAGTGGCCTCATTTACACCTGGTATTAACATCCATTTGGTCAGTCAAGTGGCCAGAATCAAAAATATATTGTGATCTGAAACACATGTAATCAAATTGCATTTGTAATGTGAACACGAAAGCTTCCTGAAATTACTTCTTACCTGTCAATCATCCATTCCCGGTTTTAAACCCTTTCCTGGTTATGTGGGGTCTTACCCTGTAGATCATAATATTTTGAAAAGTCCAGAATTTTTATGAATATAAATATATTTGCATGTAAATATTTTCTGAAGTGTATTTGTGTGTATATATATATATACATAATAAATATACACAGTACACACACATATTATGTAAACAAACACCTTTATTTTGGATGCGATTTGACAGCACTACTTTAAATATATATATATATATATATATATATATATATATGTATATATATATATATATATATATATATATATATATATATATATATATATATATATATATATATATATATATATATATATATATATTATTTTTGGATATTCAGATTTAGCTTAAATGTTGAAAGGCCCTTTGAACAAAATGTAATAAATATACTGCTTTAAGTATCAACAGAAAACCATGAACACACATGTACTTGGACACATGTACTCTATAACTCACAGTGGGATATTTCAGCAGGATTCTAAGGAAACTGAAGGCCTGGATTAAATGACCATCTGACTCCACAGGGTTCCATGTTCAGGCTTGTAGCTCATACTGTTTTCCAACGAACCATAGGTTTTATTATGATTATTACCTAATCTTATTTTTAAATGTGTTCTCTGTTAAGTTATTTTATTGAACTGCACGGTTTCAATTTGTTGCAAAATATTAATCATTTTTTAAAATGCAAAGAGAAACTGAATCACTTGTGTTTTGTCTGTAGGTTTTAGGCTGTTGAGTGCAGTGATGGAAAACCATAAAGCCCCTCTTGACTTAAACAGCTTCTTTACAATTTTATCAGATTGTTCTCGTATATATGATACCACAGTAAACATGAAATTCCAACATTGTAACACTAAGATATATCTTAATGTGTTACTTTATGAAAAATATAATATATATATATATATATATATATATATATATATATATATATATATATATATATATATATATATATATATATATATATATAATTTATTATATTATATTCATTTATTCAATTCATTGTATTCATTTTATTTCTGACAGCTAAACGAATCAGCAGTTTATTAACGTTAAAACACTTCAGTAGATATTAATATGTGCTAGCAATCCTTTTTTTAGGTGAGTTCTTATGTGAGACACATTTGGTAAATATAATAATTTTTTTTCAACCACTCCTCAGATTGTAACACTTCGGCATTCTCTATTAAAATGTATATTATGAGCAAGTCATTCTCATTTTAGGTATTTTAACAGTTCAGTTACTTTTGGCACAGATTTTTTTTTTTATTATTATAATTATTCAGATTTGTAGTTTAGTCTGTGATTTATAGGTTAAGTCTGATTGATTTGCATGCAGATATCTGCAAAATACAACATTTCAAGTGCATTGTGCATAAATAATACTTGGCAAGTCAGCAAAAACACATTAAAGTCACCATATGAGATATGTCAGATTCAGCAGGGCCTGGAGCCAAAAATGTCTAAAGAGTCTTAAAAGCGAAGTTAGATTATTAATTTGAAATTCAAAAGATTATTTATCTAAATGTCTGGCTAAGTATACGGACCATAAATTATTGTAAATTTATCTTAAAATAAATTGTCAGCAGAGATCTTTAACTACATTTAAGATGTAATAGTATGGTTGCCACTATAGTAAATCTATCATAACTGTGAATGGGGTTTGTATAATTGTTTTAATTGTGCATTACTTTGTAGGGTCTAGTATTGAGAGGAATCATACTCGGTTACATTCTTCTTTAAAGTTGATGGTCAGACCTTGGTTCTCACCTTTGACTAGTCTGGAACATGTGAAGTGTTTCCAGATGTGTATCTTTGCCGACGATCCTGGACCCGGAAGGTTCTATGCTGAAATATTGTGAATGTTAGTCCTTGTTATTTCAGGTACAAAACAAGTTTCATTACTTAATATGGGAAAAGGAAAAAGCTGGAGCATCATTGTAGTGTCACTCAAGGGAACTTAGCAATTTTAGTGTTTAATATATAGGGCTTCAATGAGCATTACCTTATATATTAATTCAATAGAATTCAACACTCTGTAAGATTTGCAAGTATTTCCAAGCATTCACAGATGTATTAGTCTTTTAGATGATGGCTAGATATTGTGCAGGCTTCTTATGAGCTTTCCCATGGACAAATATAACTAGCCCATAACAATATTTTTATTCATATAATATGTTTTTAACGAACTTTAGGACAGATCTTGTCCTGATTAGCATCACTGTGAAACATCAGATTTGTTTTTTATTATTTTGAACTAAATTAAGAAGACCCAATTATTTATTGAACTCAGGAATAAATCTAATACTCTTAGACTTGCAGTACTTTACCATGCTCTTATGTAGACGTACATTATTTTTAACACTGTGCATCCCTTTGCTTAACTAGACTTTTTCAGCAAGAGTGAGGAAGTCTTTCATCGAGGTGCAACATCAACAACATTCCTATAAGTTGGCCTGCTCCACATAGTTCAACATCTCTTGATAAATCACATGCAAGACAGTTCAAGTTAAACTGAGGTGAAAGTTTGGGGTAAATAATCCAAGTGAGACACCCTCAAACCCTCCCTTTTTAACTCTCTGTTGACTTGGCAGCCAATGTTTCTGGGCAAAAACATTACTGAACTGAAAAGTTTTCGCCATTTCCTTCTTTGACTCCTGCTGATTTTATTGAAAAGCATTACTTTGCATTCAAGAACATCCTTCCAGAATCAAAACATAATAAAATACTTTTGGACTGTTTGAGACTTACAGTTCTTCCTATTTGTATTATTTTATTTTCGTGAAAAATGGCTAAAATGGCAACCACTGCAAACATGATTAGGTACCAGGATGTCTTCTCTGAAATGCTCTGTCCCTTTGAGGGCCCCATGAGGGCAAACAGTGTTCTGCTGGTGGATAGTTAGTCAAACACTCATACATAGTCTTTCATAAACACTACACCAATACCTGTCATGCACGCCCATCATTTCCCCCCCGGCTGCTCCATTGTTTATATTACACAATTCTTACATATATTCAAACATTTGCTTTTCAGTAAACACACATGAATAGGCAGAGACCTGAGGCACATTCATTTATAATTTGTCACCTGATATATATGAGTCCATTCAAGTTTTACTTTTCGGTCCTTCTCCTTCTTTCTTTTTTCTCTCTCCATGCTTTTTGCTACATTTTTAAACTCTCAGCCCCATGAGGGGCCTGTATGCTTCAGTTCGCTGGTCACATTCATCCATGCAGTCAGTGAATCAGTGAATGCTGCCATTTGTGGGATTGCACCCAAAACCAAAATTAGCTTTAAAAGCAGTTCAACAAGAAGTAACTACTTATCTGTGTTTAACATGCGTTCAGTTAAATCTATTGGGGGCATAAACATCCCATTGATAAAAAGTGCTCAGCGGACAGATTGCAAAATAATTAAAGGGAGAGTTTGGTACGGAATGTAAACTTTACAAGGGTCTCCATTTCTGTTTATTTTGAAACAGCTGCGAAGAGCCAGCCCGCCTGCCAAGTGTAAGCAGCTGTTTGTCACTTTCATTTTACCAAAGAGCCACTAGAAACAGAAAATCCACTTCAGCTGTCTGCCGCTCTTTCTTGTTGCTCTCCTCTCGCTTCAGTGCTTTCTTTCTGTCACTCCCTCCACCTTCCGATACAATGGAAAGCTTCTTGCTGGGTACCACTAAATGATTTGTTTTTGTGCTTGACATGCATGACTCTATCCTTTTTTTCACTTTAGTTTTAAAATTTAGAGAAAAAAAAGAGAAGCATTATTACACTACAGAATGTGCAGCAGCAATGGAAGATTTGTTAGCTTTTGGCTCAAGGTCTCAATAAGAAATGAAAATGGATTGCGAGAGAAGTTGAAAAAGCGCAAGAAAGGGGGAAAAAAAGGGTTGCAGACCAAATAGTTTCCCTTTCATTTGTAGATGTATCTGGTGCTGTGTGATTCCACAAACTCACACTAATCCCCTAAATGTACTTCTCCACTTGCAGTTTTTAGCTCAAACGGACTGTGCCAGCAGGCCATAAATCAGCTCTGCCAAGACAACACGGAACATCGGGGCTCAAATCTGCCGTAACGAGTTATAACTACAGTAAACTAGATAAATCTTGTGGGTGATACAATCTAATCATTGAGTGTCAGAGGAAACAACCTGGTCCAAAGGGAAGTCAGTCTATAATCTGCAAAGCTCAGCGTGGAACAAAACCGCCTGAGACTGTTTACATACCTGCCCGCTGATTTATTTTTGTATATGACGAGCGGTCCTGTGACTATCACCCGCACATTTTATTACAGCTCTGGAATGTTCAATCTCGGAGGGAACAAGGTTACCGTTTTGTCTATTTGTTTCCAAATATGGTGTTTCGCTTTCTTTCAACCCTGTAATCCATCATAACCTTCTTCTAATGGCTTTAGACATGGCTTTTACAAGACAGCGCTCTACAACTCTCAATGCATGCGAGAGCCACTTGGAAATAAATCTTTTTAGTGTTTCTAATTTGGAGCAAACTAGGAATAAGACTTTTCATGTTTTACAAAGATATATTTTATGCTCACCAAAGCTACATTTATTTGATTAAAAATAAAAAGAACAATTCAAATGATCAATCCGCATATTAGAATGATTTCTGAAGGATCACGTGACACTAAAGACTAAAGTAATGATGCTGAAACTCAGTTTTGCATCACGGGAATAAATTACATTTTAAAATATATTCAAATAGAAATTAGTTATTTTCAATTGTTGTAGATTTTTATTATTATAATTATACAATATTACAGTTTTTACTGTATTTTTGAGCAAATAAAACTTTGGTGAGCTTAAGAGACTACTTTTGAAAAAATCATTATTTTTATTTTTATTTTGTTATATTCCAAACTTTTGACCAGTAGTGTAGATTATTAGTAGTGATGGGTAATGGTTAATTGCGATGAATGTGTACATAATATTTTATATATTATATATTGTGTACATAATATATATGTGTGTACTGTGTATTTTTATTATATATATATATATATAAATACACACACATTCATGTATATTTAAGAAAATATGTTATGTTTATATATTAAATAAATGTGTATATATAACAGAAATGATCTAAATATAAATACATGTAAACACAGGTAAAAAAATTCTAAATATTTACCATATTTGTGTGTCTTTTATGTAGCCATACATAATAAATATACATAGTACACACACATATTACATAAACAAAAATCTTTATCTTGGATGTGATTAATCACGATTAATCACTAATTATTAACATGCTTAGCATCTTATTAAACTATGTATTATCCATTTCTGTTGTGCTTGTGCAAATATTAGTAGTGTTAAGCTAACATCATCTGCTTCTGCTTCAATTCTCTGCATGTCCCAAATTGCCAATGCTAGCGCTAGCTTACAAACACAAGGCATGCGTACTGTATATGTGGTAAGCTCCAAAGGTCAATCTGTGGTCCTCTAGCTTGCTGGAGCCTTTTAGCCCTCTGCCCTGTCTGAGCACTGAACCCTCCGCTGGGCTGGGTCACAGCGGAGCCAGAGATCTAGCCATCGATCAGCTCTTATCAGCTCACCACTGACAGTTCAGAAGCGCAGCAGAGGGGCTGAGTGAAAGAGCCCTGAGAGAGAGAGGAAGAGAAAGAAAGATTATGCCTGCACTGTCAGCTGCTGGCCTGAGCTGTACTGTCAAGCCAGGGCCTAAGTTATGGGTGCCTCAGGGCTCCCTGATAAGTCTGTAGGGGTCTGGGCAAGACTAAAAGAGGGGGAGATAAGCACTGAGGTATAGCTCTTTCAGAACAGATGACAGGCTCTAGTCTATGATTTTATGTACTTCCAGCTTTATTTTAAATAAATTAGAGTTTGAGAGCCTTGCAGAATAATCAATTGTCTAGGATTTGTACCTACAACATTGTACTTAAAAACACATTTCCCACATGGTGTTATTTTTGTTAGTTCATCTGAATGCTGGCCATGGTGTATATAATTAGCCTGTAATGTATCATTATAATTTACATAGAAAGGAAGTGCTGAAAAACACGATAGTGACAGTACTATAATCTTACACCAAATAACAGAAAATAAGCATATTATTATAGCTTAAAATCTTGATTGAACACATTCACTTTTATTTTATATCCGTGAGTGCAGTACACCTGCAAAGCGTAAGCACTCGTTAGCTTGTCATTAGCGTTTTCATTCGAACCTATCACTTTTTTCTTTTCTCCTCTCCTCTCTCTCGCTCCAGTTTTTCACAAGTTCATCAAACAACCGCAGTAAGAATATTTCATCAAGCACGGTGAGTAATGGCTTCTCCTGCTATTGTTATTTGCACCTCTTGCCACATGTACAGTTTATCTATCTCCGTCGCAGATGAGGGATTCACATGTGATAAATGCAGGGAAATAGTTAGGCTGACAGAGAAGATTTCAGAATTAGAGACACGCATCCAAACTTTAATTGAGGACAGTAAGATTGTTAGAGCTCTAGATACGGCTTTGGATGCATCTAGCTCAGGGATTCCTGTACATTGTTCGGTTCCGGCAACAGAGCCCCTGCAGCAGGGCAACTGGGTGACGGTGAGGCAGCGTAGTCGTGGGTCAAAACACCGCTCTTCTGTTCCGATCAAAACATTAAACAGGTTCTCGCCACTCAGTGATGCACCCACTGAGAAACCTGATGAAAGTGCTCTAGTTATTGGTGATTCTATTATACGGAACATGAATATAGAGACACCAGCCACCATAGTCAAATGTTTACCGGGAGCCAGAGTGCCTGACATCTTGGCAAATTTAAAAGTGCTGGCTAATGCTAAACGTAAATACAGTAAGATTGTTATTCATGCCGGCACTAATGATGTTCGACTTCGCCAGTCGGAGATCACTAAAAATAACATTAAAGAGGTGTGTGAACTTGCAAGCACGATGTCAGACACTGTAATATGCTCTGGTCCTCTCCCTGCTTACCGTGGTGATGAGATGCATAGCAGATTGTCATCACTCAATGGCTGGATGTCTAAGTGGTGCCCACAGAATAACATAGGTTTCATAGACAATTGGACGAGCTTTTGGGGCAGACCTGACCTGTTGAAAAGAGATGGTCTTCATCCCTCCTGGGGTGGCGCCACTCTTCTCTCTAGAAATATGGCAAATAGTCTTAGAGTTTATACTTGACTAACTGGGGCCCAGGTCATGAAGCAGACAGACTGGCTAAACCGACCGTCTGCTAGCTGCCTCACGTCACAGAGGTCAGTTAATTCTCAGCACATAGAGACTCTTTCACCTAGATATCACACTATAGAGACTGTGTCTGTTCCCCGAACTAGAAAATACAAAAAATGTCCAAGCCAAGTTAAGATTAACAATTTAATTGAGGTTCAACAAATAAAAAACAGATGCAATATGGATAAACAAATGATAAAGCTTGGCTTATTGAATATCAGATCCCTTTCTACGAAAACACTTTTTGTAAATAATATGATCACTGATCATAATATAGATGTACTCTGTTTGACAGAAACCTGGCTAAAACCTGATGATTACATTATTTTAAACGAGTCCACCCCCCAAGATTCCTGTTATAAACATGAGCCGTGTCTAAAAGGCAAAGGGGGAGGTGTTGCTTCAATTTATAACGTTTTCAGGATTTCTCAGAGGGCAGGCTTCAAGTATAACTCGTTTGAAGTAATGGTGCTTCATATAACATTATCCAGAGAAACAAATGTTAATGATAAATCCCCTGTTATGTTTGTACTGGCTACTGTATACAGGCCACCAGGGCACCATACAGACTTTATTAAAGAGTTTGGTGATTTTACATCTGAGTTAGTTCTGGCTGCAGATAAAGTTTTAATAGTTGGTGATTTTAATATGATGGAGTTTCGGTTCCTTGCCGCTGCCGCCTCTGGCTTGCTTAGTTGGGGTCACTTCATCTACAGCGATATCGTTGACTTGATTACAAATAAATGCACAGACACTATTTAACTGAACAGAGATGACATCACTGAATTCAATGATGAACTGCCTTTAACTATCATTTTGCATTATTGACACTGTTTTCCTAATGAATGTTGTTCAGTTGCTTTGACGCAATGTATTTTGTTTAAAGCGCTATATAAATAAAGGTGACTTGACTTATTGATGGAAAGGATTGTTTTTACATTTATTGGAATAAGTCATATATGCGTACCAAAAAAAAAAAAAATATATATATATATATATATTGTGAAATATTGTGAAATATTATTACAAATTAAAATAACAGGCTATTGTATTCCATATTGTAAAATATAATTTATTTTGTATTTATTTATGGATAATAAACATCAAGGTCAAAAGAACAGCATTTATTTGAAATCAAAATCTTTTGTAGCATTGTGTCTTTACTTTTACTTTTGATATAACTATAACTATAACTATAACTATAACTATATATATATATATATATATAAGAAAGAAAGAAAAGAAAAACTTGATCAATGTGAATCATTTAAGATTCTTGAATCAGATCACTGTTTAAACTTCAGATGAAGATGAATCCACTGTTTTCCCTTGACCAATGATAACTACAATGGCTTCACATTCTTTTCCTTACCACTGCATGCATAGTAAATAAATGTAATAATACAATGTTAGTAGAATACTTTAAGTATGTTTAAGATTTATTGCAGCATTTAAATAATAGATTATACAATGAATGCCCTCATGAATCTTCTGAATACTATTTTTAGGGTGCCTTTCCACCAGTGGCAAGTGTTACCCTTGGTGGTCCTGTCCATCCCCGCCAGCGATATACAGTTCAGGAACAAATCCAATTATTCTCTGACCCTGTCTCAGCAGCAGGCCTGTGCCAGCAGAGCTAATTAGGAGCCAGTGTCCACAATGGGCAGCTCAGACAATTCTGAGTCAGTGGCCTTGTTAGAGAGAATACGTGATTTGTTTTAAAATGTGCAGGCTTTTTTGTGGCTGTTTGAATGAGAAGAGATGGAGATGGTTATGGGGGGGGGGGGGGGGGTGGGAGCTGGGTTAGTGCCTTCGTGATGAGGGTTTGCCCACTTGAATCTATGAGAAGATAAGTTATGTGCGGACTGATGGATAGACTTATCACAGGTCTGGTGAGGAGGGACTGATAGGCCAAACAATCAGAGTCTCCAACCGTCTTCCTTTAAAAAAATAAATAGAAATAAAATAAAGATAATTACAAAGAAATGGCAAGTAATGCATTGAAATTTGAAGTTGAAGTAGAAGTCTGAAGCAGATAAACTGCAATTAGTTTTTTCTTGTAAAACATACTCCATTTTTTTACTACTTAAAAAATCATGTATACAGTGTAACATTGGCTGCTGAGGAACAATATTTTATCATATTTATTTTCAATATCAGACATAGAACATGTTTCTGAGTACTATTAGGTGAGAAACAATAATGCACTTAAACATATTTACATTTACAAATGTAATGTATGGAAATGTAATGCATTTACATATATGAAATATATTGTCATATGAAGTAAACATATTGGACATTGAAAAAAGTTCACATAAATATCTAGTATGCGTAATACAGTCGTGTACATATATATCTAAACTAAATAAATTTTTAAATCACATAAGTAAATACAAAAAATAAACAAAAACAATATATAAGATAATGCAAAAACATAGAAACAAATATTTAAAAAAAATGTTTATAAGCCTCTATGTTGTTTTAATAAAGTTGCATATTTGAATAAGATATATTGTTGACATATATTGTTGCTACATCTAATACCATATAACAAAATCTTCATGTAGCTATTATTAACATATATACATATAGTTTATAACTCAACAATCTCCATAGTAAAATTTGTATACCTTCATCTAAACAGAGAATGTACACATGTAAAAATTATATATGGACTTGAAAGGAAACATATCAATATCACTCTTGATTTGGGACAATATATGCCATATACATTACATTTATGAATGGTAGCTACTATACACAAATAAGGAGCATAATTTAAACTATCATATTCTGTAGAAACCAACTGAGACCTTTCCAAAGACAAGTGGAACGTAGATCTTATCAAAGCTGTTTGTCCTTAATGGATAACACTGCATTCTACTGTTTATAGAGGCCCAGGACAACAAGTGGGATGAAGAACAAAGCAAATCATAAAAGATCAGTCTTCCATAGAGAGTCCATTGCAAATACAAGTACCTTGTTATTCTCTGCCATTCTTAGCCTAGCTCGCTGCTTTGTAGCCCAAGGCTAACTGTAAATCCTAGCTTGTGTATAGACAAGTACATGTGTCGGTAGACAGATGAGAGAGCTAATCTGCATTTGAACCTCTTTCCTGGCAGACAGACAGACAGAAACTAGAAAGGATGGCTCCCCTTTGTGAGCTTTGCTGTGATGTGTCAAGTGAAATTTGACCTTTATTCCTTAAATGAGATCCTCCACCCTTTATGATGCCGCAGCCCACATCACACTCTTTATGATGAAAATGAAACTTCAAACGCTATCACACGTAATACACAACTCAATTACTGTAGAATATCGTTGCTTCTTATTGAATGTGCCCATTTTGTTCAGTTTAAAGTGGCATAGCATTTGTTTTTTAACTGTTTGCCCTGATATAGCTTATTAATGACTGTGAACTACTCTAGATTATCAGAGTGTCTTTGGTTCCCACAGTCGCGACTTTGCAAACCCCTGTCTCTCTCTGACTTGCTCTATTCCTAGACGCCTTAGAGCCAAACAATGCTGAGACAAAGTCCTCAGTGGAGCCAGACTGATAAAGCTATCCACAACTGTCAATCAAATCACTAACAGAGTGATAATGAACACTTTAACTCTGCCACACCAGCTCCAGTAAACCTCTGTCATTCTCCCACTGACACTCTCTTGTGAGTGCCACTCCTTCTCTTACCTCATTTTCCTCTTGTCATCCATACCATTCACTGCGTCATGATAGCACACTGGTATCAGACAACAAAAGCAACGAGGACTCCAGGATCATTTTTGGGAATTAGGAATGCCATTCTTTAGAGGCATTATAGACTTAAAGGCCACTTTGTTTGCTGGAGAAGCTGAATGAGTACCATACATAACAGCTGCTTTGGTATTTGCAAATGATCCGTTGTGTAATCCACATGATGAAACTTCTTGTAAACAGAGTGAGGTTTACTAGTTTGTGCAGGGCTCAAAAACAAAGATGGAGCCAGTATGTAAGAGTTTTGTGTTAGTTGATGGAAATTTTTGCGGTTCACCTGCCTTTTCAATTAAAATTTTACATTTGTTGATCTTGTACTTCCACTATAAAAGTTTTTTTTTTTTTCTTGCCTTCAACATTCTGCTGATTTGTCACTATAATAATTTTATTTAGCTGGATAGTATTAAGTTTTTTTTTTTTCTTAATTTGCCAGAATTTTTTGTCATGCTCTTAAAAGAATCAATCATAATGTGACAAACTTTAAAGCAATCAGTAATCATTTGCATTGTATGACATTGTGTTTTGCAGGGAAAAAAAACTAACAAAGTATTTGCCAATTTATTGTTACATTATTTGTGCACATAATTTCCATCATGATGCAAACCGGGAAAAAATATTTTGTAAAATATATTTAACATAAATATAATCTTAATTCTAAACATAATAAATAAAAAAGTGAAATGTTATTTTAATGTAATTTATTAGCAAAGCTAATTGAAATAAAGTATATATATATATGTATATATATATATATGTATATGTGTGTGTGTGTATATATACAGTACAGATCAAAAGTTTGACACACCTTCTCATTCAAAGAGTTTTCTTTATTTTCATGACTATGAAAATTGTAGAGTCACACTGAAGGCATCAAGGGCTATTTGACCAAGAAGGAGAGTGATGGGGTGCTGCGCCAGATGACCTGGCCTCCACAGTCACCGGACCTGAACTCAATCGAGATGGTTTAGGGGTGAGCTGGACCGCAGACAGAAGGCAAAAGGGCCAACAAGTGCTAAGCATCTCTTGGGGAACTCCTTCAAGACTGTTGGAAGACCATTTCAGGTGACTACCTCTTGAATTATATTATTATTATTATTGGTGCTCAATAACACTTCTTATTATTGTACAGGCAGATGGGAAAAAAGAGCACATGAAATATCCTTTGTGTCATAGAATATCTTATTTCATAGAATATCTTATTAATCCTTTCCCTTTACACAGTAATGAACTCCGTTCTAATTTAAACAGTACTATAACAACTGTCCAGTTCCGTTGTGCAGAAATAATGAGCTAGGCAGGAGTTCCCAAGCTTGCACTGAGTCAGGTCATGGCCTAAATTGACTAACAAAGATCCAGGTCTAATCCAGGTTTGAAAAAGACTAGTCTAATAGCTGAAAGCTGCGCTACTTTGACTTCAGACGAAAGGGACAAGCATTCTTCAGAATAGGTCCGGAAGGTCCCATGTTACCATTAGGGATAATGGCACCCACACAATTACTGGAGCTGTCATCTTCTTTACATATCACCATCGGACACCCCGCACAATCTCCATAGACAAGAGCATATTTTGAAAGCAATTAAAGTTAGGGGAAATACTGTGGTTCGCCTCTGCTGACTTGACACTTCGGGGCTGAGTTTGTGCAAGACACACCTGGTGGTCAAACCAAGGCGTCTTCGGTCTCAGAACAGCTTCATAAAGGAAAACAACAGTTATTTATCAGGATGTCCAAAATGCTCCATACAGTAAATATTAACAATTAATGTAAACTTCATAAAAACAGCAGTCTGGAATTTCTGCTGAATAACTCTGCTAAATAAAAAAGAAAGAGCATGGTAAGTTATTTTTGGGTGAACTATATCTTTGTCACACAAAATGTGTTGTTTTAGCTTTCAAGATTGATCTCATTGCCATGCACCTTGTGAGAAAAATTACTTTTTTTTTTTTTTTTTTTGCTTTATGAGGAGACTTTTAAAAGGTTTCAATTTTGAGGTTGCGGTTGATAGACATCTTTGCAGAATGTTTCTCTAGTCCTCCTTTCTCACCGCAAGCACACTCATTTACAGCTGTTGTGATTCTAAATGTCTCCCAAATGAGGAATATAAAATATAATACTAGGGAGTTTTTTATGAGTTCGTGTAAGAAGTATTACTCATGAAGACTAGCACATTTACATTGGTTGAAAGCCCACTGATAACGTTTGGAGGAGGTTAATGAAAGGATTAGCCATCATTTAAACCTTATGACCATGCAGTCATTAGCACAGGACTGAAATCTTAATTATCATAAAGTATTACTGGTAACAGAACACAGACCCAATTGAGACACTAATTGAGAAACATCAATACCTTGGCTCCAAAAATAATGAGAACATATGTTCCTTCCCGATATCTCTGTTGAGTCAAACATCATATCCTGTCTTACTCCCCCAGAGGAACTCACAGAGGATGGGTTAATCTGCTTATTATAGAGACTTTGTTCTTGAGCATTTATACTCATTTAATAGGAAACCTAGATTCACTGTTAGTGAAATTCACATTGTGAGATATTAAGACTCAATTTTGGAGATAGAAAGTCAATCAAGAAGGTATAACCATCATTCATTCATTGCTTAATTGATTCATTGATTCATTGATTCATTGCTTCATTGGTTCATTCAAAGCAGAAACAGGCTACCATGGTTAAATAGTAAGTGACAGATACATTAGAACTTTCTCCATGTATTTCAAAAACTTAATTGAAAGATTAACTTGTTATGGAAACATTTTGATCCTAGAGTGTCCTTGAGATGGTGATGATCATAGATGATAGAGATGAGTGTTTTACTTACTAATGGGCTAAGTGCCAGTCATTGGGTCCATTTTAGGGCTAAGTTTGACTATTTCCTGTCATTTTTGTCTCTTTTTCTGTGGAAGGTGGCTGATCAGACTTCAGTGAGAGCCTTAAAGAAACCCCATAAAACTGCTTTTATGGATACTTCCCGACCTCATTCCTTCATCTCTCTATTAGAGGAGACAGTGCACCGATTCAAGGCCACATTTTCATTTTAAACAGCAGTCTGCCTAATGGACCCAACAGCAGCAATAACTGTGCTGTGAAAACAAGGCCATGTAGCCCTAAGACACATCACACTTGTTGTAAAAACACATATGTAACTAGATAGCATTGTGTTATTTAACCGCATAGTAAAATGAGCATATTTTTACACAAACTGTTCAGAAAACATCACTTTACAATATAGTTGCATTAATTAAAACTAATGCAATTACTAACAGCAATACATTTGTTACAAAACGTATTAATCTTTGTTAACACAAGTTAATAAAAATACAACTATTCTTTATTTCATGGTAGCTCAGGTCCATAAAATAATATTAAAAGATACAACTTTTGATTTTAATAATGTTAAAAATAACGGCATTGTTAGTTCATAATGTTAACAAAAAGAGCCTTATTGTAAAGTGTTTCAACATTACCAAATGGGTAATATAAATCATAACAAAATTATTTTAGGCATGCCATGCTTTTAAAATGAACTAATGAATTACGAATCGGCTCTTATCTTGATATGTACCTCTGCCAGCCTTACTAATGATGCCAGCAGCATGAAATCATTTATTTATTTGGGCATGCGAGGAAATCTCTGAACCCTTCAACGTGGCACAATATCATTATCATTTAACATTATTCCAGACAGAACATTATTTTTGATGTGTGTTATCAAAAATTTGAATAAGCATTAGATAATGCGTTCAGACATTACCTCAATGGTAGTTTTTGTCGTGACGTGAAATTACAGGCATTCACTGATTGGTTTAGTTAGTCATTTATTCAGCTCTCTTGTTTTCTCCCGCTCGCTTTCCGCCTCCCCAAAGCCCTACACTCTCACAAAAAATGTTCTATTCATTGTTTCCAGTCCTTGGGAAACAAGGGCGATCTTTAGAGCAAATTATATGGATGCATTCCACCTCATATATTTGTCAGGCATTTCAGCAGTGGAACACTTATTAGGAAAGGCAATAAGGAGCTCTGACAGGCAGCTTCAGTCCACCTTAAAGCACAGTCAATTTACGCAGGCCCTCAGGAGTGCACATATATGCTGCTCCTTAAAAAACACACTCTCGTTACACTCTCCTCACTCCGGTGTGTGTATATTGTGACACATTCGACACAGATGTGTGATTTAGATGAGGTGAGTTTAGCGAAGTGATTGGTATAGTTTGACAAAGGTCAGCAGAGTTGTCTCCGGTGTGTGTTGGTGATTTATTTCGGGAGTACTGTGGTTAGGGTGAGCTGGCCTGAGCTGTGAGAGAAAGACATATTTTTTTGGATAGGAAACTGGTTTTATTGGTTGACGAAACCTCAGAGTTCCAGCTGTTTCCGAGCTATGAGTAAAGGCGGACAATGTTACTTCAACTCCAGACAGATTTAGGAGAGACGGAGAAAAGCTGGGAAATGGAAAATGATTTGGCAAATCTACTTGAAGATAAATGCTTTCAGATCCTGTAGGTGTATCTTTCTTAAGACGTTCGCTCTCCACACTCGTACAGTTTATCTAATCATCTGATTTATAAATAACAGCTCCAATATTTCTGTCAGAATGGCAGGTTCAGCAATTTTTTTAATACCTCTGATGTAAACATTTCACACACTATTGCGTGTGTAACTGCATATCGACGCCAAAACAAAGACAAAATGGGCCATTTCACATTGCATTCTCCCAATGAGCCATCGAGCTGCATTACAGTTCAAAGGTTTAGACCATATCATTGAATAAATAAGTCTGAAACAACAGATAAAGCATTGATAGACTAGGGGCCCTCAGTATTTCCACTGGTAAACACACTCAAGTCACCAGTCTTCGCTCAACTTTTGGTCATATCATGGGAAAGCAAGAGTCAAGCATTGTTTGAGCTTGTTCTGCTATCTCTGTCTTGTTGGTATACAGCAGTCATATCTATATTCAGTTCAGCTGTCACACTGTTGCACAGAGGAATATTGTCTGCTTATGTGATTACAACATATCAAAAGGCATGTTATCAGGTTGCTTACCATTACTTCTGGAAGAAAAACTGTGTGTTGTCTATCTTCTACTCTGGACATTATTGCAAATTATATAATCGATATAAATTATTCTTAGTTATAAATATATAAAGAGTTCATATATGTCATATATATATATATATATGTGTGTGTGTGTGTGTGTGTGTGCACACGCACGCACGCACGCACGCACGCGCGTGTGTGTGTGTGTGACCCTGGACCACAAATCCAGTCTTAGGTGTAAAGTTTTCAAAATTGAGATTTATACATCGTCTGAAAACTGAATAAATAAGCTATCCAATGATGTATGGTTTGTTAGGATATTTGGCCTATATACAACTATTTTAATATCTGGAATCTGAGGTTGCAAAAAAGTAAATAAAATCGAAATATTGAGAGAAACGCCTGTAAAGTTGTCCAAATTCAGTTCTTAGCAATGCCTATTCCTAATCAAAAATTAAGTTTTTATATATTTATAGTACGAAATTTACAAAATATTTTCATGGAACATGACCTTTACTTAATATTCTAATGATTTTTGGTATAAAAGAAAAGTCTATCATTTTGTAGTCTATCAACTACCTTTTTGTGTTCTATTCTTTGAAACACCTGCTCTCCAGGCGTTCATGTTTCAGTGATACCACTAGGACATATACAAGGAGTGTGTTTTTGTTTGAATCTATGTGAGTCTGAGGTCCCTCCCCTCCTCAGGCAGTGTGTCAGGGAGAAAGTGCTGCTGGTCATCAGCTAATGCTGACATCTGCCCCCTGACAGCTGACTGCCCTCTGGGACAGAGATCTTAACATGCACCAGCCACACACATACAACCTCTTTCCCTTTCTCTCTCTCTCTCTCTCTCTCTCTCTCTCTCTATTTATCTCTTGCACCGTGGCTTAGAGCAACAGGTGGCTATGCAACTCTTATTCAATTTAATGGGACTATCTCCTGACCTGTCCTCCTATTTTTCTTCTCTGTGATCTTATCTTTGTTTCTTCTACCGAAAACAAAGAAATAAAAATCAGTACACAAAGGCTAGCTGCTTAGATCCACATGTGATTATGGTAACAAAGTTTCAGGCCGCGCCGTCTGTAGGCACGTGCCGAATCAGAGGGTAAAGAGTCCTGGAGCCGACCTTTTCTTGAGCATCCCACGGCCCCTGAGGGCTCCAAGGAGGGGTGGCCTCTGAGCCAAATTAACTTATCTTGTCCATTTGTTTCTCCTAAAACAGATTACAGCGAGGGAGCCCACACTGGATGCACTTGGGCCCCTTACTCACTCACTCACTCCCTGACTGAAGCCCATGGGCGCTTGACCAGCTTTTGTTCATGGTGCATTAACTCTGTCACACATTAGCACTGACCACAGCTAATTGACTGCACTTGAGTCAATTGCTGTATAGAGTCCATATTATCAGCTTTAAAGGGTCTGTAGCTTCAGCTCCCTTTAAACTAACTGTGCTCCTATGGAGTCACTCTGAAAGCTCCGTGGGAGTAAATATTTTAATGCAGACTTCCAGATTTTGGTCACTATATCAGTTTAGTACAAAAACACAGAAGTGTGGTTTATTTCAGGGAGCTTCCAGAAGTTTTCTTGGATAGCGCTGTTAGGAGAGCAAACAGTTTTGGAAGACTGCTGGCAGGGAATCAGACGTGGGCCTAGGAAAATTGATGAGTGTCAAGGAGCCTGAGCTCCAGCACGCAGACTAAATGGCCATATTTATTAGACGTTACAACAACAAATGGATGCTTATTGCTCTAATGGCCCTGATTTCCTTCTTGTCTCAAGGAAATCCGCAAAGAGCAGATGCACAGTGCCATTAGTAGTCAGTCATCTGACCTCTAAAACATTCAAGTCACTTAGACAAAAACAAACCACAAACTTTCACATAAAGATTTTTGCCTGATATAGCACGCATATTTAAAATTCTTTGTTCATATGTATTGCAGTTGTCAATGTAATATGTTAATTTGGTAAAAATACATCTGAACACAGCAGGATACACAAGCCAAGCATGTCCGTCTGCACATGTACATAGACAATTTCTAAAATTGTGCAGATGGAATGCAGTGTTTCAGAGTAAATGGTTCAAAACATCTCTAAAATCGAGTGCAAACCAAATGGATTGTTGTGAACTGTAGGTTCAGTTATGGAATTTTTAATTGAAAAAAAAAAAACTCTTGAAATTTTTGGTAAATGCATTGACTACTTGTTCAACATTTTCCGCATTGTACTTCTCTTTCAGATAACAATATTCATGCAGTTATTCAAAGGAAGGAAGATTTCTGCTTTCAGGTTTCTACTTTTTAGAGCCGCAGGTTCACAATACTTAGCACTCAATACAATTAACAATTTAAACATCTGTGCAAACAAAATATATATTGTCATATGATAATATAATGTTGTTGAATTATATTTGGGGGGTTTTGTCAGAAAATATTTTCTGTATTTATGTATGCATTTGTTTCTGCTTGCTTTGACGATAGCAAGTAATTCATTTAGTTTAAAAATGGTAAACGGTTAACTGCCCTAATTCACACTGTTTTAAACAGATCCATAGCCAAAGCATCATATAAACATAAAGATTCTTTGAAGGAAGAGTGTGGGTGTTTACATATGTGTTTGCAGATAATGCATATTAGCCTCTTGCGAGTTTCTCCGTGTTCTATAAACAGCTCAGTGCTATTTAAATCTGGGTGTGACTGAAAAAGCCTCGCAGCACGTTAAAATAGAGGCCTTTCAGTGCAGTAATTACTCCCAACAGGAGGGATTGTTTGACAAGGCACAAGGCAGGGGTCAAAGGTCACGCCCTGTCTGCCTCCCTTGTTTGCCAACATGGACACAAGATCACAGCCCGCCAAGGTGCTGGATGTTCTGTCACATTTTGCCTTCTTGCAAACAACAACAACAGCTCTCAGGAACCCTGTGTCATCTGGAAACACAAGTCTCAGACCTCCACATTGTAGTTCTGTTATGAAGTCACTCCTATTTTTGCCATTCTCTTAGTCGGCCTCACTGAATGTGGCTGATTAGTAATTATGATAAAGCGCTTGTTGCCGCGAGCAAATTGAGTTCTGGGAGTCGGCCGTCCAGTCTGTGATTGATCATTTGTCTGCAATTGGCTGTGTCTCAAACCAGGGGTGTATTTTTAAAGCCGATCACTGGTAAAGAGAAATGTGGCGTGAGGCATGGTGCCTGAGGCCTTAGTCACTGAAAAGATTGTGTGTACCTTTATCTGCTGGTATGCTGACTGATGGAATATGGAATACAAACATGGTCTGATAGATAGCAAAGAAGTAATTATGTAAATTAACAGATGATGGACAACATCTTCTGCATTTCCTTATTACTCTTTTATATATACGTAACAATATTTGGATGCACTTTATTGAGCTGTACTTGTTACAGTAATTATACATTTAAGTTACATTAAAACTATATGTACCTACTATGTGGTTAGGGTTAGGAATAGGGTTTGGTTTAGGGTTACTTGCATGTAATTATGCATCATTTATTGTTATTATAATAGTAAGTATATGCAACATGTGTAACAAGGACGCCTTCAAATAAAGTGTTACCCAATAGGAAGGCAGATTTGTTTTAATTTGAAAACTGGCAGTTCACTAAAACAACTGACCGATTTTTTTATATACTGTATGTTCTTTCCAAATTTAGTGCATTACATAAATTATATATATATATATGTTACATTTTCTTACATTTTGTGACCGTGAGATTCACATATTGGTGATATTTCATACTTGTGTGATGTTGAATGATAATAAAATGCTATACTACTGAAAATGACATTACTTTAAAAAAAAAAAAAACATCCCAGAGATTTGGTTTATGAATCAATTTACTATCAAGAAAACTTTTCTTTTCTTTCTTTCCATTATTTACTAAGGGGGGTTTTGTGCACATCAAAAATTGATAAGAATTTAGTTTTTAATGTTTAAAAAAAAATGTCTTATGCTTATAAAGGCAACATTTATTTAATGAATAATACAGTAAAACAGTTATATTATTATAATGTAAAAGAACTGTTTTCTGTTTAGCATAGTTTCAAATGTCATTTATTCCTGTGATGGCAAAGCTGAATTTTCAGCAACCATTTCTCCAGTTTTCAGTGTCACACGATCCTTCAGAAATCAATCTTTCATGCTGATTTGGTGCTTAAGAAACATTTATTGCTATTATCAATGTTGAAAACATTTGAGTAATATGATATCTTTCTTGAATCCTAGAATTCCAATTTTCAGAATTTGTGATATTTGAAAGCTTTTGTAAAAATGGAAAAGTTTCTTTACTTTTAAGCAATTCAGTGCATCCTTCGTGAAGATATAATCAGATTTATCTTAAAACAGCAGTTTATTCTGAATAAACCTTACTCTCTATCTGTAATGTGTAACCTTAGGCAGCCCTACTTTTTCTACATACAAAGAACTTCCATTTACATTTCAAAAACTAAATAGTAAAAGAAAGATAGAAAGAAAGAAAGAAAGATAGAAAGAAAGAAAGACAGAAAGAAAGAAAGAAAAAGCTAATGAAACAATGCATTTATAGGGGTAGTTTTTGTTATTAGTTAATTTAACACTCTCCCACACAATGGAGCATTGCAGTGTTTCAAGGGTGTAGCTGTTTTACTGAAAGGGCGCTGGCACTAAAACATATACTAGTCTCCTTCAACTCTTTGTGATTTGTTGTTCAAGCTAATCTGTGGTGAAATGTCTGCTTCTACCAAAGGGTCAAAATTGGGCTGGTTAGCAAAATCCAGTTAGCCCCTGCTGGTAGAAACTGAAACTACCCATTTAACTAAGATCCATTTAACTCAGATTTCCATCTGAGTATCTGTATGAGCAACTGCCCTTGAGATGAATGGGAATGCTAATGGATAGCTTTCTTCAGATAGTATATAGCCCTTTAGCTACTCGACTTTCCTGTGAGGAGAAACAGTGAAATGATCTGCTGTATATTTACCATACCAGTCACTATACTTTCTCAAATTGCATGGACTGGAAAGCTTGAAAAATGTAATATTCCATCAGGTTTTAAAGATGCTGCACACAGCAAAGTTTCTTTTTCTGTCATTGAAAATGTCTGTATATGAAATCTGCTTACAAACACTCATTAAAAGTGGCGATTTGGGAACTAGGCAACTGCAGCAGATTCTAAACACACATAACCAGAAAACAAGTGAGCCGCATTATTTCAAATTGGATGTGCGTCATGAAACCCACAGCAAGCAGTCTATTCAAAAAAAGGGCAATGGCACAATCTGGTTCAGAGTTCAGAGTTCAGAGTGAAATTTTGCTATACTATACCCATATGCAAATGTATGTGTATGCATATTACATTTCCATGTATGAAATATATTGCCATTGTAAAAATATATAAAACCTGGAAACTGGAACAATTTCATGTATAAACATACTGTCAATACAAATATGTATGTTTATATATGTATAATCCAATTTCCAATTAATCCAAATTCATGTATCCTAAAACCTGTCAATTGATATTATATTATATTATATTCTATATTGCATTTGTTGACATATGATTTCAATATATAATACCATATACAAACTATCACATAGATATCATTAACATATGTACATACAAATTAGATTATGGGTATTTTATATATGTCATAATTTACATCTTTGTCTGCCTGGAGAATGTACATATGTGTTAATTTTATGCTGCCTTATAGATAACATGTATAGCATGCATTTCCGAATAGTTACATTCAGATTTATCCATTCTGCTTCCAATAAGCAATGAAAAATTATCAGTATAAAAAGGTGGGCCGACTTGTAAATCCACAACACCCATCAAATGGACTGCCTGCTGACCTTTGCCAGCATTTGCGTGCACTGAAGCTTTGGACTACAGGTGTGAAAGCTCTGACCTGTCAGCGGTGTTAGACCCCTCTTCCCTGCGCTCTTCAGGGCGCCAGAGCACATGTGAGGCTGAAGGGAGGAATGTTAACAGTCGTCATTAGTATCTGGGCTTCTGAGGGGGAGAGGGGCCCAGCGGCCCCGCTGCGAGTATGTCACCGGCTCTCGCCGCTATCTCTGTTTGGGTTTTCCCACGTTATGTCATGCATAGACACGCATGTATGCACGCACACGGAGTCATGAGAAGCAGGTAGGGATTTTATTTAGTGTTTAGAGTCCATGACTCCAACTGAGATTTATGGTTGCAGCAATGTATAGATTTCACAGGGGGGTCTGTAGTTCATGTTCAGTGTTTAGAAGCCATGCCCTTTAAATTAATCATTTTACATTTGATTAAATAGTTCAAAAGAAAAAAAGTAGTTCCAATATATTGGGTAAATATCCTAAAGCATATATAAACATATATATATATATATAAGGTGGCCTTGACTATTATTTACTTACATTTAAAATAAACATTTAAAACAATTTGATACAATGCACTTATTGTGTACATACATGAACGTAGACACAAATGTTTTCATCTGTACACTTACATTTTTTAAAAATACCTCTATGTAATTACATCTGTAATTAATTCCTGTAATCTATAATTAGTGTTGAACATCCCTTACAGCTTAACCCACCCTTAAACCTACCCATATCACCAAACCTGTCTCGAAACTTACCCTTATCCCACCTCAATAGCAGCAAAAGTGTTTTGCAATACAATATGAACACAATAAGAACTTTGTGTTAAACTTCATTTTAAGGCGTCCATGGAAGAGTGTAATTACATATTTAAGTACTGAGTAAAATTAATCTACATGCACTTACTGTATAATTAGGGTCAGGATTGGGTTTTGCCTTGGGGTTGCTTGAATGTAACTATGTATAATTTACTGTTATTACAATAGTAAGTACATGTAACGTGTAACAAGGACACCTTACCGTACATTGCACTTTTTTTTTGATGTAAGTGCATAGTAGTTCAATCCATCTAATTTAAAATGGGACCTTCTTTATTTATTGAAAAAAAAAATCATAATTTTATTGAGAAAGGTTGAATGCAACTGCTAAAGACATTTCTAATGTTAAAAATTATATCGAAAGTAATGTTCATAAAAGAATACGTGGAAAAAATTATCACAGTTTACACACAAAATCTAAAGCAGTACACTTTTTAAGCAGTACATTTATTAATTTCTTCCTGAAACATTTCTTAAGCATCTAATCAGCATATTATAATGATTTTTGAAGGATCGTGTGAGACTGAAGACTGGCGATAGAAATAAATGAAATTGTAAAAAATATATTCAAACAGAAAACCTTTGTAAATTCTAAACATTTTAGGATCAAATAAATACAGCCTTGGTGACCAAAAAAAAAAAACCTGGTGTTTGTATCCATATAATCTTCTTCTTTGATCAGCTCTAACACAAATAAATATTCGTTTTGTAGAATTGCTTGTAACTTTTGGTTGTTTTAACTTGAAACTATTCAAACTGCAAATTCCAACCCCTCTGCATGTTCACACAAGGGTTTAGAGAGGTATTAACCCTAGAGTGAACACTAACCAACAGAAAATTTCTCTTTATAGCGAACATATTACCCCATTACCCTTTGTGACCACCTTCACAAACAGCACCGTCTTGATTAGCAAATGTGTAACATTCCTTCGAACACTTTATGGACACTTGTGCGGTGAAGTCTGAAACCTGGCTCCCAGTTTGCAACATTAACAGCATGTAGAGTGAATTTATGGTGTGGTACACTGGAGGGTGAGATGGGCTATCCTGGAGGTCAGGCTGACCAGGGCAGATAACACGATCTGATCCAGGGCACCGCAGGCCACTGCCCCCCCCTTCATGGATCTCCAGCCCCATCCGTGGCTCTTTGAAGTACCTGTGATTTAAGGTTATGAGAGTAGGAATCTGCCAAGGCCTCATTGATCTCGGAGCGTATCAGCGGCTGTGACTCTGCCACGCTTTTGTTGTGAGGAGATTGACCTTATTTTCATCTCTCCGTCAACGTCTGATGACCGGACGGTGGATCCAACCTCTGGCATCTGGCTTCTCTGAAGTGATGCTGTAGAATGAAATACTGAGTGAGCGGGATAAACATTTGCTTTTATGCTGGAGGTGCCGGAATTCGGCAAGCAGAGCTCGGACATCGAGGAAAGCACATGTGGGCTCTAATGGATGGTTGGTTTGAAGATGATTGCGTGCTTATGTGATGAATAGGATTCTGAAATGGCATGAGATTCCACAAATCCTAATCAGAGACTTTTGAGCAAGAAACCCGCTCGCCAAATTGTGGTAGATCTAGTTACTCCAATCAGATTATTATGGTGATAAATGTAGAACAAGTAAAGCACTCGCACACGTCAACATTCCTGGCCTGCTTGTTGTTCCAGCACCACTCACAATCCTAAGTGTGTGAGGATGCGTGCCATTGAAAGAAAAATGGCTGCGGTAGTTGTTCTTGTCTAATCCATAAAGCCAAGCTGCTTTGAAATTTAACAAGCAAAAGAATTACAGCTCCCGAATGTCAAGCGGTTTATTTTGTTTTAATGCTACAGGAAGCAGCTGCCATCTACTGTATGTACACAGCTGAGCCTCTATCATCCATACTGCACGCTGCATTACATTACATTAGGTCACAGTATAGGAACACTATGATGCTCATTCTCTCTTTTTTCCTCTTTAAAAAAAAATGTAAATCTTAGTTTTTTTGTTTTGTTTTTTTTGTTGTTGCAAAAAGTCACGCTGTCCTCTTTTTGAATGACAGCAATAACAATATAACAATGTTCTGTTTTTATATGAGTCAATGGCAACAAGATATACATATATATATATATATATATATATATATATATATATATATATATATATATATATATATATATATATATATATATATATATATACATTAAGACACTTGTGCAATGTAATCTTTGGTTTCGTATTGCTTTATTATTATACAATTTACAATAAAACCATCAAGTAAATAGAAATGACATATTTCTCCTAAAGTTTTAGATGTGTACATGCAAATGTAGTAAATTTTAATTTTCTAGGTAAAATGTTTTTTTTTTTTTTTTTTGTCTTTTAGGAATTATTAAATCTATATACTAATAACTAATAACTATTATTATTATTATTATTATTTGTATTTTTTTTTTTTTGACAGTCGTGAGGGTTTGCAGATGCCCTCTCTGCTTTATGTTGGTTGCACTAGATCAATTTCATTTGACAGACAAAAGTTTTATTAATACACAGTAAATATGTTTTGTTAAAATATTGAAAAAAAAGAAATTAGTAATATTGGTAAAATAATAAGCCATAGTAAATAATAATTTCTTTTCTAAAATGCAATTTTTTTAATTTGAGTTTTTAATGATTTAATTTATTGTATCCCTCTGACATCTTATACTTTATGCACTCCCCTAAAATAAGAAAATTTATTATAATTAAAAAAAAAAAACATTAAAACGGGGCTTTTTAAAGGAATTTGTTAAATATTATTATTTTGTTCTTAGTACTGCATGCTAGTACTAGCTATGTTGCAACCACTTGAGCTTTAGACGCTGAGCTCTGTGTTTGCTTTTCCAGGAAGCAATCTTTAGTTATTGTTGTGACTGGATGTATTAAGCTATCAGGCTTCACAACATTTCTCACAGGTAATTGCTTGTTCATAAAATAATTGAATTATGAAGTCACTTACCACACAAAGCTCTGCTAATTCCCCTTCAACTCGGAAATAGTTTAGCTTGTAGCAGCACAGCAGTCTGTCATGGGCTTTGAGAAGTCGCTATTAAAAAAAATAGTTATAATTGTTATAATTGTGGGAAAACATAAACTCTTCATGACCAGATGATCACAGATCATGGCAATATGTTGGCAATATTTCCAAGGAGCTGGAAGTTGATGCAGAAACAAGATTCATTGTGTTTGCTTTTCTCGAAACGGATTTTCACACTAGTGTCCTTGCTGTCACTTCAATGTTGAGATTCCATTCCATATAATGTGGAAGGCTGCCCTAAAATGATTATATACTGCATATGGCAATATGACTCTCCAGAACAAATATTTTAAAGGACATATTCCCAAGGCCTCAGAGCTTAGAAAGCACTCCACACTGACATGATCTAGCGGTTAAGTTCTGTCACCTTTCAGCAGAGCTCTAACCACTGCAATGCTTGATTTAACTGTCAGTAGCACTTTGCAAATTTGGACCGTTTCACTGGATCCTCCACTGCAAATGTTCTGTTTCATAACAGCACTTCCTAAATCACAGTTGTTCGGGGGAAAAAAAGGTGAATAGAAGGGTCCCGTACCAACCCCTTGTATCTCTCAGTCTCAGATCAAGGTCCGTGATGTTGTTTGAGCTTCTCAAAATTGAGTGTGATTTATATGTCATGGGGAAAAACTGTCGGTTTTTGCAATTTTGACAATGATGACCTTATGAGAGGGGAATGGTCGACTCCAAGGGGCCTTTTGGGAGACAAGCTGCTGCTTCATCCAAGACAATGGAGCACTGTACTACATTTCTTGATTATTGCCTTGGATCGTTTTTAAACGTATTAGGTCACTGTGATGCGGTCGTTTCATATCGCTGCTCTAAAGCTGACCCTCTGATCGGATTCAAATGAATGATCGTTTTAAGATCAAAAGATCATCTGTTTTTCAGAGATGGATGCTCATGTGAAAAATTACATCAACTGTGTAGAAAAAAAAAAACACAAACGAATGATTAAAGATCACCCCCAGGTTATCCACTTATGAGCTCTGACCACATTCCCACAAAATTTCCTTTTGGACTACAACTTTCTAGGATTTCCATTCACATTATTTTTCTTCTGTTTGTCCATGTCTAATAGTTGAAACATATCTCTCTTGAGTAGTAGTTCTTGGCAGTCGCCACTTACTGGTCTGCAATGGAATGAATTTGGAACAGATTGCAGATTAAACGTGAGGAGGTAATTAGGCTTAAAGAGGAGATAATTTTGCTCCAGCCAGACTCCTGTTGTTTTAAGTCCTTCTGGAAAATGTGGATTTTCCAATGATGGCCATTTAAAGGTGTCACTGTGGAGCCACGGTGAATTAAAGGGAGTCACTACATAGTCTAAACAAGCAATCTTCTCCATTATCAACAGCCTGACAGGATAATAGAGTACAACTGGTCATGTGACAAAGGCTATGGTGACAAAAGACCGGCATCTATCATTTAGACGTCTGCATTGGTGCCCGCTTTTTATCAGCACAGTTTGATTTAAATGAAACAACAGGAAAGCAAAAGAAAGGAGAGTGATAAAAAACCCGATGTTAATTTGCTAATATCAAAAACATTTCATGACCTATAAAAAATATCTATTTATTTATTTCATAAGAAAGGCTTGGAGTTAATATGACAATTTCAAAAACATTTCATGAAATAATTATAATATAATATTTAGTTATTTTTATTTATTTTTTTAAGTGATAAGCAAGGCTTGAAGTTAACATGCTTATATAAAAAAAAACATGTCATAAAATATATGAAAATATATTTTTCATTTATGTATTTATTTTAATTTGTACCTCTATTTTTTTGTACAGGTTTTGCTATTATATTTTACATGAAGTTGTTCTTGTTCTTGTCATAGTCTTTTAACAACGCTAATACAGCATCATTACCTTGATGAACAAAGCGAAAACTACCACAAAAGTTCAAGAGGTTATAAAGGTAAATGATTTCATCTGCCTGGCACAAGCTACGGCAACGAGCACGGGCCAATAGCAGCACAATGAGCCGATCCATTCCTCTCTGAGGTGAAAATGGCTAGTTAGAGTCCATAATCTCCAGAGACGCCTCCAGCTCGGCCCATTCCTGAACTCCCCCGCCAGCAGCTTTTAAGTGGAACCTTCTGAACATCGAGCCAGCGTTTGCTGGATAGCAGGCAGCTGGACTTTGTCATGCATGACCAGGGACATTCTTGTTAGTGTAGTGTAACCTTTTCTGCACTAACACAGATAACACTGGCACCTAGCTGGGCCCTAATCTGCGTGCAGTGCCCAAGCAAGGGGAGGGAAACCGGGGGCAGCTAAGAGGTGGTGGTTGTGGGGGGTTCAGTTTATTCCAAACAGCAGGCCAGCAGCGGTGGCTTGGGACCCTGGCACCCCCAACGCCGGTGGTGACCTCACCTCGCTGAGAAAACAGAATCCCATTCAGGGACATCTACTGCATATCTGCTTGAGATCCTGAAGCCAAACTCCTACTGTAGAACAACACTGGTGCCGTTCCTCAGCCAAGAGCTTGACATCCGCTTCCCTTGTTTTCCTATCATAGTGCTCAGTTTGTCAATTCGCATCTGCTTTATGCTGTCTCAGAAACCTTGAAAAAGCAAACTGTGGTTGTTTTTCGAAAGCTGCCTCGACAGCGTGCAATATAAATGAGTTGTAGACACGTTGGCGTAGTCTGTGTATTTAACTCCTCGCCACTCATGCAGATGATCCGCTGGAGGATCAAAGCATCGAGAGGGTTCTCTATCACATCTCTAAAATGTTCATCTAATCTCAATAGTGCTGCGAGGGATTCACTGTTGGTGTGGAGAGCTTAGCTGCTTCAGGGAGAGGGGCCTTCAGACAGAGAGAGCAACATGTGTACTCCAGATGCCCAAAAGCAGAGGTGGGTGTGAGCCTCGCTAGTGCGGACAATAATTCGGGGACAGCGGGTGTCAGGCTGAGAGAGGCCTACACCTCATCACCCCCCCAGCTAATTGATTTCCAAATGAGCCGCGGTATTTCTGCACAGTAATCTTGAAAGGGAGTCATAAAAATGTCCGGGGATGCAGGGTGTGCTGCGCTTTTATCTGAAAAGCTAAAATGTCTCTCGCTTTCCTCTCCTCTCTTATTTCTACAACCGCTAGCCTTACTCTCTTCAAGTCTCACGCTTTTTCCTCTTTAGCTCTATTTACTGTTTCTCTTTACAAGCTAACACACCTGAATTATTTGCTCGCATTCAGCCCTTCTCTTTAAGAGGAAATGTCTGAGAGGGCAAGAACATCCAAATCAGAACCATATTGGTGCTCTCCGAATAGAATATGTGTGTGTATAAGAACAAAGTGAGTACACTTGAAGAATTCCAAATCCTAACAGGGTTCCAAAAACAATGATACATTGTTTTTTCCCATTTAGCTGCTGATTAGGTGATAAATCAGTATGGGGTTTGGTGTTGTGACATTGGCCATCAGTCTCCAGCATTTTGTGGTAAATGAAAACCAGGAACTGTGAAAAACATACCTCTGACATCTTTATCTTTTGTTCGTATCATCTTTACTGTGAAAATGTACTTTCATTTTATGAAGATGCTTTTTTACGTTTCTTTTATATACCTGATAAAACATCATGTTAGGAAACATGATCAAATACCACCTGTGGTGTCAAAAGGAAAACCGTTTCAGTGTTTCTGCGACTGTTTGAAAAAGGGTCATTTAACAGTGTTTGCAAAACTCTTTCTCTCAGTGAATTCCATTGAGTATGAGAAACAGCAATAACACACTAAAATACGATAAAATGCAAGTCAGCATAATGATCAAGCTGACTCTTTTTTTATTATTATTTGGCTTTTGTGTTGGGGGTGCATTGCTTAACTTTATTTTCTGGGGATCATTTTGGGGTCAAAAATAATATAAAGACAACACTTTCCCTAATATAAAAGTGTGTGTTGTTTATTTCTGTTTATATTATCTTAATATTATATATTTAATGTTCTCAAAGTAAGAACATTTGTATTTCCAACAACTTTTGCATTATTTCATAGATTATACATTTATATACATTATGGTCCGTGCCCACACAATATACACAACAATAATATTATACAATTAAACAACCACAGAATTTAACATTGAATATCAAATAAATGTATAACTTGTATAAATGGTATACCTTATACTTTTCACAAAATCAGAATACATATATTTGCAAATTATAATTTTGCACAGTTCTATAAATATGACATTATAATGCAGTGTTTGAAACAGCAGGCTGTTTCTTTGGTTCTTTGGCGTACAGAAATTTAAAAAGAGATGTAAACAAAAGTATTCATAAGACTTATTGCCTTAACTAAAGTTAAACCTAATTTGTAACAAGCTCTTATGATCTGCCATGGTGTAGAATATCTCAAAGCAAATGTTTCCATGGATTACTCAGATCTGCTGTCCACACCGCTTGGAAAATTTCTACTCTGCAGTATCTTTGGGTAGAGCAGAAGCTGGGCAGAGACATTATACCTGGCAGAGCTGACAGCTAACTGACCACTTGTGGCTCTGCTGGCACTTTGCCTCTATCCCTATTATAGCCATCCAAATATAAATATTTCCTTAGTTACCTTGCTTGTTGATCTACAGACCATTTCCATATTTATATTGGACTCAAAACATTTATTGGAGACATTGTGAATGGACTAAGGTGTTGTTCCATTAACGGTAACAAACAGTTTGCACACAACTCCTTGTCCTTTTTTTTTTTTTTCTCAACAAGGAGCTACTGTTTCCTACCCATAAGTAGCACAGGTATATTTGTAGCAATAGCCAACGTGGGTCAAAATGATCCATTTTTCTTTTATGCCAAAAATCATTAGGATATTAATTAAAGATCATGTTTCATGAAGATAATTTGTACATTTCCTACCATAAATATATAAAAACTGAATTTTTTATTGGTAATATGCATTGCTAAGAACTTCATTTAAAGGCGATTTTCTCAGTATTTAGATTTTTTTGGCACCCTCAGATTCCATATTTTCAAATAGTTGTATCTCAGCCAGATATAGTCCTATCCTAACATGCCAAATGTGAATGTAAATATTCATTATTCAGCTTTCAGATGATATATAAATCTCAGTTTCACAAAATTGACCCTTATGACTGGTTTTGTGCTCCAGGATCACAAATGAAGCAAACAAACTGCAATAAAAGAGCATTAGTACAAGAAAATAGTAGTACTATTAGTAGTACTATTAATTAAAGAATTGTATTACTTGTTATTATTTGCAGTCAAGTACTATCGTGTTTTTTTCTTTTTTTTTTTTTCTTGAGAACTAACCCCCCCCCCCCCCCCCCACCAAAAAAATAAAAAATAAAAATCAGTCTGCATTCTGTGAACCTTGTTTCCTGTTTGTCTTCATGACACTTAATACACAATCCAGACCAAACTCGCAGTTTAATCAGCAACTTTCTGGAAACAGAAACAGTTCATCTAATGAAGCAAAAGCGACTACACAAAATTATAATAACTCTGATAATAAGATCAATAAACAATAAGAGATTTGACATTCAAAATATATTAACCTTTTGATGGTTGATGTTTTAAAATGCACAGCAAAATACAGTACGTTTACATTTTCATTTTTAAGATTATAATAACAAAAAAAAAAATTCAAATGTCAATCAAAGCATTAAAAAATAAAATAAAATAAAATCAGTATTTCAGAGTGTAAATTTCCTTTATCTCTGTACTGATGGTTCCAGAATACGCAGAGCTTGGTGGCTCCTTCTTATCAGAGCCTTGCTGAGCCTATCATCACTTTTAGGAACTACAAGGTGAACTCTGACCTCTGATCCCTCTCTTAACTAAGATATGGATAAGAAACCTAGCTCTCCCAAAACTACTGATAATTGCACACTTTTGAAAACACATATTCACAGAATGAGTGGAGTCTGGAAATGTGGAACTTTTGCCTCCTGTTAAAAGTCAAGAAACACATTAGAGTAAATGAAGCAGAATTTTAAGTACAGAGGCATGGATTGCTATCGTATTAGCCAAATGAAGGATTTGATTGGTAAAAAAAAAAACATTATGAGATTGGTAAAAGCAACATTATGCCATTGATTCAATAAATCACAGGCAGACCACATCAAACCATGCGGAATGGACAAATAACAAAGTCAGCTAAGACACTATGTCTGTTTCACATTACAATTAATCGTTGCGCATACAATATAACCATGTTATCAACTCTCCCTCTCCTGTTCCAAGAACAACCATACATGCTGGCATCAATTACCCATCCCAAAATTCGGTTAGCTCTTCTTTTCATAAAGCCAAAACAAAAGCCAATGGCTATATGCAGAACCACAGTGGGGCCGAGGATAAACGGATTAGCACCGGGGCTGCTGGGTATCTGGTGAGTGTCAGCGGTTGCCTGGCCAGGGTTTGATTTTGTGAGCGTGTGTTCGTTGGACTGGCTTTGGACATCCTCTCTCAGTCCCGAGGCTTCATTCACTGATCTGTTGTTTCGCGGAGCCAGTTTTGAAATCGGGTTAGGGTGACAGGGAGAGAATTCAAGCATTTGCTCGCTGATTTGATTTAGCGAGGGCAATCAGTCGGGCAGTTTCTCTGATTTATAGCTTCCTGCTTCCCTTTTGCTCCTCACGTTGCCCTCTCACATACTGTATCATGCTGCTAGTGGAAGAGGGCACTCATACTGACCAAAACATACACGCTCGGCTACTTATCAGTGGTCACTTAAACACTGGGTCAGAGCTAAATGTATTTATTTAAAGATGAAGAAATGCTTCCCACACAGCAGTTAGGGAAATCCTCAATGGCCTTCTGGCAGTCGGCATGCAAGACTTTTCGACTCAACAATATCATTTATTTCTGGCTCGGCAGTTGCGAGGCTGGATAATGGCGGTCTTTGACAGTGCCACCCGCAGACTGAGAGGGACAGTGGAGATGAAAGCTGGCATGCTGCTAACCTTTGTGTTACAGAGAGATGATTCTCCTAATTGCTTGTGACTGCACGAACTGCCATGAAGACGACTGCAGTGCGGACAGTGTTATTAGGGTGTGCCCGATGCTTGTGTGCCCACACACACAGAGCTGTACAAAAGGCCTTCAGAGCTGCAGAAACCAGAGCGGCCATTGTGTAGAACCGCTATGCTTTACACATGGAAACATGGAGCCTAGAAACAGTTTCCAAGGTTTTCAGTGACTGCATAATTTTCCCACAGATACCACAGCATTGCTAACTCCAGTGTTCTCTCTCTCTCTCTCTCTTTAAATCATGGAAATTGCTTAAATTTATTATGGTAATTTTTTATACTGTTTATATTTTATATAGTGCAGTGATAAAATTAATCATTGACGCTGTAGGTATAAGATTTTTATTATATAATCACTTAATATGAATTTAGTGATTTTTTTCTTTTAGGTTATATATTGAACTTATTATCTTGAGTAATCTACAGGCTTTGCAGATGTTTGTTAAAACATGTGTGTGTTTAAATTACATTTTTCTATATATATTTACTGATAGATTTGTGTTGATGCAGTGAACCATTTAAACATTTGATGTAATCAAAAAAGAAAAAATTGAATTCATGTTTACTTTAATATTAACACAGTAAGTTATTACATTGTATATGTTCACCTATAAACATGGCCAAGAAGTGATATATCCTTAATGATTAATATAATCATAAGGTGTTTGAGAGCTGTGCTTTGTTATTTCAAAAACAACAAAGAATGAAACAATGAAAATTTAGGAATCCTGCACTATAATCCAAATGACTACTTATTAACCAATTTATTATTTTTCCTCATATTGTATAGCCATTACAGAATTACACATTTTAAATAATTATTAAATATTATAAAATTGTGGCCATATTGATAGAAGAAATCTCATTTTGTTCAGTAAATATAATAAAATACTAACCTGTAATTAGTGTTGAATTTCCTTTGCTAGTTAGTATATGGTTTCTGGCAGAACGCTAGTTGTTAAAATGTTAATGTTTTAATTAAAGTAACAGTACACCCCAAAATTAAAATTATTTTGATCATTTACTCACCCTCAATGGTCAATAAAATTGTTTGGTTACCAACTTTCTTCAAAATATCTTCTTTTTAATTTTCCACAAAAGAAGGAAACTCATATGAGTTTGGAATGACATGAGGATAGATAAATGATGACAGAATTTGCATTTTTTTGGTGAACTATCGCTTTAATGTGTTGATCATTTTATGTCTGAATTTAGTTAACACACTTAATAATTATTTCAGCATTATTACCCGTGAGAATTCAATTAGATGGTAACCTGTTCAGTGTTACTCATAGGCATACGAGCAATGGGTGGCCCAGTTACGGCCCATTAAGAGCCTCTTTTTCCATCCACAGCTGTCCCCAGCCCAGCCTGCTGTCCGAAGTCCAGCCACCTATCTACCAGCTGGCCTTCAGTGCCACTAAAGCCTCTGGTTTTAGGGTATGAGGCATAAAGGCATCAGCGCAAAAGCCTAATCACGTTAACATCCACAACCAGACACTCCGCTCATTTGACTAATCAAAGAGAACGGCTCGTTCAGAAAGATGAGAGCACTGTACGAGGTACTTCCTATCTCTTTTTCTTATCTGTTCAATCCCTGTACAGCACCTATGCAGCATGCACTTAATGTGGTCTGGACTTACTCATTAGCTTCCACATGTTACCTGAAATGCTCTGCAGTGGGGGAAGGTTTGTATCGCATATACTCATGGTTTTTAAAGGCAATGGGTAAAAAAAAACACTCCATAGAAGGTATCATTAATTTTATTAATGTCGATTCTCTAAAAACAACTGAATGCAAAAAGAAAGTCATTTACAAGCATATGCATTGTTAATCACATTTTAAGGTCAAGTCACAAGGACAAAATAAATTAATATATAACACGACAGATTTAATATTAATTTAAGTAAACATTTAAAAGTTAAAAGCAATGAATTTCAACATTAACATGAGCATGTTCTTTCTTTGTTTATTTTAATTTATTCTACAATGTGTTTTTGCAGAGATCAAGTTGATTTATTACATTTTTGAAAATACCATATCTACTTTGTGTTTTTATCAGCGCTTCAGTATTATTTATTGTGCCTATATTATTTTAAGTCAGAGTAAAAAGAATGTTGTATTAAAAAAATGAAAACAAAATTAAAATTACAGTTACACATACAGAAAATAAAGATCAGTCAGTCTCAGCAGAACATAATATATATATAACTTATTTCCCATAATTTCATTCATCAGTTTTGCAGCATGGACAGCATTCCAACATTAACACTTATCAGAACTTTTCAGCAGTAGCCATTTCTGCACAGAGCGAAGATTGGCCCTCTCCTGGTGGTGAACGATGTCTATAATGTTAAGCACAACAAATGACAAAACCATCCAGGCGCGCAAATCAGTGCAGGGGTCAGGGAAGGTAAGGAAAAAGAGGCCCCCGTGACATATCTACTGTGGGAAACGGGCTGCAGAGATAACCAAGCTTTAGTGTTTCATCTCTGCTTCGTCCCATACACATTATCACTGACCTCTCACCCTGCAATAAGAAAGGCTATGTAACCCAGAGTAAAACGCAGCCGTAAATCTCTATTCAGAGCTGTAAAAATGCAGCATATTCAAATGATGTGAACTGTCGAAACAGGAAAACTTAATTTGCCTTTGTCCCACTTAGCAAAAGTACAGTTAAAATGGAGAAGACATGCAGCCCCAGGAAATCCTACATAACTGCTTACATACACACCAAACAGCGATAACGGAAAAATGTGATAACTAGATTGTTTTAGTTGTTGGCCTAATGAGTCAGTTTTCCATGTGAAATTATCCCACAGTGAGACAGGGACGTCTCTTAATTGGTACATACACAATAAGAGCATGAAGTACATTCATAATTGACTCTTTGCATATCACGATTGCCAGTAAATAGACATATCACTTATGCCTACATAATAGTATTTTAGGAATATTCAGTAATATTTTATTGTATATTTGTGTGACTTTTGCTTATATTTGACTTTAGTTTCTTTTGAAATATAAAGCATAAAAACAGGAATAGAAATGTAATTTCTATTAAAGGTAAAGGTGGGTTTGCCGTGATGCCATAGAAGAACCATTCCCCAAAGAACCTTCCCATAAAGCATACACACCACACAACGATAAAGGAAAAATAAGATAGAGAGATCATTTTTTTTTATTTGGGTCTAATCAGATTTTATTCCTGTTTCCATGCTTTTTTATGTTTGAGGTTTCTTATAAGTGCTTTTTTCGCAATGATACCATAGAAATCCATTTTTGGTTCCCCAAGAACTTTTCATTGAACAGTTCTTAAAAGTACTTTAGTGTGAAAAATATTTTAATAATCTAAATATGCTTTTCTGTGTAATGGAAATTAAATTATTATAAAAATTACCATTTTGGGGTGAACTATCCATTTAAATACAAACATTAATTAGGTTTTAAGCTTTAAAAGTGAAAGCTGGGACATAAATTTGTAATACTCAAAACATACTTGCTTTATTATTCCAAAGGCAGGTAAAAATGTCCTGGCCTCACTCGTTCTAATGCTTGGATGGGTTTTATTTCAGCTAATGAGGTGTGAAGCCTTACCCTGAGTGTGTGTCTGTGGTGCTGCCCATAAACCAAAAGTGAGAAACAGCTTGTTTGGTAGGAATTAGGGGTTTACGTTTACCTTTTCCACTCACTGAATAGTTGTCCGTCTCTACATTTTATGCATTAATTTGAATTACTGATGGTTTTTCAAATATACTATTACAGTTTTGTGTATACGTTGTGTTATGCATATCAAAACAAATAAGAATGGAATTTGAATTTTGTGAGTCAAGTTGATGAAATGATTTCATAACCATCTTGCTTTCTGAAGCTTCTCTTTAACATGTCTATTTTAAGAAAGTATCACTCTTAGTGGTTGATTAGTTGCTTGGGCCTCTCTTATTGTCATCTCAAGCCTGTCTGTGTCTTGCAGACATGGGGCCCCTTAGCAATGCAGCCATTAACTAAGGTCATTACAGAGAGAGGCTTTGTCATTAAGACCACATGGCTTCCCATGAGTCATGCTAATGACTTTTTGCATTTGAAGTTTTATTCTGCATATTCTCCTTCACTATTGATTTCCTCAAGGGTTTAGGCAAGTTTGAAGTGAAAATAGGTGAAGGTATCACCTTCAAGTGTCTAGAGAGGTGTCTGGGTCAATGTCATCCTCTCAGACAAACATCTTTTTAGTGGCTCTTTGAATAAAGCATGGCTATTGTTCTGCATTGACAGCACATACTTGGACCTGTCAGTCAAAGTGTCATGAAGGGCATATTGACGAACACAGAGGTTGCGTTATCGCTGAGAGTACTAAATCTGATGCCATTTAATGCAGTGCATTTCAAGTATTTTAACAGCTATGTAATCGGTGTGACAGAAACTGCCAGAGCTGTTATGACATGGGAAAGTTGCCTTACCACCCAGGTGCTAACACCCTTTTGAGCAGCTCTGCTTAGCATTGGCGTCTCCTCCAAAGCTTTCAACAGCATTGTTACTCAGTGGTGCTTTACAGACTCGCAAAGACCTCTGGGAGATGTAGTCTTTTGGAAACCCTCATAAGAATCCTGCTTGTAGAACATTTCCTGTTGTGTTCAGAGCTTTGCCTTGAGCACAATCACAGGCTGGAAAACATAACAGATTCCTCACGTTCATTGTAGCCGGGCTGGTAAATGCAAGCCGCCATCTGTTTTTTTTCAGTGAATGCCAAAAGTAACCCAAAGGGATGGGCGAAGCCAGTGATTTGGTCGGCACCCTGTTGCTTCAGAGGCCTGGTCTCTGTATCAAACAACGCCATGCTGGAGGAAAGACCCATGGCACAGGCGATACTGTTGTGGAGGCAGTGACCTGGATGTGTGTCAGCAGGGAGTGTGGTTTATCTCCTCTCTATTTGTCATTTTTTCTTTTCCTTTTTCTATCACTCCTCCCCCATTTGCTTCCCTGCTCTACGCCTTCTTGTTTTCCTTCTGTTTTTCCATGAAATCACTCGTCTGTCACTAGATCCTGGCCATCGAACACAATTCAATTGTCTCAAAGGACGTCGCACAATGAGTTCCTTGTCCTCTTTGATGCTTTTGTCTTGAATGAGACCTGAAACAAAAGCCGCAGTGCTTTTATGCATGTTTAGCCTCTGTTTGTTTTATTTTAGTCTGAATTGAAAGTTGACCCGAGTCTCATTCGTATCACAGTGCGCCATAAAAAAGCCTCATGGACTCCCGGATTTACAATTCACCGTTTTCCTTCAGGGCTTTGGAGGCCATATTATACTTGACTCGACTGATCCCTCCAACCCCAAAAAAACTGAATCCAATGCTTTCTAAGCCACTATAGGCGGTCAAGGCCCATAAAAGCCTAACAGTCTCTGCTGTGGCTGTTGGTGGTCTTCCTTGTTCCTTGGCCTTTAGATGGCAGAAGGGGCCTTTTTGACTGTGTGTGTGTGTGTGTGTGTGTGTATGTACGTCTTTTGCAGGGACGTCTGTGAGAAAAACATCAAAAGGCAACATAATCCAGGTACAGGGATTTACTTTTAACTTTTCAGCAGCTAGTGTCTGAAGCAGCTATAAAACTGTGGCCAGTGGAATGAGAAACGGGATTGATGCTGAGCACAGCTTGATTACTAAGAGATTTAGCTGCCTCTTCATAATATAGGGGTTTGGTCAGTACTGAGATTCATTCAGGGTTGGATCTTCATAATTTAGCTAGTTATTCACACACACCGGTGTGTGGATTGAGACACAGGATTCTGAGAGTCAACCATAGATACATTTAAGGTGGTTTATACTGTAAAAATAAAGAATGCTTAGGTTAGCATTCAATGGATGTTGCCATCTCTTCATTTCCTTTTTGAATTTTTATTAACGTTACTTTTTTTTTTCGTTTGGCAGTTGTACATTGTACAGTTCAAAGAGGCGGGGGAACACAGCCTTCATGTGGCCACCTGGGTTCTTCTCAAGTCTAACCCACTCGCAGAACACCCTTAAAGGTCTGGGTTATTAAGAGAGTTTCTTTGGGACAGTTTTTCCTGTAAGTATACAAGTCTGGTTGGAAAAGACATACAGAGGGAGCTGTGAGGGGAAGTGAAAGAGTACACTTTGGGGGCTTCTCAGGCTCTGTCATAATCTTTATTGCATGATGTGATAGAAAATGAATGTTTCTGGATCATTGAGATTGACATGAGCTTACAGTTTTAGGGTGTATGGCTGCATAACATCCAGTTTTATTTTTCTCTCTCAGTGTCATTCACATGCATGTGGTTTTATGGTGACCTGGTTTTATTTTGAACCAGTCTAAAGGGATGTTAAAGACGGCGCTTGAAAGCCTTCCACTAAACCACACGGTTGAAGGGTTTTTTATCTCCACCTAGTGGTTTAAAGGGTTAAATGCTACTGGTGAACGCTTCGCCGTGAACATTCTCAGTGATCTTTTTCGTATGAATGCATGCGCTTGAAACTGCTTTTATATACGGCCATATTTCAAAACAATATTTAGACACCGACCGATCCAAAACTGAAAGAAACAATATATATATATATATATATATATATATATATATATATATATATATATATATATATATATATATATATATATATATATATATATATATATATATATATATATATAAAGGTTTTCCAATAAATTAGAAAATGTAATTTAACATAAAATCATAAATCTTATCTGATGCAAAAGGACAGGCTATTTATGAGGGAGCGTTGGTTTCATTTTAATTGTAACGGTATAAAATCTAATTGTAAATGCATTTTTTTCTACTCATTAAGCACCAAGTGAATGTTATTTTCTGTTTCTACGTTCACATTTTCTATTCATAATTAATAGATATTAAAATAAATAGTTATATAACTGCTCGATTACAGCTTCGAAATTTGAGAACATGTTTTAATATCAAAATGTTTTAATGAATAATTGTTATCAGTGCAGTATATTTTAACAGTTATACAGCACAAAGCAATATGCGTGCAATATATTTAAATAAAGAGAAGATTACTTTCCAAGACACGGGATTTATGAATATATTTGTGTTTTTTTCTACCCAAATTTACGGACTATACGAAACCAAATCCATATAAAGTGCATCGACATTATTTACATAATTTTCGATAATGTGCTGTTATTATATTTTAATTTGTCCTGGTTTTGGTCTTTTTTGTTCTACCTTTTTAAAAAATGCACGCGCACATTGCACATTCCTGAAGACAATAAAATTATTTTTAAATCAATTTGTAAAATAATGTAAAGAAAGAAAGAAAGAGAAAGAAAGAAAAAGAAAAGGAAAAAAGAAAGTTGTTACAATGTCTTGATTTAATTATTTTCATTTAATTCTCACGATACGATATGTTAAAACTTTTGTATGAAAATGAATGTAGCCTATATGTTAGTTTTTAGCCACTTTTTTTGTTATTTGTTTGTTTTAATCTAATGTTTGTCACCTAATTGGCCGTCTGTGCATGGCATTATCGGTGATTACGGAATGATCTTGTAGTCTAGTTTTCATATTTGGTGATAAATGTTTTAGACAAGCCACTCTTGACATTCTTACTCAATATCCTAGATGAAGCCATAAAGGAGAGAGCTGGAGCTGCAGCAGAATCTGTTCTTTCTCAGTGCACATTTGAGTCACTCTGACTGCACAATGATGGATACCCACTCCAAACTTCTTCCCTTCACATTGCGTCCTAAATATAGATTTACATGTGTATCCTACAAAAATTAATGGAAATAGTACCATTTCGCTTTTTTATTATAATTATAATAATTTTTTTTTACGAGCAGTTAACTATTGTTCACCCCAAAATGTATCTGTAAACAATTCATAACATAAATTAATAATGTATTGAGTAAAGTAAATGAGCGACTTAATTTGTAATTGTTTTTCGTAGCAACTTTTTCTATCGGTTTGTAATGTTTAATGCATTTTTATGTAACAACGAAATGAAGACTTAAATATGAACGCCCAACACTAGGCTATAACTTCACACATTCCATTTAATGTAGGCTAATCTTTTATGTCAGTTTAAGGATAAACACCATGACAAAATTTCGTTCTCAAGTAGGCCTATACAACACATCACATTATTATTACTGTATTTATTTTGAATAGGATGACAGTAATCATGATCAAACGTGAAAGAGAAATGGCTTGAGCCATGTGTCCTATTGGCGCTCTGTCCTCTGAAGTCAGTATGAAATGTGCTTTCCGTGTATAATGCACACATACCTCTGAGTTTTATGAACTTGGTTTCTTTTTTTACAACGTAGTAATGTGTGAAAATGGGGAGGGTTCATAGTCAATTAAGACTAAGCAAATCTCCACAGCGTTGCACCGAAAAACTCTATGAGGAAGAAGATGATGCTAATAATAATAATAATAATAATAATAATAATAAGAAGAAGAAGAAGAAGAAGAAGAAGGAGACAGACCATAGAATCGCACTTCACCTAAAACCAATGGCATCGGAAAACTTAAATGAAACTGTCAAAGTGAAATCCGTGCGCTGATATTAGCAGATGAGATAAGCATAATTATGATCATCAACTTGATGAGAAAATTGGATAGGCTATTAAATTAAATCCTTATTAGAAGCAGCTACAACGCTAAAGACTGAGATGGAGCAGATAAAATAGTAAACAATGATGCATCTGCAGAAGTCATGTTGCGCAATATTTATGGTCAAAAAGAAATAGGCTAAATAGGCTATCAAAAACACGACAGGCATGCAGCTAAGTTATGTGCAAAACAATGTAGCTGTGGCGATTTTCCAAACAGTGGACTTGCGAATGTAGTATGTTTCTCCAGCAGTGTTGCCACCAGAGATCAAACAGTTTGACACTGGCACAATGAGTGCAGCTTACGAAGGGGATCCGAGTGCTGGGTTGGGTGCTGGCTGGGGAAATGTTATGATCTTGTAATTACGGGTCTTGGACAGATGCATTATCCAGGCTCAGCGTTGGAGCCACTGGATATTATTGTAGCCAGAGAGCCGGAGGGCCAGACACCTACCATCGGGGAAAGGGGCTGACCCTGCTGGCCCTGCACTACGGCTTTTGCGCCATATTGCACATTTACGCACGAGGGTTTTCCAAGTTCACCGGCGTTGTTGATTAACAGGCCAGCTTTGAGGTGAGATGATGTCTGCATTCTCCAAACGAGTTCCCAACAATCCACACGCGGTGAGGTCATGCTGATCTATAGGTCATGGGTCACTGGAACGGCATTATTAACCCGTTTTGTTTTATGTTGTTTTATCTGTCTGTAGAGGAACGTCCAACATTACTATTGCATTTTCTTTCTTTCTTTCTTTCTTTCTTTCTTTCTTTCTTTCTTTCTTTCTTTCTTTTTACTTCAGTTATTATAGTAGTGATTGATTAAAAACATCAGTTAATTGCAAATGCTCTAATTTTAGCTATATGCTGTTGTTGGATTAATAGGCAGATATAATAGGCAATAGTATACTGCAAGTCTTAACACCAATTATGAAAATGTTTAAAAGTTTGCGCATCAGTCTTGTGGTAAACAATACTTCAAAATAGTGAATATAGACATCACCTTAAACATAATAAAAAATGAAGCAATTAAACAAATACGCAATTAACAACTAAATGCACGGTCATAGCCTGTTTTAATGAAAATCTGATTCATGTAATATATTAATCTAATGACAAATCAAATAATAAACCAAGATCATACAGTTTACAGCTATTTAATAGGTTAAAATGATGGTGTTACAGTTTGGTTTGCAGACTTAACAATCGTCAGGTGTTTTACAGAACAAGGCCCAAAGATATTACATAAGAGAAAGAGTTATGAGAATTAATTTGTGAACGTTTCTTTATTTTAAATGTCTCATCCTTACACTGCAGGACTGCTTGTTAATTCCGTGCAGATAACGGAGCTTGCTATATTAATTCAAATCCAAGAGACAGCATGAAGCAGTTGAGCAGTGGATGGTTAAACCATGGGCTATATAAAATGTCATGCTCTACATGAATGTTTTCCATCGGCTTCGGGGTCCTGGAATAACTCTTTTCTTAATCCCACAAGTGTCCGACACCGGCAAACGTCAAGCGTCCTGTATGGCATGATGTGACAGTGGACAGCCCCTGTCAAAGAGATACGGCTTCATGCATAAACAAACCGTAAAACATACCTCTGCGATCATGGCCTCGGTGATATTTAAAATGGGCTTCAATAACTCTACTTGCTTGTGAAGAGCGCTTGCCCGTGTCTCACATGAAAAGCTCACCTCAGACAGGTAAAGAAACAGCTCTCAGGAGCACAAGCTCACAGCTGTGGCACACCTGTGGAGAACTGTGCGATGGACAGAGTTCGTGAAGGCCGTTTATAGCGTGAGTGATAGAAGACTCTGTAAGCATCACCGACCTGAGACAGGCAACACGCTCAGCTCGTTTAGGAAGCTCATATCATCTCCACTGTTCTGATCTTATAAGGTGCGCTCATAAATAAGACGAATTTTGATCAAAAGAACACGACTTTAATGCCCAGATGAGATAGTCCTACCCTTTGATACTGCCTTTATATAAGCACAAAAGACTGCAAATGCGCTGTTTTGGAGATTTACCTATTAGGCTATTTTACGCTAATTTATAAATAAATAAATAAAATAAATAAATGAATATAGGCTATTGCACCATTTCTATCACATAGCATACTCTTTTTCTATGCGTGTTTATTTATTTGGACTATTTGTTTGTTTAGGCTATTTACTGATTCATTTATTTTGAAAACGAGGATATAGAGTCATTTCTGTAAGGTCTATTTCAATCATGCATCTTGCAAAAGGAAATGATGCAGTTCCAGGCGCGTCCATCATCAGCACCACAGTTGATTTCATACTGGCCTAGATTCCTGCATCCAAATGAGCATGACTATGAAAACATGGAGTAGGCTAAGGCATTTTAATAAGCTTAAACAGGTAGACAGTATAGGCCTATATTAAATTCTTATGAATTTCAAAAGCGTTACCATATGCTGAAAAAAAAATGAACAAAATCATCTTAACTGATTTTAACTTTACTGGTCTTAGCAGGTTTAAATTAGTCTCACAGCTTGGCAAAACTGGACAAACAACCTTGCAACGCTTATTCAGCACGTTCCTTAGTTTAATGGGCTTAAAAGTGACCTAAAACCAGCCAAAAGACCAGTGAGGTGGGGAGACCAGCAATCCAGTTTTGACTAGTAACCTTTAAAAATAAAGTAGACTAATGCATCGCATTGTCTCAGCCATGACGTATGACTAAGGAAGCCAATCAATCTAAATAATCACCCACTCAGATATTCTTGATTATTGAGTACAGAAACCTATACATTGCGTTTGAGGCGGTGGTCCCCGGGTGATGGTGGGGGTGGTTTTCAGGAAACAATTATAGAAACAGGGGCACTGCCGTCCTCAGGACAGAGTCTGGGTTATACCCGCATTATAGAGGAGGACACCTAAAGAGGACCAGCCTAAACAACATGCCGTCATCACACAGAACAGCTATATCCCATGTCAATATTTGTATTTGCGTATAGACCTACACTTGTATATAACTCACACAGGTGTAGCATACTGGAAAACTGCGACATCATCAAGAATGCAGTAGCGCTTTCACAAGATCGTTTTTTCTCCCCGGCAAAAAGCGTTTGAAATCAAATTCGTTTATTCGAAACTAATTTAGACGATATCCAGGTTAAATCAGGGCACAAAACTGAAAAGAGAAAGAGAGAGAGAGGAAGAGGGGGGAAAAACAGACACACTCCTTGTGACCTTGTCTCCATTGGATCTGCATCAACGGCCCTGCCTTTCAACACAGACCAAAAAAAAAAAAAATCCAATTTATCGACTTCAAAGAGAGCAGATCGAACTAGCCTCTTCCATTGCCCCGACAATAAACGTTAATATTAAACTAAAACCCAAAATCCAATTACTCAAGACATTTGCTATAAAAGCGGAGACCTTTGGGCTTGCAATTGTGGTTCTTTTTTTTTTTTTTTTTTTTTGAGCATCTTGACGTTTGGCATCTGCTTGGCATTCATGCCGATGAACGAATTGCGTGAGAGAAACACTATTAAAATACACCAAAGCACTTTCCCAGCAGAACCAGCATTTCCAAAATAATAATAGCAGAACTATTATCTGTTATTCTCCTTAATGTTGCGCAGATCAGCTCCTGCTTCCGATATCATTTTATAGGCCTATATCTATAACTATAATAATAATAATAATAATAATAATTCTCGGATGACTCTTAATATCATTTATTTAGATTTGATGATTTCATTCTTTTGTGTAGGCCCATTTAAACATATTAGCCTATTATTATTATTATTATTATTATTATTGACGTAGCCTATTTAAATAGCCTAGTTTAACAAGGCCACGGTTACCATTTCTCCGTCATCCCAGAAGTGTCAAAATCACAAGGTCTTTGTATTTTCTCCACGGTGTCAGGTAGACCAGACGCAATTTCAGGCGTCAGGGAGGCTCGCGCTGTTTTTGAGACAGTATTGATGGAATGCAGTCATAGCGAAGGCAAGGACTTCATCAATCATGCCAAATTATACAGACAAAACTCTTCCATTAGACCTGAGAAACATAACGTCACCACAGATAAACAACATTTTAACGGCGAGCCTTTGATAAATCCATGGACAAAATCGAAAAAGCATGTAGGTTATATATTTGCAAAAATAACGAATGAATTTTGAATGAATAAATCTTTTATTGTTTTCACTATTTAACTTGATGATTACATATTCAAGGTCAAGTAATAACATGATATAGTTAGTTTTATTATAAGAATTGGGGAAGTTGTCACAATTTTTACACCAATGAATAGGCCTATATTTGTCAGAATAGGTTAATTTTTAAAGGTAATTTATGGGTACATACCTAAAAGTTTTGGCAAATAAAAATAAAAATAAAACAACAGATGCTGTTCTATTAAACAACAACTTGTATTTCTCCGAATGGCATAAATGTGTGGACTATTTAAAACGCATTTTATATCCTCCATTCAGTTTAGTCTTATAATATAGCAGCAAACATATCATACAAATATATATATATATATATGTATATGTACTGTATTCAAGCTAAAATATCAGAAACGAACATGCAAAATAATCTAGGAATAGCCTAAATGAATAAATAAAGTACGGTAGCTACATTAAGCAATCGCACTCAATGCGACAGTTGTCTTTTGTCTGTCCGGTAAATGTTTGTTCTCTCAATGGCCTCTCATACAGATTAAATAAAGGTAGTCGCGTAATTTATTTACCTAGTTGCAATTTACGAAAAGCATTCTTAACTTAACTAGGCCTTTATATTATACAGAATATATATTCCACTCAATGAAAATAAACGTCATATTTAAACGTTTTTATGCTAAGGATCAGACACGTGACTACGCCAACAGCGCTTTGCAAAGTTTTATTTATTTTTTTGATACAATCTATAAGTGCATTAGTCCAGTGTTATCATTCTGAAATCTATATTAAACAAATCTTTTCTGCAATTTAACTACAGTTAAGTAGATTTGTTTAAACAGAATTGCATTTGCTGGATACATACCTACTCAATGCAGAGCATATTAAAAATAAAGATAAAAAAATCAGAAACAGATGAGCTGTAATAGGTTATTAAAAATACAGTTCTTTCAGCACTGGATAACAATGGTCAGGATTATGTAGTTATTGGCATGACATTTCACAAATAAATGCTGCAGCATTTTAGTTTTCTGAGTGGTTGAGTGCTCATAGCATCATGACATGATAAATATGCCAAAAAAAGTGCAAAAGGACAGAATTCACTCTTTTAATTCAGAGAAAAAACAACTCTTAGTTAAAATACTCCAAAATAAAATTTTATGTTTATAAATCTCTATACTTAAATATATACATTATGTGCAAATAAAATGGCTGACATTAAACTATGCAGAGTGTGTGAATAATGATTTTACATTATTGTGTATATATTTAGTATTTAATCCTCACTATTGGCACCCAATTGTAGTAAGTCAGAATAAAAGAAAAATACCCACATTTATGAACTTAGAGTAAATATATAATTAAAAGACAAGATATCCTATGAATTAAACGGAAAAAGGACATTCCTCTGGCTGTACATACTCAAATGTTTACATGAAATGGATAGCTAATTTCTTTTGCATTTGTGTGTATATCATTTATATATGATTGGAAAACGGTCTAACAGAATGTGATGCAAAAAAACAAAAAGAACATCAACAACCTGTGGAAAAGGAAGATGACAAAAGGTACCAAACCTATGAAAGATATGTAATAAAAATTCAGTGCATACAATGTCTCACAGGGTTTTACTCTTCTCAAGGAAGATGAGACATAAGTGACAATGCACAAACACAAAGCCCCCTAAAACAAATGTGTGTACACAGAATTAAAATAAAAAAAAATGCTTTTGTTCATTATCAATATTATAGGTGTGCTGTTTTAGTCAGTCAATGATACCACAGTGACCGTAGACTGTATGTCTTAGACTTGCCTGAATTTTGTAGATATTGCAAAAAACCTGAAAAAAAAGATGTCTTTGTAAATATGACGCAAGCCCAATAAAGTCTACATTCAGCTTTAACTGACTTCATAGCTTATCTCATATATCTTCATGTAGCTACACGGTTTTGCATGTTTAATCGGTTTGTAATAGAGAAACCTAGTGGCTACCATTGCTAGCCTGCTAACAACTGACTCGCTTTTGCGGATTCTTCAGATTGTGGCTGTCCTCCACTCCTTTGCAATGCAGCCGATCGTATCAAGAGCTTCACTCATAAGACTTCAGTTTAAAATGACCTGCAGGGTTCCCACAGTGTTTCTTCCAGCTTCAAGCAGAATCCTTCCTAGTGCAGTCACTAATGTTTGGCGTGCCAGCAGTCTCTCTGTAACGTGTCAAGCGCTGTAGTGCCTAGGCCGCCACATGGCCGATCAGATAGATGTTGTCATAGAGGTGCCCTACAAAGTCCTCGCTGATGTTCTGAGCAGCCCGCCGTGTATTTCGGATAAACTCCCTCTTGGACATCTTGTTCTTTACGTGAGGGCTGGTCAGATCGATGGAGAGAAGAATCAGGGAGTAGCACAGCACGTACACTGCATCTGTAAAACCAGAAGAGAGAGGTGTGCTGTTTATGACATTCAGCACAGTTAACCTTGTAACCCCTTCATCAAATAAAAATGCCTGCATTACGCAGAAACATCTTTAATAAAGATGAAAATAGAATGAAGCTGAATGTATATGGACGACAATTTCCGAAATTTTTTAACAGCCAATTTATAAAGGATCCATCTATCACTGAGATAATTATCACAAAGCAGTTGCTCATCTGTGCATATAATAATATTAATGCATATTGTGATTGTCCATTTATCTTTACATTTACAAGTTTGCACGTGCTCTTTAGTTGCTGTACTTTTTCACTTCAGTTTTTCCCTTTATAAATCCCAAATTACTCCTCATTTTTGAAGTAGGATGGAATTTAAGATCAAAATTAGGTGTATGTGCGTTATATATATTAGGTCCCTGCTTTGCATTCTTCAGAGAGTTTATCAATAATGTCTTACGTCGAGAATCTAAAGGTAAAAAAAAATCTTGACTTGAAGTGCGAGTTCTGTCAGTAATTTATAATAAATCTTCCTGCTTGTACAGTAGCACACACACTACAAGTCACATGTTATTGCAGAAGGTAACTGTGATTGGTTGATCTCAAAGCAGGGTCGTCTTTTGCTAACACTTTAAGCCAGCAGGCTTTGCTCATCTTTAGAAACAAACGACGGTGTAAATACAAGGATTTCTCACATGTTGCTCTATACAAAGATGAGATCACGCAGATCTGCAGCGATTTAATTATGGTTGACAAATCAATACATTACAATGGTAATCCTGCAATCTGTTATTATGTATGTACCAATACTAGAACCAGTATTTCAGCTTTCATTTTCAAAATCAGTGTACGTCACTTGTGATCTGCTGACTCACCTGACAACAAGCACAGCAAATCACAGTGTTCTTGATGTCACAGTTACATACTAGATCACTCTGTAGTATAAGTGCCAGTCTGGGATCTTTTATGACCGTGTTGAACTTCACTTACCAGGACTTAAGCCCGCATCCCGCACCAGAGTGGGGTTACAGGCACAGAAACGATGAGAAAACTTAGTGATGAGGGTCTCCAGGTACTCGCCCCTCTCCTCCGGTGCATGAATGTGTCTGAAGAAGTCTCTCAGTGCATTAGGGAGGAACTGGTTACTAAAGTTATGAAGTTTGACAAGCTCATCCAAGACATCTCGCCTGCAAACACAGTAGTTTCAATCCACATTTTTAACTATTATCAGCAGCAGAATACTATTTTTCCCTCAAAAGCTTTTATGAGATGTAGATTATTATAAATTTATAATGTATACTTGTGTGTATAAATATATAAAATCCCCAAAATCAGCAAATTTTATGGTATTGATATTCACAGCTCGGAGGAAGTTCTACATTAATAAAAGACATTAATAGTATACATTTAAACAAACAAACAAACCGTTCATCAAGATAAATCCGCAGCATCTTCCAATTCAGCATTCTGGTGTAGAATATAAACTTGGCAATTTCCTTCGGGTGGTCCACAAGAATACCTCTGGACATGAAGTAACTGATACCCTGAATGAAAGAACCCACATAAAACAGGGTGTGGGGATTAGGAGGAAAAAGAGAAGGAGGGGGCATGCTTTTTTACCAGACACCGCGATTTGGTCCGGAGCAAGGCTATCGCATGTCCTTTAAGTGGACAGCTAAAGCTTTGCTAATCTAACCTAAGACAAGAGCGAGGGGGAGCCAAGACATACGAATGCATCTCTGAACAGAAATTATGTTTTAAGAGCAGCTTGCATGAGAGAAAAGCCATCCATTTCGTTTTGATCCGGGTTGTGGTCTAAAAGCCTGTGTCATTCACCATTATTCATGCTAGGTGAGCTTGTAAAAATAATATCTTTAGTCTGCAGTATGAGCATTTCTGGGTCATGTGGGAATTTACAGGGTGGAGGAGGAAACCGTCATATTAATCATAGCTAGCTGGTCAGAATCATGGTCAAGAATGGTCAAGAAATGGTCAAGAAAGATCATTTCTCTGTTTATTGCCAATTTAAACATTAAACGGTTTGCCCTCTAATTAATGAGACGTTGTTGTGGCGAGGCAGAACAAAAGCTTTTTTTGTACCTCTTGCGGGTTGGCGTTGAAGGTTAGACTTCCTTCATCTAATTCCATGTAGAGTTTTCTGTATGAAAATCCAGATGGAAGCCTTCGGTTGTATATGGAACAGTGACCCCAAGTGGACTTACACAGGCTAGAGGGCAGACAGAGAAAAACAAGAGATTGAATTGGACAAATGCTTATACACTTTCTATAGTAGTGAATATTTGAAAAATAGGTCATATGTTTTTAAAAGATCATTTATGTATTGATTTATTGAATAGCTGGACATCTAAAAGCAGAAATAATTCATATAATTTAGTTTGCATAAAATCCATTGAAACCTTACACACTACCATTTAAAGTTTAGATTAATTATATTTTTTTCTTACACTCACCAAAGCTGCATTTATTTATTCTTTAAACTGTGATACATTAATATTCAAAAGTTCAATAAGTAAAAAAAAAGAAATTCATGCTTTTATTATTTATAAGTGAAAATATAGACATATTTATAATGCTATATTGTAATGCTATAAAATATTCCTGTTTCAAATAAATGCTGCTCTTTTGAATTTTCCAAGCTTCAAGGAATCCTGAAAAAATTTTTTTATCTCGACCTATTATTCATAATAATAAAAAAATAAAAAAATAAAAATAATAACTATGATTTCAGCAGCATTGGAATGGTTTATGAATGATCATGTAATACTGAATATTTTTATATAAATAAATTATTAAAACAGAAAACATTTAATTCGCAATGATATTTAACATTAGTGTTTTACTGTACTTTTATTAAATAAATACTTATTAATTGCAGCCTTGGTGAGCATAAAATACTTATATCAAAAACATTATTCTACACGTTTGACAGGTAGTTTATGCGTTTCTTGTCTCCCTTATATAGTTTTCCCTTAATTATTATTAAAAAAAAATATTTCAATAAATACTCTAGATTTTATATGGAAGCTAAACCCCTCACTAACCCCTGCCACAGGTACTCATCATTCCCCAAGTCCTGCCACACGCAGGAGGCCAGGCACAGGTCGGTAGCATTCAGGTAGGAGAGGATGGTGATGCTGAGTTCGGGCGGCAGCATCTCAAGATCGATGAAGCCCTGCTCCTCTTTGCCCTTGCGGACGCGCAGCAGGTAGCTGATGTCGGCGCCGGGCACCTGGCACTGCGGTGTGCGGTGCTGCTGCAGCGGCTCAGCCAGCGGGGGCCCCATCCTCCGGCCCTGCTCTCTGTCCTGCTGGAGGAAGCACTGTTCACTGTACTGCTGCTGCAGCTGCTGGTTCCTCACCACCCTCCACAGACCCTGACCCATCTGCAGATCTAAAAATGTTACATTTGAGTGAAATTCACTATACATACATACATCTGGCTTCAGCCCTCAATGCATTAAAATAGTATACTATAATAGTAGTTTGTGTGTAGCTTGAGAAAAAAATGTAGCATGTATTTAAATAGGCATTTACAGAACACTTCAAGAGGTCAAAAGTTTGGAATGTGTGAGTTTTTGTTACTTTTTTTTGGAAAGAAAGTCTCTTTTGTTCACCAAGGCTGCATTTATTAAATCAAAAATACAGTAAAACAGTAATCTTGTGAAATATTATTACAGTTTAAAATAACTGTCTTTCTATTTTAACACATTTTAAATGTCAAATTTTAATTTTTAATTCAGAATCCTTCAGAAATCATTCTTATATTCTACCATTATCAGTAATTGGTGTTCAATGATAGTTTTTATTATCAATGTAGTATGCTTTAAATGCTATAATAAAAATCTCTTTACTTAACCTATTTTTTTCTTAAACCAATCTTACATACGGTACCCCAAACTGTGGAATGGTAGTGCATGATGGTTTCAAAAATATATTAAGCAGCAAAAACTGTTTTCATCATTGATAATAAAAAAGAAAAGTTTCTTGGGCAGCACAACAGCATATTAGAATGATTTCAAAAGGATCATGTGACACTAAAGACTGGACTAATGACTGCTAAAAATTCAGCTTTGCCATCACAAGAATACATTTTACAATAAAATATTCCAAAAGTATTCCAAACTTTTGACCAGAAGTCTAAATACAATGTTTTTCAAATGTAAATTTCCATTTCAAATGGATTAAATTGAGTTCCAGCATTACTGCTGATCTGGGTACTGACTACTGATGTAATCTCAGCCATATGAGACATCTGATATGGACAGGCCAGCCTGCTTTTATTTCTTGCTTTGCTGAAAGCATTTGTATATCACATCTCTTTTTTTACATTTATTTATAATAGTAATATTACAGTATTACTGGCTTTGTGTCTAAAGCCTTTTATCTCTCTGCCTTGAGTAAAACTAAACCAGAGTAATCCAGAGACCTCAAGCTCTCAGCACTTTATTCTTGATTTAGATCATTTCAGTTGGGTCCCTGAATCCTTACCTCATCAGAACAAAACAGCCTCTAGGAAAATGTTTTCAGTGCTAGTGTGCAGTAGTCAGCTAGGAAATAAAAGCCCCGATGGCAGCTTTATCTCCACTGCAGTAGCACTAATCCTATCTTGGAGATATGCATTAAGCCTTTTTATGTGGCCTCCAAGGACCTTCCTTTCTAAAACATGTTTCTATCTATGAGAAGCCTTGTTGTTCTTGTCTCTAATGGCCTCTTGAATGCTCTCTGGTTGCTCTCCTTGTCGCCGACTCTCTAGCATGACAGGCTTTCTTATATGAAATTGACATAAACATGCATGGGTCTGACGTAATGCTACTGCACCTGCTCTCTGGCATTCTGTAGGAGGAGCTTGGAAATTCTTAGACCTTCTTAAATCATGGACTGGAAATCTGAACAAGGTCAATTAACTCTTACAAGCAATTTGCCTCTGCTTTGCCTAAGAGCAGGAACAGCTCTTAAATCTTAAAAAAAAGAAAAGCTTATAATGGTCATTTTTGAACTTTTTGTTGATGTTATGTTTCTATTAAAAGTGAAAGTGAACAGGTCTGGCAACCCCATGCATGTTCTAATTGTGTTACTCTTGACAAACAACTGTTTACTGTAAATAGAAGAACAAGCTATATATAGCACAAAATCCTATTAACAGTATCTGAAAAAAAAAAACATTTTGGGTCAGTTTGTTACGCAAAAAGTACTTAAAACGTAATATAAACTCTGACCTAAATTTTTGCCTTCATTTGCATATCAGTAGCCTTTCAGATTTCAGTCCTAACAAAGGAGAGCTCATCTGACACATTACTCAAGTATAAAACATAAACTTAAGCTCGAAGACGTTATATATATTAAATAAACATCTCTTATTTAGAGTTTCAGACTACTTAACTTGTGAGTTGTAGTGACTGGCACACAAATTGAGGTTTTCTACAGCTTACATTTTCTTAGCAAAAGGTCTTCCATCATGTTTGGCTGAAGCACAAAGTCCCGCCTCTCTCTAAAACGATTGGTTGAAATGCCAATTTGACACATAAACTCGAACTCTGATTAGACGTCGCGCAAAGTCACGCATGGAACGCTACTGTTTTTATTTTCGTAGCGTCAACGGCTAAAAGCAGCACCACCCACCTCTGTGTGTGTGTGTGAAATACTTCTACCGCCGCCGCGACGAAATAACTTGCTGATCTGCCACTGTCTCACGGATGAAATCGTCGCAGTCATTTAACAGGAGCCCAGGACAGCCATCTTGACAGCTCCGACGCCGCAGATCGAGGTGAGACAATCCTGTGACACTCACTATCATTCATTAGTCTACTCGCTCCTCCTCCTCCTGTCTCTAGCTCCGCCTCCTTCCACTCTGGCCAGACTGACGTCTCTTGTTATTGGTGGAAGTGACGCAAATCTCTTAGAGTAAACCAACCACAGGTACGAATACGTGCACTTTCGATTGCAAGTTTTTTTTTTGTGTCATGTTTGTCAAATTCGTATGCTTATTTAAAACAAAAGAAAAGTTAAATAAAATAAAATGCAAAAATAAATAAAATAAAATCCAAAATAAAGACACTGAATGAACCAGGTAATGATCAAATCAGCCAAATAAATATATAAATCAGGATTTATTAAATACGTTAAGTAATGAAATAAATACATTAGTAAATAAACATTTTCATGAAGTTACAAATTACCAAATTTGTAAACACGTGCTTTATGTTTAACACAAAACCCATTAAAGGGAAAAATATCTAATAGACGTAATCAGAGGCATGAATGTGTAGAAGTGAAACGCTGGTTTGAACCGTATAGAAACCTATCACAACAAACCCGAATATTTCAGCGGCAAAAACAAAAGGAAATTAAAAGTTCACTATAAAACTCAGCCATCGGTAAGACACAGAATTGTTATTAACGCAAATCAAGTGCGAAATATAATCAAGTAAAACAAAAGATGTACTTCTTAACAGCATGCCAATATCGTTTTTATACATGGTATGTTCAATGAATGGTTAAATTGGCAACGGTACAAATTACTAAAATATAATTCTTGATGAAATCCATCCTGAAAACGACAGAGATGTCCACTGGTGATCTGAAGGGATGTCTGAGAAAGCTGGAAGCGTCTCTCCGTTCTCTGAAGTATCCCAGAGAAGTGGACTATCAAAGGTATGAAATATGATGAATGTTAAAGGAATAGTGCTACCACAAATACCAGTTCTCTCAATATTAGCTGGAATCTAAACGTACAAAGAAAACCAGTTACTTCAGATTGGTATATAAATTATACAATCTAGATTCATTCAATTAAATGAATAAAGGGACCCCCTTTAGTAAAATGTGACCACGGGGACAAATCCTAGATTTTGAGTAGATCCAAATCTCCTTCATTAAACAGGACTCAATCAAGGCTTTATGAATTCATAGCTCTTCTGAATGTCTGTTTCATATGCAGTCAGCAGAGACGATATATGCTGGATGTAATTCATTAGACACCAAAGTCCCCAGCTCCAACCTCACTTTTTTTTTTGTTGGCCTAGGCTTTAAACATCTTGACTCGTATAAACATCCAAAATGGGGCTCTGCCAGTGTTTCATGTCCACATTTTGTTTTGAAGTTTGGAAAGTTGAAGACTTGTCCAGAGCCTCTCCAGTGCTGAGATATCTTGTAAACAGGCTTTACAAAAACCAGCTCCGTTTCTCCACCAGGAACCCAAGCTGCACATCAGATGCGCGGTGAAGAGGTTTTGATGTGAGATGCATTAAACACAACGTGCTTCTCAGAAAGACAGATCCATTTGGCTTGTATGTGCTGGAGATGATCCAGAAATATGACTTAGTTTGTCTCCAGCACGACACTCAAAATAGCTTACAGACAATTTGAGAGTGTTATTTTGTGCTGCCATGTTATAAATAACTTTTATATTTGATTTAAAACCTTTATGTGGTGTTGATTTTGTGATTTAATGTGTGGTTTGTCAGTGCTTCGTAAATTGATGTTGGGTTTTATGCTTCCAGATTGGCTGTGGGAGATCCATCAGCTTGTCTTCCTATTGTGAGCTTTGCCTTCACGTCCTTTTCCCCCTCACTCACCGAGCGCCTGGTTGATTATGGCGTGGAACTAACCGGATTGAATGATTTACGATTTATTGAGAATGTTTACAAGGTGCATTGCATTACCTTATATACCACTATATATTATTTTTGACTGTGTGGCTTGTTATGTGTTATACGTCCTTTTAACTGAACTTTGACTTCAATAATTTGAACACAAATTTCAGCCGAAAATGTATTTATTTATTTATTTATTTATTTATTTACGGCAGATCACAAGAACATATTTTAAAGAATGTTGGTAACCGAACAGTTTTGGTGTCCATTAACAAAAAACAAAACAAAACAAAAAAACCCAGTTAATTTTATATTCCACAGAAAAAGAAATAAAGAGACTTATGTAACTATCCCTTTAAAACATATTAATCCAATTCATGCTTTAGGGTCAGAGTTATTGGATAATTTTTATTTGAAATCAACTACAGATCTTTATTACAGACTTTTATAAACTGTTTGTAATTTCTTTCAAGAGCTAGTGGTTTTAAGGAATTGGTTGTTTTAAATGGATCAGAGTGGTTGTAGTCATTAATAATGCTTTTCACTCTGCCTTTAATGAGGTGGATTTCTTTTTAAAAAAGCAATTTCACATGTAATTAAATTTACAAAGCCAGTCTTTGTGTTGCCTGTCCTAATTGCCTTATTTATTGGCACTGTCGCTGATCTGGGCGGGTCTCACCCCACATCAGAAATGCAGGTCTCTCCAGAGCTCTGTGATTCACAGCATCTGTAGCTCTATTCTCCAGCAAAGCATTCAGATGTTCAACTGGCAGCTCTTCTTCACCAAGTCTTGAATAATTACAATTCTCTGCTCATGTCTCTTTCCTGTAGTGAGAGGAAAAAAAAAGGAGACTGGCCTTCATGTTGGTCCAAGTCATCTGATCTCAGATTTACTCAAAGCCGATTCTGTACGTTTAGCCGTGGGACTGAAGTGTTGCTCTGTCTTTCGGCACTTCCTCCTGTTCGTTGACCTTTCATGCAGTTCTAAAAGAGATCTGGCCTTCGTCTCATGATAATGTGCAGCTCACGTGAAATATTCTGGGGGGAATTAGTGCTCCCATCATATTACCTTGAGGACCCCGGTGGCATTTAACAGGAAAGCGGTGTTTGGCAGTTTTGTCACATTTTTCTACTCGTCATTTTCCTTTTGCACTACAGCTCACTGTTTACATCTGGCTTATCCCTGTGATTAGACTTGGTGGTTTTCAAATTTTACAAATTTTTACAAATCTTACAAATCAAAAATTGTAACCCACTTAGGGGATAACGTCCTTCCAATTCTTTTAATACATTAAACCCCTTAAGTAAACCATTTATTTTATCACAGTTTTTTTGTTGTATCTGCATCTTCATGGGAAAATCTCTTCAAATATAGGTCTTGCGGGATTTTTTCAGCTATAAGCCACTGTTAACCAAACAGCAGTTTCTTCAGTTTGGCTTTGCTGAGAGGAAAGTCATCATTCTCTGTGATATCATTAGCCTCGTTCTCAACAAACACAAAGAACTCACTAAAGAGAGCAAGGTATCTGAAAGATTTACCCACACACAGTTTTTCGTATATAGAGATATGGTACCATTTCAATTATTGACCTATATTAGTTTGCTAGTTTTGTTGATTGTTTTGTTTGATATGGTTTATTTACATTTTTTTTTTAAAATCTATTTAGATATAATATTGCAATTATATAATATAATTTATTGGTTATCGGCCATTTTGTAATACAAAAAATATATTATCACTTTATTATATAATATAATATCATAATGTATAAGTAGACTCATTGCGTATTCTGTTGTCTTACAGCATGTTAGTAAGCCAAAGAGAAGGCCTCAGTTTAAGAGCTGCACTAAAAATGAGATCTCTTCTACTGAGAGTGCATCACTGGAGTTATCAGCTCTGACAGTAAGTGATTTGATAATAATAATGATTATTATTATCATCATTATTATTATAGCTTTTTCCCTTCCTCTTAGGTCTCTCAGAAGCAGCCACTGGTAGAAAAGCATCTTGGCAGCAGCTCAGCACCAGCTCCTCAGAAGCTCCTCAGATGCTCCTCAGAAGAGCAGCTACAGCAGGACGAGGAAACAGAAAAGAGGGGCTTAGACTGTGAGCGTTTTGAGGACTCCTCTCAGACTGCAGATTCAATTGTGAGAATGTTCATCCTGCAACACATTTACACAGAGGGAGGGATCAACTAGTCAAGCATGAATTATTATTATTATTTTTTATTGAACCATTTCATGTTAGAACTCCACAATTTCTCAAAATTCCAATTCCTTCTCTTCTTTAAAGTTCTGAACTTGTCAAATCCAATCTAATGCACATGCTGTCTTGTTAGGAGTGTGTGTTCGAGAGCCGGTTGAGGGGTGTAGAATCAGGTCTTTTGGAGAGTGTTGGCAGACTGGAGCAGCGGTTGGCCCTTATGGAACACAGGATACATGCTCTGGAGAAAAGCTTGGCTGGCAAGATTATCATCGAGAGCAACCAGTGGGAGAACTTGGAGAGTCGCGTACTGCTGCTGGAGACCAGGCAGGCATTGACCTCAGCACAGGTACAGAAGTGTAACATCTGTTTGGAGGCTTGGAACTGTAAATTGTAATTTCTACTTGCAATTGTGGCACAATTCTGCTTTCTCCCAAAACTCACTTTGATGATCAAGCTTGCATTACGTGATGAAAAGCAGTGACATTCTCCAGCGCAGATACGCATGCACTAGCAAAGCTCTCACATGTGTTAGTTTAAAAAATGGGAAATTCATTTGGAAAGTACAGGTTTTTAGGAAGACTGCAAACTGTTTAAAG